>NC_083294.1:22879283-23222703 GCF_963506605.1 Zootoca vivipara
GAACTCAGCTGCTGAGTGCTGACATGACTATAGCATAACGCTGCTCTGCACCTCTGCATTTAATCTCTCTACAGCAAGTTGGCAATGCGTGGTAGTGTGAAAAGCCTGACAGCAGAGGGCCTGCGTGGGCCACGTAAATATCACATAAGGGATTGGGGAAATGATTTTTCTGGAATGGAATGTCATTAAATTGCCATCATTACTGACTGGGTCAGTATATAGCACAGTGGCAGGAACAGCTGGGGGTGTTTCTCCATAGAGCAGCTCCCTTTCAATCAAAGCCTGGCGTGCAGTCGTGGCTCGAACCTTTTGGTGTGCTTAAATTGATTTTCAAAAAGAATATCATGCATCTTGTTACAACAGCACAGTGTTACTTCAATATAGACTTAACAAAAGTCACTTCCACTGACACAGTATTAATCATAGCAGTTCTTTCTACTCATAACTGCAAAGATATTGATCTAAATATGCCTGTTTATCTCAAGAACCAAGAACAAGCATGCAACGGCACTCTTACTACACAAACACCTGTGATACATATTCAGTAACGGTGGTGGGACAAAGGGCCTCCCAAGTATTTCACAGCAGGGACAGTGATCTCATCTCCTGGCAGGCTATCTGCAACCCTCTGTGTGCTAAATAGATTTCAGGGTGGTTAACAACATAAAAGTACAAGATAAAAACACAAAAAGCACAATAAAACCAGAAAAAAATCCTACAAACCAATAGCCCCCTCCCCACACTCATCAGAAGGGGCACTGCTATGGCCACTGCTATGAAGAGTCCCTGTGCTTTCGAATTTACCACTGTGTTGCAAAGTAACAGATTAAAATGATGTGTGTTGGTTTTACTGACCATTAATTTTTATTTCTTTTTGGTTAATTCTATATTCTGCTATTTTTGATTTTGTTAAATGTTATTGGGCATGTGCTTTTATAATTATTTACTGTAGATTCATTGTTGCTTTATTGTTTGGCTTTAAGCTTTGCATATTTTATATTTGTTATATATTTTCAGTTCTGTAAATCACCCTGGATGATGATAATGATGATTATTTTTTTAAAAAATAATATCACCACCTCCACCACCAAGACCCCTTTCTTGGACAACCTGCTTGAGTGTGTAGCAACTGCACAACTTCAGCTACTCTTTGATGAGGCTGATTTTCTGGATCTCTTTCATTTAGCCTTTAGACCTTTTTTGGTACACTCTTTGTGCATCCTGATGGGTGATGTATCCTGCAATACCAACAGGGGCACTATGACTCTGCGATTTCTCTAAGATCTCTCAGTAGCTTTCAGTGCTACCAATCCTTCTGGATTGTATTTTTAAAGTACTGTGCATGGAGGTCCTGTTTCTGTCCAAATGATCAATTTGAGAAACTATTGTTGAGAGACCACTGCTCAACAACTCGGCAGTTATGATTTTTGGGGGGAGGGGGTCCTATAGGGTTCAATGGTGTCCCTTCTGCTTTGGAACACCTGCATAAAACCATGGTGTAAAGTCATCTAGAGATTGGGAGTGAGGTATCATCAATATTTGAGTTTTCGAAGTACGGAGTAAGTTCTGGGGAAATAAAACAGGCACCCCTATAAAAGTACAATATAAAAAACATGGGCATAAAGAGTGTTCAATTTACATTGTTGTACACCACTTTGATACATTTTGTGAAAAGCAATATATAAATCTTTAAATAAACAAATTCTATAAATTGGATTGAAATACTTCTATCCATTAAATACTGGTAATCAGACAGTCCCCAATATGTGCTTGAAGTCTGTCTTAATAGTGTACTTGCGTCTCCAACATTGCTCACAATTTAAATGATATATTTTACTCATTCTAAAACGGTGTTAGAGCATGTTGGATTTCACAACTGTTTCCGTTAGTTTTTGCATAAATCTCAGTTACAGAAGAATATTTCCATATCCTTTCTCAGGTCTTATCAGTAATGCTACTTGATATGCAGATCAGGGTCACCAACTATTTAGAAGCATGCAGTTTTGGATTTTGGAGTGTGTGTTGTGAGGATGGCCACCCCTTCTGGTCTCATTTATTCCCCCCAGCCCTACCGGAGAAAGAAAAAAAGTGTGTGTGCATGGCTTTTTCATGAAGGCTAGGTAAAAATTATACCCAGTAGAATTGGTATCAGACTTAAAAGCACATAGAGTTGAAAGAGGAAATGGGAAATATCACCTCTGTAATTTCCTCTTTCAGCCCTATACTTCACGAGAGAGGAGAAATTTACCACCCTCACTACCTCATGACCAAGGGAACATGGAGGTGGTGGGGACTTAGTGGATTCATGGACACCAGGGGAAGACGTTAGGGCAACATTACACCAACAATTTTCATGCTGGTGACTCCTGATGTAGATTCTTCTCCCTTCCCTTTTTTAAAAAAGTAAAAATTCATTCAGTTGAGTAGCAACTGTTTGTACAATTTACTCACTAGAGCTTTCTAGATCTTGATATTACTCCCCCATGCAGGAGTCCTACATGCAAGCATGCTGAAGTGGAAGGGGAAGAGAGGTAAGATGGGTTGTGAGTCTTGTAAACTGTAGAGACTACAAAGGCATGAAGAAAGACCAGGTTTTGTTGTCATTTATGTCATTTTAAAAAAGAGAACAAGGCCACACTCCATACCTAAACAAAACTCCACAGGGATAAAGGACTGCAGATGTGCTCTGTCATCATGGTGAATGTTGGCAGCAGAAAGTATCACACAGGTGCACATCCATATCCTTGGGAAGTTGGCAGCAAGATTGAAGAGATGCCAGCCCCCTTCTGCCTGCTTCCGTTCAGCCTTGAGTCCAAGGTTTTCATAATTTTGGATTATGCGGAATGCTTTATCAGAGTGGATGTAGCAACCGAGTAATTTCGTTGTTCCTGCAAGGGGACAATGACAATAAAGATATCTTATATCTTATATCTTATATGCACCCTTAGAAATGCCTACCTGTAACTCAATTCTTCTTCTATATGATTCTCTAAGCTGAAAGTCTGCCTTCTTCCTTATAGACCAGTGGTGGCAAACCTTTGACACACGTGCCAGAGATGGCACTCAGAGCCCTCTCTGTGGGCACACACGCCGTCGCCAAAGCAGGGCCGTTGCTGGGGGTTGGCATGGGGGGACATGTGTGTGACTCGCTTGCCACACCTCCTGATCCGGGCTGGGAGGGAGGAGCGCCACCCTGGTCTAGGCGGATGGTGCTCTCCGCATCCTTGAGGCTCCTGCAATATGCGATCAGGAGATTCTCTGCAGCGATACTGTGGGTGATTGGTGGCTGTGTCAAGGGCTGTTTTCGATTGGCTGCCGTTGTGGCAATTGGGTGGTTTGCAGCTGCCAGTGGCGAGCGTGGAGACGTTTGGTGTCTTCGGCGACTTGTGCAATTGTAAGCACAAGGATTTTTGGCAACCCTCCCCAAAAGCTCAACAACTCTGGGCTACCCCCTCCCCAAAAGTTGAACAACCCCCCACCCAAAAGCTACACTAGTGACCAAAATTGTGGAACCTTCTGGAAAAAGTGTATTTCCAAGGTTTGATGGCTCATAACACTACTTTTTTGGAGTAATACCAGTGCTTTTTTTTTCTGTGGGGACGTAGAGGGACACATACCCTAAACATTTTGTGAATTTAATTGGAGAAGAAATTCACTGTATTTATTTTCCCCAATTAGAACTGTATTTATTTCCCCCGATGGTGATTTTCTTGAGTCAAAATGAGAGTATTCCTAAACATTTTTTAAAGAAAAAAAGCGCTGAGTTATACCATAAAATTATATATCAATGGAAAGGGTTACATTAACCCTAATGTATGAGTTGTTGTTTTTCTAAACAAAAACCTCAGTTTTCAGGTTAAATTGCCATGTTGGCACTTTGCGATAAATAAATGGGTTTTGGGTTGCAGTTTCGGTACTTGGTCTCTAAAAGTTTCACCACCACTGCTATAGACTTTCTCAGGTGCTGAGATAAGCAGAGGGGGCCCCCTTGTTAGTTCCTCTACTCTCAAAGGCAGGGAGGCAGGTAGCAACCCAGGAAAGCGTTTTCTCTGTGGCAACCTTTAAGTTATGGAACTCCCCACTTTCAGAGAATGCTGAAGATTCACCTCTTTACCCTGAGGTGTATATTTTTAGGACCCACCTTACTTTGATGTCAATAATTAGAAGTTGTTTTGAAGTTTTTAAAACTGTTTTTAATACTGTGTTTTAATGTTGTAACCCACCCTGGGACCAACCCTGCCTTATTGTAATTCCTGAGCTTCATAGGCAGAACAAATGTAGTCTACCTTGTATGTCAGTGATGTTATTGTCATTGTCCAATAGGTGCTTTTCACCACTGCAGGAAAAAGCACAGTGTTCAATAATAGTCATAGGCATAACCCTACCTCCAAATGAGGAGAGACTCCTCTGCTTTAGCCAGTGTTTGATTGGCTTTAGTGTTGGTGTTTGATTGATTGACGTTAGAATGAAGGTCAGTGGAAACTGTGATGTCTTTAGGATATTTGGGTTTATTTACACATTTCTACAACCTGAGCATAAGACGGAGGGGCTCAAAAGTACTAACACATCTTGGTTCTCCATTAGGGCCCCAGGGAAGCCCCTATGCACAGTTCTTGGGTCCAGCGCAGAACAACACATGTCTGCATCTTCCAGAATCAGCCCAAACTTGCACATGTAACACTCTGGCTATTGTTCTTCTGCGTCACAAGCTGCTGTTACTTCCAACTAGATGAGGGTGGGGTTACCCTTGTCTGTCTCTATGACAGCGGGGTGACCTCTTTCTAATATAAATAACAGTACTTGTCTGGTTGGCTAAGGTTACTCCCTTAACAAAATAACTGGTTTTCTCTTAGAGATTCTACCCTCCACAGGACCACAGGTTTGGATGGGACTCATGGACACCATCCAGACTGACACCCCCCAAAAAAAACATTATAACACTGGGACACTGCTCATGCACCTGTGTGGAAGTTTCAAATTTCGGCAAGTCCCTGCTGAGGCACCCAGAAAACCTGGCAGTGCCACTCAGGGCATGGGATGTGGATATCTGTGCGCAGCAAGAAAGTTCTTCAACAATGTACAGTGGTACCTCTACTTACATTTGTAAGTCGAAAAAAGTTGTAAGTCGAATCCCATAGGAATGCATTGGGAGAACAAATTCGTAAGTCAAAGCAACCCTATCTAAAAATTCGTAAGTAGAAAAAATCCTATCTAAACCGCATCCAAGATGGCGGACGGAGCTCCATTCTTAAGTAGAAACATTCGTAAGTAGAGTTATTCGTAAGTCGAGGTACCACTGTAGTAGATTTTGTTCTCACCCTAATCCTTCATGGTTTAGTCTACTCTGTGCTATAGAAGCAAAGGGGAAGGCAGAGGCATTTAAAAGGGCAACCATACAATGGCTTTCATTCAGATGCTGAGAGAGTTAACTCTGCCCCTTAAGCAGTTAATGCATAAACCATTTTAATAC
This sequence comes from Zootoca vivipara, assembly GCF_963506605.1. Lineage (NCBI taxonomy): Eukaryota > Metazoa > Chordata > Lepidosauria > Squamata > Lacertidae > Zootoca > Zootoca vivipara. The sequence goes on from NC_083294.1 coordinate 22,884,754, forward strand.
TATACTAATTGTTTCACATCAGAGGGTAAGACATAAATTATAACCCATTGGGCTTTAATTGCATGTTCTTACATTGTTGCTAATTATCCTTTATTCCTGAAAAAGAGAGCTTTAGAATGTTTAATTTTGGATTCCAAGAAATAAAAAGTACTTCCAAAGAGGTTATTCTTATCATATGTGTGCTGCATCTACATTTGAATATTTCCAGAAAATTTCAGTGCATTCTCAAACTAGGACTTTGGTTGCCTTGACCTCAGTGCTGAATTTTTCAAAATACATGGTGTTAGGAGTTTGCAATGCAACTATATTCAAGATGTGGAATCCCTTTCTTTTCCTTTGATCCTAGCTGTTTGTATGTGGGGATGGCTTCAGATAGTCAGTGCTACAGGGCATACTCCTAGAAATGCTCTTCACTTTTCCTACTCCAGGTACAAATGCAGGGCCGTCTCAAGCAGGTTGGGCGCCCTGGCGCTGAGGCGTGGAGATCACTCCAGCGCCCCCGCCCTTGCAGTGCGCAGCACGGCTTCCGTGTGGCTTTGCCGCGCAGCACCCTCCCTGCCGGCCCGGCGCCCTGGTGCCCCGCGCCACCGGGACTATACCTAGAGCCGGGCCTGTACAAATGTAACTACTTCATGGTCTGATCTGAAGGCAAAGCAGTCTCACATTTGGGAAGGTGGATGGTGTGGAGCTTTGCAGGGCATCCATATACAACACAATGTGTAATCTGGAATAGAGGAGATGGAAACTGTTAACCCTTCAAAGGTCCTGAGGAGTCTTATCTTGTCACTGCCAGCTCATCCTCTTCGAGGTAGTCTCTGGATCAGGGGTTGACAACCTAAGGCCCGTGGTTCAGATGCGGCCCAATCACCTTCTCAATCCGGCCCACAGATGGTCCAGGAATCAGCATGTTTTTACATGAGTAGAATGTGTCCTTTTATTTAAAATGCATCTCTGGGTTATTTGTGGGGCATAGGAATTTGTTCATATTTTTCCCCAAAATATAGTCTGGCCCATGACATGGTCTGACGGATGGTGGACCGGCCCACAGCTGAAAAAGGTTGCTGACCCCTGCTCTGGATCATTGTTTGCTGCTGGATCTTCTGAGTAGACCCTTCCTCCTATGTAGACCCTTGGTGATCTAGCATAGAGTGAGCTGAATTTTTTCATTGTTCAACTTTAAAAAATGAGGGGTGCTAAAAAGGTATGATGTGACTTGGGAATTCAAAGATATTTTGGTTAAATTAATATTATTTAGCTTTGCTTGGTAAGTAACATTTGTGTAAAATTGCATAGAAAGCATTAAAAATGATTGTCAGGTATTTGCTATTATTATTATTAGCATTAGCATCAACATCTGACATTTTCAGAAGCTAAGATTTAAATTATTTGGTTTTCTGAAAGCAATTTATGTGCTTATTAATCTAAATGTTGTCCAGTCACAAAAATAACAGCGAGGCCGATGGTCAGGGATAATGGGAGCTGTAGTCTAACAACTCCTGGAGGGGCCACAGGTTCCCTATAATTGATACAGACAACGTGCACAACTTGTGATACATTTGGGACAGAAGGAAAACAACAAATCAATTCTAATAGAAGGGGATAAAAGCTCACATATTAACACCCCCCTTCAAATAAGCATCCCCAGAAATATCCCAAACAACTCCTGCTAAAAACTGTCAAAAGGGAGTAAGTTGAGCTGCAAAGGTCTGACAGCAATGCTCTCCCCCCTCTTTTCTTTCTTTTTTCTTTTTTCTTATGGTGAAAGAGATTCTTTCGCCAATGAAAGGAACATAATCACTCTTCAAGGGTGAGGCATTTAATTTATTCCACAGGGATTCGTTTCAATCCTTTTCGAAAGCTAATCTCTGCTTTGAATTCCTGGTGTTTGCCATTGAGGAAGGGCACACGTAAGAGCCTGCTCAAACCTCCCTTCCCCTTTAAAGCTGTGTCTGAAAAAGATTATTTTCCTCCTGCAGCTCCATTTTCGATTTGGTCTGAGTCAAATAGCTGGATGACCCTGGGAATATCTGGCTTATGGTGACAGAGCTTTTCCTGAGTCTGCTGACATCCTTTCTGATGTGGTAAATAAGTCACAGGAACCATAAAAACCAAGGGTTTGGTTTTTTGTTTTGTTTTTCTGCTTTAACACATGGACCACATTTAGAGTTCATCTCAATCCAGGGGAAAATTTAAGCTTAGAACACGGACAAGACACCTTTTTTAAAAATCCACCCTGATCTGCCCCTGGAATATCCTCTTTGCCCTCCCCATCATTGAGGCAAGAACAGTGGAGGGGAAACAGTGGCTCCTACACTTGTTGGGAGGGGGCTTCAGATGGTGGACTACTCTCTCTGCCCACAGACTTCAACATCCTATGTCCTCTGGGGTGCCCTTCTAGGATTATTTTATTTTATTTTTCTATTGGAAGCTGCCCAGAGTGGCTGGGGAAACCCAGCCAAATGGGCGGAGTATTATTATTATTATTATTATTATTATTATTATTATTATTACTACTACTACTACTATTACTATCAGAGGCTTGATAGCCATATGTCAGGAATGTTTTGATGGTGTTTCCTGCTTGGCAGGGGGTTGGACTGGATGGCATTTGTGGTCTATTCCAACTATGATTCTATGATTGCACTCAATGCATGCCTGGAATACTTTATTATTTCAGGATGGCACTTGTTCTGTTGTTGTTTAGTCGTTTAGTCATGTCCGACTCTTCATGACCCCATGGACCATAGCACGCCAGGCACTCCTGTCTTCCACTGCCTCCTGCAGTTTGGTCAGACTCATGTTGGTAGCTTTGAGAACACTGTCCAACCATCTCGTCCTCTGTCGTCCCCTTCTCCTTATGCCCTCCATCCTTCCCAACATCAGAGTCTTTTCCAGGGAGTCTTCTCTTCTCATGAGGTGGCCAAAGTATTGGAGCCTCAGCTTCATGATCTGTCCTTCCAGTGAGCACTCAGAGCTGATTTCCTTCAGAATGGATAGGTTTGATCTTCTTGCAGTCCATGGGACTCTCAAGAGTTTCCTCCAGCACTATAATTCAAAAGCATTAATTCTTCGGCGATCAGCCTTCTTTATGGTCCAGCTCTCACTTCCATACATTACTACTGGGAAAACCATAGCTTTAACTATACGGACCTTTGTCAGCAAGGTGATAGACTCATCCTCCATGACTTTGCATAATCCTCTTTTAAAGCTATCCATGTTGGTGGCCATTCCCAACTATGAATTACTTAGTTTAAATATGCGTGTTATGTGGTAAAGTACTTTCGTTTTGTCCTGATTCTTCCAACATTCAGCATTGTGGGACGGCTCGAAGTTCTAGATTTATGGAAAGAAAACTATCCACTTTCTCTAAACCATGCATACATTCATTTCCCTTTATCATGCCCCACCCCTTATTTGCCTTTTTTCTCTCCACCACTATTTTCCAGTATAACAAAACCACAACAACAAGTTACAAGACTGAGTTACAAGTCTAAATACATGAGACATTTACCACTGGGTGCATTACATTAACCGTGCAATATTATTTCTGACACACTCTTAAAAAAAATTAATTACTCCAATTCATAGAATCATAGAGTTGGAAGAGACCACAAGGGCCATCCAGTCCAACCCCCTGCCAAGCAGGAAACACCATCAAAGCATTCTTGACATATGCCTGTCAAGCCTCAATTAATAAATCAAATCTTGCCACATCATAATACAAATAATAAAGCCAATTATACATTCTGAATTATATAATTTAAAAGGACTTCCCATGTTCTGGCTGGTCAGGAGAAAATCTTTTGTTTCTTGCTCCTGCTTTTTCTCTCTTGATTATTCCCAGTACCATAAATCCAATCTTATCCTTTACCTTATCATAAAAGTCACTGGTATACGACTTTCAATTGCATTTAACAAATCTATATGTATATTAGCATGCAAGAGGAATTTTATTTATTCTTCCTGTTGTTATCATCAAATGTTTTCGGCACACTCCCCCTCAGAGGTCCCTCCACGATCTTATTTTCCAGGACTCTGAGCTGTCTTCCAGCTTTCCTTTGTCTAATAAAATTTAAACACTTCGAATCTTTTAACGAACTGGTGTTTTCCAAATCTGAATAAGAGTCTTCTGGAGGGGGCAATGTCATAAGGTATATTTCACAGTTAGTAATTGTTTGGTTTCTCTAAAATCCAAGCTTTGCCCCCCCCCGGGCCCTAGGGAGAGCTTGCAAAGATCAAAGATTCACCTTCACTTTAATATTAATCCATATACGACAAGAATCCATGCAAGCAAATGTAGTTTCTTATGTGAAATATTCCCCAGTTGTAATCCATCGGTTGTCTTCAACCCCCTCCCCCTAGAGAGGCCCTTTCTTTTTCTAATGCGGCACCATTTACACCATTTTATCGTTCCAAGCCAAAAGTATATTTAATCATGTTTTTGTACAAAGTCCTTTCATATCTTGCAGTTCCAATTAGAGCCCTTCACAGAGGGCCGCACCATAAAGCATCAAATTCTCAAGTTTTTGTACAGTTTCTCTTGCATTCCGTTTGGTTAATTAAATCATTCTTAGTGAGGCTTGCCAAGTCATGAAGTAATAAGTATAGAAAAGAAACAGATGCTCACCTCACATAAACCGTAGCAAAACAAGGAAAGTCATTTCCAGATCAGAATCTTAAAACTCAGTGACTGACTGGATTATTTAGCAGGTCCTTTTTGCCCCCTTCTTTCCAAAACACGCTTGTTTCAGAGTCCGAATTCAAATTTTTAAGAAACAGGAATACTCTCGCTCATGGCGCCAGCAACAGAGAGTTTCCATTTCGTGCAGTGCTAAGCACCCAGCATCCCTGCCCCTGCATTCCATTGTAGCGAGCGGCAGATATCGGACAACCCGCAGGTGAGAAGTCCCCCCCTCCTTGCCCTGGGGAGTCGCCAGGGATAATTACCCCCATATTATTCCTGATAAATTGCATGACTGGAGTCCGGTGCCATGGCTGCCAAACACTATGGCGATCGCATCAGAAGCCATTTCAGACACACTCTTAAGCACATTACTGGTTAATATAGCTCCTGCACTGATGGGTTTGGGTTGTCAGTGGGAGAGAATTTTTATTTCCATCCCTTATATATGAGAAAAAGGAAAACCAGGTTTCATCGTGTCTCTCTTTGCAATACCTTTTATCATCCTTCTATTCCTGAACCATATTTCTAGTGGCTGTTCACCCTCGGATTTCCAAAAACATGCTAACAGGTGGCTGTCATCAGGGAAAAAATGACTCTATGCCAGATATTGATATCTGGGTTTTTATTTAGTGAAAGCAAGGACTAGTGCTAGAAATAAGTTGCAGGCCCTCCAAGTGTCCCTATTTTCCAGGGACACCCCTGATTTAGAAAAGCCATCCGGGTTTCTGATTTGATCCCGGAATGTCCCACTTTTCCTTAGGATGCCCCTATTTTCATCGGAGAAAATAGTAAAATTATCATTATGGAATGGGACGTCTCTATTTTCATTGGATAAATGTTGGAGGGTATGCAGTTTTTAGTGATCTTGGAAATGGTGTCAGAAACAGTGGTCTAAAACATGCACAACTTTGTAAACAGATAAACAACTACACAACTTCCTGAAGACATCTAAAGGCAGCCCTGAATAGTTTTTAATAGTTTACGGTAATGGTTGATGTTTCATTGTGTTTTTATATTATGTTGAAAGCCACCCCTAGTGGCTGGGGCAACCCAGTCAGATGGATAGGGTATAAGCAGGGCTCCCCAGCCCCAGCCAAATGAAATACCGGAATTTACTCTAATCTAATGCTCATCTTTTTTGGCCAAATTATGTTATGATAATTAAGGTGTCCATTAGATTTGATGGCACATTTACATTCACCAGCAAATACATTTTTTGGTTTCAAGATTCTGAAAATTTAGGTGCGTATTAGATTCGATGGCACATTAGACTTGAGTAAATACAGTAGATAAAATCCATTTTCTGCTGCATCTGCATTCGAAAAGAGAATTCCGGATTTTGAGTAAATTGTGACTTGATGGAAAGCATTCAGCTGGTTGGCTAGAAAGAAGGAGCTTCTTTTGGTTCTGTAGCACCAGAAGTATCATCTGCAAAGGCATCAGATGATGCCTATAATAGAAGAATCTTCTCACAGTCAATTGCCTAGCACCTTTATCACCACTGCAAATAACAGCAGTGACAGGGAGCAGTCGTGACACATGCCTCTAAGAAGGTTGATTAGAGGGGCCTTAAAACCATTAACCACACTGCCTGTTCTGGTTTTAAAGCAGGACGGAATCCATCAAAGGCTGCTGTTGCTACTGTTTTTGCAGCCATTTTCTTAGTTTTGTTATTTCCTCCTTCCTTTTTTGCTGCCATCTGCCCTCTTCAGGATCAGTGTCTTCTGCTCCTCTGTGTATTTATCTCCTTTTGGCTGAAGCTGTAGCTGTTCCATTTCTATTTTTATTTTGCTTCAAGGTGGGTGACTGCAGCTTTAGTTATTCCTTCATGTGTTATCAGCAGTTTGAAGGGGTGACCCCACCTACCGGTATATTTGATTCCAGCTGCTGTGAGTGCTGCAGTGAATCCATGGAAGACACATCTGTATTGCAAAGTTACATGCTGTAGTGGGTCTTCAGGATCTCCAGAAGTCCCTCCCCAACAATGGGAGTCAGTGACTGAAGTATAGGTGGGTTCCCACTAAGCAAGACACAGTGATAACAGCAAGAACCTTTATTGAACTAACAGAGCTGGACATTAGGGGCAAAGCAACTGCTTATGTACATTTCTGAAGGCCTGTGGCCCTCCCACTCTCAACGAGATTGGCTGTCTAAACTCCCAAGCTGCAAATCATAACTTAAAGAACCAGTGGCAGTGGCCGAAATCCTGAAATGTTCTGTGATTGGATATCATGTATTGAATTAGAACACAGGGGCCCAGACTCCTTAATCCAGACTCAAGTTCAGGCAAACACAGACCACTGAATCGTCTTATTTGGCGATCACTTGTATCCGAGTAAGATTGTCTTCCATAATCACGGTTTTAACAATGTGACTGTAAGTGACTGTGGAGGCCAATTCTGGATCCACACATCCTTCCACAGTGGGGACATTGGTTTTCGGGCGGGAGTTGATCACAGTGTGGATTTGCCAAGCATGCCTTCCTCTTAGCACGTTTCTCCCTTGCGTCCTGAGATCGAGTGTATTCAAAGCCAATTACACCTTTGGTAAAGGCTGTTCTCCAACTGGAGCACTCGCAGGCCAGTGTTTCCCAGTTGTCAGTGTTCATACTACCGTACATTTTTTAGAGTTGCCTTGAGACAGTCTTTAAACCTCTTTTGTTGACCACCAGCATTACGCTTTCCATTTTTAAGTTCGGAATAGTTGCTTTGGAAGACGATCATCAGGCATCCGCACAACATGACCAGTCCAATGAATTTGATGCTGAAGAATTCCACTGGCTGGCTTCTAAAGGATGCAATGTGAGCTACAAAATGAGCTTTTTTCACTGCCCACACTGCCACATAGTAGGCACAACTATGTGTTCTTAGCAGTTTTCCGTCGGCTTCAGAATGAGACTTGCACCACCTGCACTCCAGTGCTCATCCAGCCTGCTTCATAGTCTGGAGTGCCTCAAAGTACCAAAGAGCTTCTCAGGCTCCAAAACACTGGCAAGGTTCCCCAGGGCAGGAACGATCATGTCTGTTTCATCTTGCTATTCCACGACAAGGGCTTCAACAGGGCTCACCAGTGCGACTGGAAAATTCCTCAGGACATTCAGGGACATATCAGATGCCATCTGTCTCCCAGGGCAGGCCATACCTCCCTTCAGAGCGGCACTGCCATTGTCAGTCAAAACTTAACCAGATAATGGTTTGGCCATTGTACTCCTTCTGTCTTCAGTAAATCCCACATGTCACTTTGGGCAAAGATCACACTCAGAGTGTGCCCTGCCTGCTGTATTGGACAGATGGTAATGTGAGAGAGACCCTGTGGTTGTCATGGAGGTCACGAGCTGGCTCATCAGCAGCCTCCACATGGATATGGAAGTCACCCAGGATTATCATTTTATGGTCCTCCAACAATATCCCAGAGGCTACCTCGGCCAGCCTGGTTAGAGATGCAACAGGGTGATCAATAGACCAGTAGCATCACTGATCTGTCTCTCTGGCCCAACACCAGTGCAGACACTCTAAGCCTATCCAAAGGTCAAGAGGCTTCCTGATCAAGGAGATGGTGTCCCTGCAGATGATAGCAACTCCCTTGTTAAATCATTTTTTGAAACACTCAAAGTGTTTATTATCCTGTGGTGATCGGAGACAAATACTTATGCCTCCATTTAGCTCCTTAGCTATCTCATTTGCCTTTTCTTTCTCTTCTAAAAGCCCCAAGTGGTGTAACCTGGAGTTAGTTCCAGCCCTTTGTTTTTTATGTATCTGAGAAGGAAAGATTAAACAATTTAAAAAGGGATATGTTTTTGCATGTTGTGGACAAATTATGGTTACACATTATGTACTCTGTGCCCATTACTAACATGAAGGTTCTCAGAGCCTTGTAAGGTGGAGAGCTTTAAAAGCTCTTTCTGCAGTAGGTCTTCCCTACTCTTTATTTATTTATTTATTTATTTATTTATTTACTTACTTACTTACTTACTTACTTACTTTCCTGCACCCATGGTAAGCTGCAGTCACGTAAGTATAGTGAGTGTACCATAAGTTGTGGGCCCACTGGGCACGGTAATCCAGTCAGGGGAAAAGGGAGGCAGACTTTGTTTAGGTTACCTTTTCTAGCCCCTCTCCCTTTCTGGGGTGAGCAGAGTGGATCCTAAAAAGGGCTGCTCAGTTATGGATACAGCGGTCAAGCTGCTCAACTGCCTCATTTCTTGAGACATAACAACTGAATCTGTATTCACTGCCCATGTGCTGGTTCATGACTAGGGGCTTCCAGATTTCACGATCCTGCCCCCATTACCATTTGCTGATCACCATGGGACTTTGGGGGTTTGGGTTTGGGATGGGTTTTTGGAAGAAGCCTGTGTGTGAATTTGTTTTATGTGTGTAGATTAGTGCACGCTGACCAATGCACAGTCTTCACAGTAAGGTTCTGTTCTGATGGCATGAGTAGTCACAACGACTGGTAGATTCTTATCTGCTGCAGCCTTCATCCGCCTTCACAGCCGTTGTAACATATCACTTGTTATCATCCTCCTGTTCTGCCATTGAGGACTTCTTGGATCATTCTTTGTCTAGCTCCTTCCCTTTGACTTTACTGCCTTGGGTGACCCTGCTGGGAGTACGAGATTCGCAACGGCTTCGCTCACAAGTGTCATAGGAACGTGCAAGCCCACTCACCATGACAAGGTGATGATCCAGCGAGTGAGAATAACAAATACAGGAAATGTAAGGTAAAGGTAAAGGACCCCTGGATGGTTAAGTCTAGTCAAAGGTGACTATTGACTGGGGCGCTCCTCTCGCTTTCAGGCCAAGGGAGCCGGTGTTTGTCTACAGACAGCTTTCCGGGTCATGGGGGCAGCATGACTAAACCACTTCTGGTGCAACGGAACACCATGACAGAAACCAGAGTGAACGGAAACACTGTTTACCTTCCTGCCGCAATGGTACCTATTTATCTACTTTCACTGGTATGCTTTCGAACTGCTATTTTGGCAGGAGCTGCGACAGAGTAATGGGAGCTCACGCTGTCGTGCTGATTCTAACTGCTGACCTTCTGATCAGCAAGCTCAAGTGGCTCAGTGGTTTAGACCCCAGGCAGAGGGACCCACCTCCCTACACAGGAAATGTAAAGAGTTGGCTGAAGCTCCAGCGGATGCAGAATGCCGCGGCGAGACTCCTTACGGGGTCCTCGTCGCGGGATCACATTCATCCAGTGCTTTACCAGCTGCACTGGCTCCCGGTGGAGTACAGGGTCAGGTTTAAGGTGTTGGTTTTGACCTTTAAAGCCTTATGCAGCTTAGGACCCTCGTACCTATGGGACCGCCTCTCACGGTATGCCCCGCAGAGGACATTAAGGTCCACAAATAATAACATACTGGAGATCCCGAGTCACAAGGTGGTTAGACTGGCCTTGACCAGGACCAGGGCCTTCTCAGTACTAGCCCTGACCTGGTGGAATGCTCTCTCTCAGGAGACTAGGGCCCAGCGGGAGTTGCCATCTTTTCGTAGGGCCTGCAAGACAGAGCTGTTCCGCTTGGCCTTTGGACTGACTCAGTCTGACCCCGGTGTTACCCTCCCCTAAGGTTTTATCCTACAGATATTTAAATGAGGTTCCATTTGTAGATTCCTAATTTTAAAATTGAATTTTAACATTGTATTTAATCTGTATTTTAATTGAATTGTTTCTTTTATGTTTGCTTTGATATTCTTGTTGTTAGCCGCCCTGAGCCCGGTCTTGACTGGGAAGGGCGGGGTATAAATAAAATTACTATTATTATTATTATTACCAGCAAGTTCCCTGGGTCTTATGTTTTGTATGCATAAGGCTGCAAAAGCAGTAATTGTGATATATTTATTGTGAGGGTGAAGAACTTATGGTATGAAAGTGTTAAAAAGATGAGATACTGTGATACATTTTAAAATACAAGGCATTGCACAGATAGATAATGTTCATTCATGCAAGCATGATTCATAAGGGGATTCATCAAAGGCATGGCATATTTCAGGATGGCTGCCAGAGTTCTGAGATGGAGATTTGAAAATTAGGGAACCACATTATTTAACCTAAATTTAATCCCCTCCCCCAATTGCAGTAGCAAATTCTCTTAAACATGCAAAACAAGCATGCAGAGGAATGGAAGCTTTATTCAGAAGGTAGAACTTATTAGTAATTTAATGAGAAGTCAGACTCTAGCTGACACATTCCTTTGGGCTTTAAGATTGAGGTCAAGCATTCTGGTGATGCGCGGAGCTGAACTGCGAAGACTTTAGCTTATCTACAGTTGCTTGATGATGGTCAGAGAGACAGGCACAGAAGTGAGAAGGTGGTGGTAAAGCAGACTGATAAAAACGATCAACATGCTTTGAAGAGCAAAGGCAGAATTTGGGCCTATGAAGACCATTTGGGGGAGTAGGTGGGGAAAAAACACAATGTTGCCTTTGCAAGTCTTTTTTATTTAGTATATGCATAATAAGAGGTCTCAGTTGTGCATGGTTTGCCTTCCAGAAACCATCAGTGTTCAATAAAGTCTCACTGACTTTGCAAACAGTGAAAGGCAGTCATCTTTCTTCATTCAGCCCCCCCATCGCAAGTATTTGCAACAATAGAACTTTGTACTTTGGAGCTACTTCTGGATCCATCTTTGTTTCTGGGTTAATTTTAACAGGCTAAATCCAGGATCTGGCACCTATGAATTAGAAGGGGGAGTTTAGGAACTAGAAGGGGGATCCAGGCACCCCACAAACTCATAACACTATTATTATTATTATTATTATTATTATTATTATTATTCAGCACCCTTTCTGATCACTGACATTAGGAACACTGATAAAATGGAAGTGACCAGAATTTTTTTCATTAAAAAACTTATCGCAGTCCTGTACTGCATAGTGTTGTAGTGCTATAGCACCATCATCATCATCATCATCATCAACAACAACAACAACAACAAGTATTTGGTGCTATGGCACTATGCCTCTTTTTCATTAAAAGATATCCCCTTCTAAGTTCCTTCCAAAGTCCCCACTCCCACACAGAGTAAAAGACCATACCTTTGATAAGTTAAAAATGGTTTACTTATGAACTCCTCAAAGGTCAGATTCATGTGCTTTTCCAAACCGCAGTCGGAAAACACAGGTAGTAAGTCGGAAGACACAGGTAGTAAGTCCAAAGTGCTGAACGTTCCTAAATAATTTGATACAGAAGCACAAGAATAGACTTGACTTCCTTCCTCCAAGGGGGAGGGGGTGTGACCTAGCTAAGCCTGGCAGGATAGCTTACTCTATGGCATTGACCGTGTCTTGGGTTCATTAGCCTCAAGGGCGTACCCAGGATCAAAACTGGGGGGGGGGCGCAAGCCATGGTCGTTCAGGGGAGGGGCCACGAAGTGGGAATGTGGGCGGGGCTACAGGGCCAGCGGGCCCGACGACATCGTGGTGGTGGTGGCAGCGGCCACCTTGTGCTTCTGGGGCTGGCAGCGTCGGCGGCTACCCTGCTTGGCTGGAGAGGACGGGAGGGTCGGGCAGGCAAGAGGGGGTGGCAGGGCAGGCAAGGGCAAGGCATGGCCGCAGTTACGATGGCTCCGAGGCGTTGCTGCATATCAGCATAATATTTCAACCATGTTGTGGGTTCAAGCCCCACCTTGGGGAAAAATTCCTGCATTGCAGGGGGTTGGACTAGATTGCCCTTGTGGTCCCTTCCAACTACAATTATATGATTCTATTGATATAATACCATAGCATATGCATCATTCTGCTTTCTTGAATTGTCCTAGGCATAGCAGCCAACTCCTAGAGGCCTAGGTGCCTCCCCCCCAATTTGTTACAGCTGTGTTCCCGCCACCCACCACCAGCAAGCGGAGACCGAGCTGCCCTCGCTAAAGCAAAGCCCTTTCCACTTCAGTTTTTGGAGGGAAAAAGTGCTGGTTACGGTCTGTAAAATACATTAATTTTTTGCTGGGGGGGGGCAGCTGCCCCCTGCTCCCGTGCCTACGCCCATGATTAGCCTTAAGCATTTTGATTATATGAGGCTGGTTATTTCACACCCTTAAGGTCACCTATTCCAACCTCCTGCAGTGCAGGAATCTCAACTAAAGAATCCAGGACAGATGGCCATCCAGCCTCTGCTGAAAAACCTCCAATGAAGGAGACTCCACACCTTCCAAGGGAGTCTATTCTACCATCAAACAGCTCTTACTACCAGAAGGCTCTTGCTGCTGTTTAATAACAGCCCAGACACTGTTCAGCCTGGACACTGAGGTCCAGCTCCGAGGGCCTTCTGGCAGTTCCCTCACTGCGAGGAGTGAGGTTGTGGGGAACCAGGCAGAGGGCCTTCTCAGTAGTGGCGCCCGCCCTGTGGAACGCCCTCCCATCAGAAGACATCTGAAGGCACTCCTTTATCGGGAAAATGTTAATGTCTAATGTTTTACTATTTTTATGTGCTATACTGCCGGATGGGCAGGGTATAAATAATAAAATTATTATTATTACTATTATTATTACTACAAGGTTACAGGTTCTCCAAACTCAGGCTGCCATCCTGTGCATACCCATTTTCCTAGGAGTATGTTTCTGAATGGTGGTATGCTTGTGGATGTCAGCATTTTATGGACATACAGTGGTATCTCTGGTTATGAACACTTCAGGTTACGAGCTCCGCTAACCTGGATGTAGCTGCTCCTGGTTGCAAACTTTGCCCCAGGATACGAACGGAAATCCATTAGCAAAAACGTGCCTCAGGATAAGAACGGTTTCAGCTTAAGAACGGACCTCCAGAACGAATTAAGTTTGTAACCAGAGGTACCACTGTATATCTGGCCATTCTGATAGATGGTCCTTTAGTCTGATCCTGCAGGCACCTCTCATGTTATGTTCTTACTGTACTCAGTGTGGATCATTTTTGACCAAACATGCATGCTTTTGCACTCTGTCGCTTTGTGATGCCTTTTCTGGTGAACTAAGTCTGGAAGAATAGCCTGACTGACAGAATCACTCATGCAAAGATTATTTGAGTTTGACATGTCCGCCTTACAAGAGACGCAGATAAGTTGTACTGAATTAACAGTGAATTTTCTGGTGGTTCCAGTGAATGTTTCCAATGTATATCCAGATTTCAACTCAATATAGCTAGAATGATCTTCAGCAAGTAGAATGAGCTGAGTCTGGAGGTGGAGTAAAGGAGGAATTTGTTCAGCCCGCTTTTCACAACTGACTGACTCAACTGAATGGTTGCAAACATATGATTGCAATTCAGTTGCTCATCACAACACTACTCCTGATTGTATTATGTACTTTTCTGGATTTTGCAATGTAGTTTTGGTCCATGAAATGTACACACAAAGTGGGGCACATGGCCATCCATCATGGATGCTTTAGTTAAGATACTTGCATTGCAGGGGGTTGGACTAGATGTTCATTGGGGTCCCTTCCGACTCTACGGTATAAGCAAACAGGTCTCTCAAGTAATCTGGTCCATGCTTCCCACTGGATAGGTTATCCTATATTCTTCCAGTCATGACTGGCAACCACCATCTTTTCTGCTCTTGGGTGCTTTAATATCATGTTGTACTTGTATGTCTAGGAATGGTTGCTCCTGTAGTACCTGTGTATTATGTTTACACGTTTGTATGTGTGTGTGTGTGTGTGTGTGAGAGAGAGAGAGAGAGAGAGAGAGAGAGAGAGAGAGAGAGAGAGAGAGAGAGAGAGAGAGAAAGAATGAATCCAGGCCCTGAGCTGTAGAGAGCATTATATAAGTACCAGCAGCTTGAACTTGGCCCAATAGTGGATTGGCAGCCAGTGCAATCCCACAAGTAGCATGTTATATGCTGATGGGTAGTTTGCTCTCACAAACAACCTAGCTGTTGCATTTTGCACCAGCTGCAGTCTCCACAACAACCCCAAGAGCAGCCCCACGTAGAACAAATTGCAGTAGTCCAACCATGAGGTTACCAATGCATGGACAATGTATGGAGCATATGGAGGCTGATTGGTTTATCCCTAGTTTGGCGTCTGGACATGTGTACCATCAAAATCTGCTGGGGGTACGAGGGACTTGTATTGACAAACATCACACACACACACACACACACACACACTTTGGAATTGACCCTAACGTAAATGAGACAAAGACTCTCAATTATACCATGTTTTTGTTTGATGTAATTATACGGTCAAGGATTCTTTGTGCCCTTCTTACATGAAAACACACACACACAAACACAGAAACAAAAGCAGGAAGAGCAGCAACAGAATGATGCCAGCAGCATCCTCATTCACTTCCCCCCAGTCCCTGTTCAACATTATGAATGCAAGCCTGCATAGCACATCATTTTCCTAATCATGTAGTACTATTGAAATGCTTTGCTAAAATTATAAGCATTAACCAGCATGCAAAATCATACAATAGTGTTGCTGTCACTGGCAATTTTACAACCCTTCAAAAGAAATCAGCTTGGGGTGTGCGGTTATTTATTTATTTATTCAATTTCCCTCCTTCCTATTGTGGCAATTGCCCCCTCTTTTATGAGGTCAGATGATTTAGTTGTAATGTCGAAGCTCATGAGGGGCAAAGTAGTGGAATCAGGCAATGAATGTGGAACACTGCCATGCAGCGGGCAGAAGTAAGGTCAGTGCCAGGATTAATGACAGTAAAGATGTCCTGATCTACAGATGCAGAGAATCTCGGAGGCAGTACCATTGACCCAGAGAGTGGCATGTCCCCTTTCACTGGCTGAGGCCACCCTCTCCCACTGCCTCCCTCACAGAATCCTAACTTACCTGGGTTTTTTGGCAGTGGTTTCTGGGTTCTCACAAGATCTTGGGAAAGGTCTATGATATCTTGCTGGAACCTGGAATATGCCACTTGTCCTCTTAGATTCTGCCCCCTGCAGCTGTTGCCTCAATGCAGCTCTGGACCCATATTATTATTATTATTATTATTATTATTATTATTATTATTATTAGGACATTTTAGTTGAGAGAAAATTCAAGTATATGATATAAGTGTACGTAACTATGATATAAGTGTACGTAACTGATGATATAAGTGTACGTAACTATGCATGGCATGGAGAAAGTGAATAGAGAAAAGTTTTTCTCCCTCTCTCATAACAGTAGAACTCATGGACATCCAATGAAGCTGAATGTTGAAAAATTCTGGGAACTGTAGTTTCCATTTGGGAATTATAACTCAGTCAGAGGTAAAGTACGGTAAACTAAATGTACCCGTATATTCCAGCGTATAAGACGACGGGGCGTATAAGATGACCCCCAACTTTTTCAGTTAAAATATAGAGTTTGGGATATACTCGGCGTATTAATAAAATGACCCGGCGTATAAGACGACTCCCGACTTTTGAGAAAATTTTCCTGGGTTAAAAATTAGTCTTATATGCAGGAATATACTGTACTTTGAATGAGTGGTTATGGGCTACCAAAGGCAGTTAACAAATATTTGCGTGATATTCGGAAAATACACAGAGGGTATTAATTTGACTTCAAATTATTTAGAGGAGAATTTGGAGAAATAATTTCTTTCAGCTTTTCCCCTTCAGCTCACAACTGCCTCCTACTACATCCTACTGTGAGTAAGGGGCCATAGTCTTATCCTTAGTAGTTTTAAGGTAACCCAGGATGTGGGTGGCGCTGTGGCCTAAACCACTGAGCCTCTTGGGCTTGCCAATTGGAAAGTCAGCAGTTCGAATCCACGTGATGGTAGTGAGCTCCCATTGCTCTGTCCCAGGTCTTGCCATCCTAGCAGTTCAAAAGCATACTAGTGCAAGTAGATAAATAGATACCACTGCAGCAGGAAGGTAAATGGCATTTCTGTGCACTGTGGCTTCTGTCTTGGTGCCCCATTGTGCCAGAAGCAGAAGCATGCTGGCCACATGACCTGGAAAGCTGTCTGTGGACAAACGCCAGCTTCCTTGGCCTGAAAGCGAGAGGAGCAACTTTGCCTTTTAAACCTTTTTACCTTAGTAGGTTCCCACCTCAAACAGTATATGGAAAAAAATCTGCAAAAGAAAACCAGGAATATTTCAGTTCTGTAATTAGCGTAATAATAGTACACCCACCCCCTAAAAACCCCCTGCACATTAGGCTAATGTTGTTTTCCCCAAAGCGATCCAACTGTGTATGAGCAATGCTTTCTCTGACCGTAGTAGACCGGTATGTCTAATGCTGAAGCTACAGCTGGTAAGTCCTGGGTGCCTTTTTGCCTGCAACATTTGAATATGTAAGCCAGGGTAGTGACATGAGTGACACGTGAGTAGGAGGGAATATGACAGACAGGATCAAAAGTGATTGCTGGGTGTGATGCACTTACAGATTTTCCTCTTGTTAAGCCTGCTTCTCTCCCCAGTGCTTCCTCTCCATCTGTTACTTTATCAGCTCTTGGGGAGAGAATAGACACTAGTCCTTGAAATCTTATAGCAAAATGTCCTCCATGAGGAACTCCCCTATTAGGAAAGGTACTGTAGCAGCTTCTGGGACTTCTTAGTTTAAATAAAAGGCAAGAAAAGAGGCAACATGATACTGTAAATGTTTTTAAAATTATGCACAGCATGGAGAAAGCGGCGAGAGAAAAAGTTTCTCTCTCTCTCATAACACTAGAAGTCATGCACACCCAATGAAGTTGAATGTTGGAAGATTCAAGACAGATAAATAAAAGTGCTTGTTCACACAGTGAATTGGGAAAGGAGTACGACAAGGTTGTATATTGTCTCCCTGCTTATTTAACTTATATGCAGAATTCATGCGAAAGGCTGGACTAGATGAATCCCAAGCCGGAATTAAGATTGCCGGAAGAAATATCAACAACCTCAGATATGCAGATGACACAACCTTGATGGCAGAAAGCGAGGAGGAATTAAAGAACCTTTTAATGAGGGTGAAAGAGGAGAGCGCAAAATATGGTCTGAAGCTCAACATCAAAAAAACCAAGATCATGGCCACTGGTCCCATCACCTCCTGGCAAATAGAAGGGGAAGAAATGGAGGCAGTGAGAGATTTTACCTTCTTGGGCTCCTTGATCACTGCAGATGGTGACAGCAGTCACGAAATTAAAAGACGCCTGCTTCTTGGGAGAAAAGCAATGACAAACCTAGACAGCATCTTAAAAAGCAGAGACATCACCTTGCCGACAAAGGTCCGTATAGTTAAAGCTATGGTTTTCCCAGTAGTGATGTATGGAAGTGAGAGCTGGACCATAAAGAAGGCTGATCGCCGAAGAATTGATGCTTTTGAATTATGGTGCTGGAGGAGACTCTTGAGAGTCCCATGGACTGCAAGAAGATCAAACCTATACATTCTTAAGGAAATCAGCCCTGAGTGCTCCCTGGAAGGACAGATCGTGAAGCTGAGGCTCCAATACTTTGGCCACCTCATGAGAAGAGAAGAATCCTTGGAAAAGACCCTGATGTTGGGAAAGATTGAGGGCACTAGGAGAAGGGGACGTCAGAGGACAAGATGGTTGGACAGTGTTCTCGAAGCTACGAACATGAGTTTGACCAAACTGCGGGAGGCAGTGCAAGACAGGAGTGCCTGGCATGCTATGGTCCATGGGGTCACGAAGAGTCAGACACGACTAAACGACTAAACAACAACATTGGTGAAATATCCTATATTACAACCTGCATTACTTAGCCATTTTGGCCTAGAAGGGGAAGAAAAACGTTTTCAGTTTATTTCCACATCATTTAGATTATTATTCTTAGAGGATTGGGATTAATACCTTTCTGGGGGAAAGGGTTTGTGACAATTCATGGTGTTTGGGTCTTCTTTACCGTAGTATAATTGTATATGCAAAAATAAGGAGAAAAATACTCCTTCAGTTATTAAACTTTGTCATGAAAGATGAAGGGTATTGTTTCAACCCTTAGTGCACCAATGGGATCTAAATTGAATATGTTAGACTTAAATGTGTCTACCTCTTTGCCATTTTGTAGAAATTATACCAATGAGTTTTATGAATTATTGGCAAAATCTGAATTATTTCAATGGAAACGAACCCGTTCAAGATTGTTGGATACAATCCTGGGAGGAATAGGTACAAGAACAGGAATAGCAAATGCCTATGATATTGAGATATATGCAAACAAGTGCCTTGGGACAATTACAGTTTCAGATATTGAGATTGCAAGGAGGTGACACAGTTGATTCATACAGGTTACATTTGTTGGAAGCAGGACTCTCAAAAAGAGCCATGCGGGCTATGAATAAAACAGTATTTAAATGCTTTATATAAGAAATGAAACAACAAAAGAAACTGCTGTGGCTATATGATACTTTACAATATAACAATTGGCGTGGAATTTGTAGAAACATGTCCTTATTTTTTTGCTAGAGGAAAATGTAGAAGGGGTTCTTCGTGCAATGGGTTTACAGAAAGAATTAACAACTATTGATGGTTGGTATCACCTAGATATTTATAAATGGGAAAAGGATATATTGTTTATGAGAATAATATCTTTGTAAAATACCACTCAAGGCAGCATTAGGAGAGGAGAAATATGTAAAGTGGCAGCAATTCCAGTACCGGTAGTTATGGACCAAAACTGTATTCTATGGATATATTATGTGTAAATCTAGTGTGGGCCTTATAAAGGATAATAGGACTTTTGAGCCAAATAGAATATGTCATTTACAAAGGTTAACAGATGAATAATAATGAAATATGATGTATAGTTGCCCAGGAATCTGCTCTTACTGAATATCATTGGTGGGATATCTTTTATGGCTACTCATCAAAAGCTTCGGTTCCCCCCCCTTTTTTGAAATCATTTATTCAGCTTACTGTAATTTTACTGTCATTACTTTTATGTGTAATCAGGCCCGTCCTAGCCATAGAGGCTAGTGGCGCGGAGAACCACGGCGCCGGGCGCTGGAGGGTGCTGGAAGGGCGCCAAGTGAGCACAGGGTTCCGGCGATCTGACCACGACTGCGCTCCACGAGCTGAGAGGCTGCGCCGCGCCTCTCTCCTTCTCCGAGGACTCCGCGCTGTGCCTCCTTCTCGTTTCCCCAGTGCTGGGTTCCGCTCAGTCGAGCTTCGCCACCAGCGCGCACACAGCGCCCAAGCAGCTCTTGCTGGTCCCGCGGTGCGCGCGCTGGTGGCGAAGCTTGACTGAGCGGAACCCAGCGCTGGGGAAACGAGAAGGAGGCGCAGCGCGGAGTCCTCAGAGGTGGCCTCCCGCTGCTGCTGTGGTCCGCTTGGCACTCCCAGGCCCTTGGAGAGGCTCTGGAGGGGGGCGCTGGAGGGACCTTAGTGCCAGGGCGCTGGATGGGCTTAAGACAGCCCTGTGTGTAATCATATGGTCCTGCATCTTATTTCAATGCTTACAGCGTATTAATACTACTATTCAAGTATGTATTGCATTTCTTAAAGAATATATGTGATTTATTATTTATTAATAAATCAAGAAGGGGCGTCTGTGAGGCCTAAAAATGAATTACCTCCATAATAAACTACCTCTATAATCAATAAAACCGTTATTTCTAAGAAGATTTGTGTCATTTTGGTTCTTCTTGAAAACGCTCTGATCTAAAAGAATATCCTGTCATTAGACTCATGACACCAATTCTACTCAATCCTTTCTAGCTAAGCTGCAGCAATAGTCCTGTCAGGAGGGCAGGTCTGCTCCATCTCACTGGTCTGCTTCTGTATTAAACCATTTAAACAAACAAGGAAGTTTTCTATTAGGGACATGAAGGAGAAGTTCATTTTGGTTTACATTTTAATATACACCCACCTAATTGGCACTTCCCAGTTAGTCCGCAAGCCAAAATGCAGCATTCCTTGGAAATGTGCACTGCTCTGAATTTTACTGTGCAGCGTTCATCAACCAGTAGACATTTCCCAAATGTGTAACTTGAGGAAACCTGAGCATGCAGATCTGCATATTAAGGAAAGTAGCATGCTTGCAAAAATGCACATCAAAGGCACAATTGTGTACAAGAATGCACATAAAAAAAAATCACCCAAAGCAGAAATGGGCAAACTGAACTTAATACTAGCAAAACAAGAAACTGAGAGAAACTAAAATGGATAGATTTTTCCCATTAATACTTTTTATGTCTTTTGCCTTGGCAGATAAGTGGCCATGCCAATCAGCTGATGGTCAAAGCAAAGGGCTAGGGATTAAGTCCAACCCCCTCCCCCACACCCACCCAAGCAAATTATCACTGATATTGTCCATCATCTGCTTAGGCAGTATAAAAAAAGAAAATATGTGTGCTGTCTCAGCTCCTGGATCAAGCTTAAGAACAAGACACAGAGCCCCCTCCCCCTGCAGACCATATGAGCTATAGCAAGCTGAAGATAGGAGCAATTCCAATTGCATACAGCTCTCAGCCAGCTAGATCCAGGCAAGCGTCACTTATAATTCAGCAGCAGTTATGAAAACTTCAGGAGCAACATGCCAGCGGTAGTAACCCGTTAACCAGGATGATCTACATCTGTATGAGCCAATCCTAAGGCCATTCCCTACTTCCCATTGTAGAAGGTATGAAAACAAAATGGAATGCATTTGCAAAGCATGGGTGGGGGCAAGGGTTGGCATGTCAGGCACCTGCTGAAGGACCACAAGAGCCATTGCTCACCTGCATTCCACTCTGACTTAGAGGAAGTGAGGGAGCAAGCAAACAGTAGTGAAGGTGCACAGAAGCCTGCCGCTCACTGCCTCTCCGCCTTACAAATGAGCTGGTGGTAGTAATGATGAGGAAAAAGAACAGAGTTAGCTGGTCTTTAGGGCAAGGCAAGGCTAGGCAGCAACCCAAAGCCTCCTTTGTTGAAATGAGCTCCCCAGCAATGAGCTGTACCCTCAGCAGCATATTTCAGTCTCGAGAGCTTAAAAAAACTGATTGGCCTGATACCTCCTGTTAGTCCCACAAGCTTTAAGGCAGCGTTTCTCAACCGCTGTTCCGCTGGCTGGTGTGCCGCGACGTGCGGCGACGAGAAGGGCGATTTTGCAGCTGCAAACTCCACCTCCCTAGGCGTCCTATTTCTTCGCCCCTTCTAGTTTCCACAGACTAATCAGCTTTCATTATTTCCATTTCCCCCATGCCTCACGTGACAGGATCATCCCAGAATCCTTTAGCCAAGATGGCAGCCCCCAGCAGCTAATAGTGCCGCACGTGTGTCTCTTTTTTGGAAAATCGAGCGGACTTCAAGTAGCTACTTTTAAAATATTCAATCTCCATCATTCAAAAGGTAGTTTGTTGCTAATTGACGGAGGCATGAAGACCAAATCGTCCTCTCACAAGTCCGAGAACACGCACAGGGTAAGATACGGGACGGCGGGGTCGGGTGGGGTGGATCAGAAACCCGGATCTTTTAAGAACTCGGCAGCGCTGACCCGCCGGAAAGCAATATTTGGCAAGTGTTTCTTACAGTCATAATTATAATATAGGGTGGCACAGAGTTAATTTTTTTAATGGTGGTGTGCCTCGTGATTTTTTTCACGGAACAAGTGTGCCGTGGCCCAAAAAAGGTTGAGAAACACTGCTTTAAGGAGCTGTCCATTCCCTGAAGGGCTGTTGCCTTATTCTGCAGCTGCTGGTTATGAGGGTTGCCAAAATGGGTGTCTCCTGAGTTGGAAGAGTTGAACAAAGCTGCATCCTCTAAACTGGGTGATCCAGCAGTGGAGGTAGGGATGCTGAGACCTCTTCGTCAAGAGTCCACCTCTAAGCTGGATTGTAGACTGTTGCTCAATAACGTGACACCTTGAGGTTCTGCAAGAAGACATGAGAAAGACAAAAGGCAAAGTGGTGATCCTCCCCATTGCCCAAACTGAGATTCCAGTCGGTTTGCTAAAGGTATCCTTTGAGAGACATGGTTGAGAAACCTGTACGCTTTACACAGCAGCAACTCCCCATGGAGGGTAAGTGTTGTCTTGGGTTTGAAATTGGTTCACATAGCTAAAGAAAAACCTTGAAATCTGGAGCTACCTAGCCAGCCAGCTCCCCTCCACCACCACCACCACCAAATTCTGTCTCATTCCCACACCAATTGCATTGCAAGAGTAAATACACAATACAGAGGTCCCATTGGTAAAGAAGAAGAAAACAATCTTTGTTAACAGTTTCTTGAAATTTCTAAGGATGGCTTCAGATCTAAGACAACATGGTGGGAGCTAGTTTCATAACTGCATTGGGCAGAACTGAGGGAAAGGGAAGAGAGAGAGAGATAGACAGCAAGAAAGAGGAAGAGTGGAGTTTGGCACTTCAGCAGAAAATCACAAAGTGTATTTCCTCATGACTATCTGTTAGTCTCAACCCTACCCTCTGCTGACTAGCCATGCAAGGTTACCTATGCCAATGGCTATTCATTTGATGAGGGAAATTAGAGGATTATGCCCTTAATCCGATCTGCATGAATCAGCTAGTGTGTATGCGCACAAACACTACCTTGGGTCACCCATCACCATTTGCATACAGCGCCTGAAGTGTTGGTCAAGGATTAATGCAGATCTTGAAAAAGGTTACCCCCCTCCTGTTCTAAAGGGGAATTATGCTTTAGCCAGATTTTTGAGCTCTTTTGTCCTGAATTCTGGCAAAAGCAACCAGCCCATTTCTTCTGTTAAAATAAATCTGATATAACAAGTTCGATCACCCAAGCTCTTTGGGCCTGCCACCCTAACAGGGGACTCAGCAAAGCAAGCACATTTCGCTCCAGGAAAACATTTTATTTAATAAATTTGACTCTGGGCTGAGTGATGTCTGCCATCTGGAGATTATATACTGAATGAAGACAGAGCATTCTCTCTCTCCACTCCCTGCTCTACTCTTGAAAGAGCTCAATAAAAATACATTCATAAGTTCAGGGAAGTTTTATGCCATTTCCGCAAGAGACATTTAAACTGGATTTTGAATAGGTGGTGACATCACACAGTCTGCATTAGGTTGCTCAAAATGTTAACATTTTTACACTTCCAGATAATTTAATAAAATAAAACACAAACTGGGAATTGGCAGTGCAGCTCCATACATACTCATTCGGAAGTAAGTTCTATGCTGTTCAGTGGCATTTGCCTCAAGGTAGGGAATCTGGAGAAACTCAATTCAGTTCACATTTAAAGGCAACTCTGTGAAATTTGCACTTTGTGTGTGTGTGTGTGTGTGTGTGTGTGTGTGTGTGTTATCTTTACACATAAATTCCATATTCCAAATTTGTTATACATTTTTTTAAACGTTGACTTTCCGCCTTTCTTTCCATGCTGTTCTTAATCCTATTTACATACTGCATTCTAATAAGCATTTCACCTAAGACTTATTCTTCTGTTTCAAATATTATCATTTTTCTTCTGCTGCTCATATTTCAAATCCTGCTCACAATTTCATCTTATTATGATATTTTTTCCGATACTCCAAAAAGGGCTTCCATTTTTCCATGAATGGTTTCGAACTTTTGCTGTTAGTTTTGCCAGTTCCACATAGTCCATTAGCTCTAAAATTCATTCTTCTTTCATTGGTGTTTTCTCTTTTCAGTTCTGTGTGTACAAGATTTTAGCTGTTAGACGACTTCCGGCAAGGCAAGATGGCAAGCACCATGGCCGCACCAAGCTCATGGGGACCACCAGCAGCAACAGGGTTCTCTGGCTGGTCCCCACACTGCCAACACGGCCACCACAAGCAGGGGCACCCAATGCAAAGGCTAAGAGGGCTGTGTGGAGCCCCCAAACCCCTCCCCAATGACCTTGGCTCCTCCAGGACTGGGATCGCCCCAACGACAATCCAGCAGAGCTCAGAGGTCTGGAGGCCTCCAAGCTAAGCAGACAACATAGTGGGGCCCCCACCCCAGCCAAACACCAGCCTTCACTGCCACAGCCCCCGTTGCATCCATCGAGAGAGAGAGAGAGGTAGGAGGGGACTGGGAGAAGCAGGGAGGCCACGTAGAAGTGCACAGCCCAGTCCAGACTCGGCCCCCACCCAACCTCTCTGGTGACTGGCGCGAGGGTAGTGGGCAGGAGCCTGTCAAGGAACCACGTAAAAGGTATTGCTGTGCGGGCGCTCCCCTGCC
The DNA here is from genome assembly GCF_963506605.1 of Zootoca vivipara. NCBI lineage: Eukaryota > Metazoa > Chordata > Lepidosauria > Squamata > Lacertidae > Zootoca > Zootoca vivipara. The sequence goes on from NC_083294.1 coordinate 22,909,439, forward strand.
GGCAGAGGGGTGCCACTGTTGGTTGGAAATGGACACAGGATCCAAAAAATTTCTTATACTTCATGTTGGATATTTGGTATTTCTCATTCTCTTTTTGATGGAAAATAATTGTTGAACTTGAAATTGTAAAACCAATAAAAATTTATTTACAAAAAAAATCTTAATTTTTTAATAATATTTTTAAATACTTACCTATTTAACTCTCAAGAATTAAAATGGTGGCACCCATAAAGGAGCCCTGAAGCAACACAGGCCGCTTCCTGGGACCGCCACTTCAGCCCTGACTTCCTCTTCTTTTTTCTTCTTTTTATTTCTCATTTTTTAAAATTAAATGGGGGGGGGATCTCACAGATTTTTTTTCTCCCCCTGCCCTCCCATTATTATCATCACCTTAAAAAACCTTTTTATTCCACTTTATTGTTATTGTTATTGCTATTTTCCCTCCCCCCTTTCTCTTTAAAGAACACACACATATAATAAAACAAATAAGTAGATAATAATTTGTTTCCCTCTCAAAGGGGTTTTTATATACTTTTAATTACACACACACACACACACACTTTCAGATACCACCACCTCAACTTCTTTAGTTTTTCTTCTTCTTTCAGTTGATTTGGAGTGGGTGTTACGAGACACCTGTAACTCTGCCAGTTCCTCAGAATGAAGTGGTTGAGTGGGCATTTATTGGGTAGGCAATCTTGCACACCACTTACAGGTTTGTGGTATATAAATTTTCTCAGATAAATGCATACCTTCGGACCAGGCTGCCTGCTGTCTCTCTGAATGATTCCTTGAATGATCCCATACATTGGCCCCTTCCAACCACTCTGCCTTGCTCCTATAACAGTTCTGTGTCTCTGAAGCATCTATTTGCCTGCAGCAGAATGAACTGCCCACCCTCACTGCCTGTCGAATCGCTGGATGAGTCTGTGTTGCAGGTATATGGACACACGCAAAATAGTCCATGCAAAATAGTACTCATTTCAGGCTACGTCCTTAATTTTCCACATTTGATGGGTGTGGCGGGGAGGACTGTAGGAATGAAATACCTCCAGTGTTTTATGGTTGTTTTTTTTCTGGTGGGGGTGTTTAGGAACCACTGGCTTGATATAGGGAGTAGAGCTAAATCTACCCCCTGAGTCATCCAAAGAAATTCAAAGACCCTTAAAGAAAGATTTCAAGATGGTGGAGTAAGGATGATGAGCGAGTTAGAACCACAGCAACCTAATAAAATCACTTTTCTGGCCTACTATTTTTGATTTGATTTTTTTTTTTTTGCATCCCTGCGGATGGCAGCTTTAGATGTTTCTTCCTTCCAAACACTTGTTAATTCCTCATTATTTCCCCCTCCAACTGTTGTCATCACTAGCACTGTAGAGCCCCCTCCCACCTCCAGTATGTGTTGACTGACAGCTTGATTCTTTCATCCCCAGAAGTGGTGATTTATCTTTTATTCATCTCTGCACATTAAGTGCCTGTCAGGCTGCCAAAGCATTCTCTGTCTCTTCCGTACAGATTTATCATTGTTAAGGGAACTCTGAATTTAAAGGACATGACATAAGTACTACCATCACCAGTTGCTTGGAAAACAGCGCTGGTTTTCACAGAGGTGTGGGGCACAGGCAACGTGTTCTCCCAGGCAAGTCCTTTGGAAATAAGGGAAGACATACCTCTTTAATCTCTTTTGTTTTGGGGTCCTCCAAGTGACCTGGTTGTTGTGCGTTCACCCTGTGACCAGTATTTGCAGAGCATTTGTTTCTATTTGTTTTTGCGGGAGGCTAAATGACAACGAGCAAATTGGAAGTGGAACATCAGAGATCATTTTGTTTGCAAGGGTTATTCCCATAGCTGCCAAGTTATCCCCCTTTTAAAGGGATTTTCCCTTATGCTGAATAGGCTTCCTCGCGAGAAAAGGGAAAACTTGGCAGCTATGGTTATTCCTGTTAGACTTCAAGTCAGATAACAAAGGGTCTTGGTGTCAGGTGTTGCTTAGCAACCAGGCAGAGTAGTATGATGCTTGCTGAGGGAACACATACCCTGATTGGTTGTATCATTCTAGGAAGGTTTCCCCTGAGTAGTTGTCATATGTCTCTCTGCTATGGACTAGGCCTGAACTATAAAGAAAGACAAACCCACTCTGTTTATTTCTTCTCAAGTTATACACTGTTCTTGTTCAGTTTACTCAGTAAAGTATTATCCATTTATTTTTTTCTCTAGACTCAGTGTGCATTATTCAGAGTCACATTCAAATGGCAGTTTATTCTGTTTTCATGAAGCCTCCCTAACTGTTAATTTCTACATTACATTTCAGCATTCACACAATGTAAAAGCCACATCCAGAACTAAAGTGGAATATAGCAAAATTTTAGCACTCATTTCCATGTTATTAGCAAATGGATTTTTTTCTGGAAGCAAATAACATGGAAATGGGCACTAAACATGCAGTAAATTCCACTGTAAATCCAGAAGCTATTATGTTGTGTGAATGTTCAGGTATAATGCAGAACTTAACAGTTCGGGGAAAGTCATGAAAACAGAATAAACTTCCATGTGAATGCAGCCCAGGTCACTCCCAACTAAGTCAGGGCAGTCCAACTTTTCATACCAAGAGTACTTTGACACAGAACCTGCACACTGCATTGTCACAAGGGGGACGGAGAGCGAGGCCAAACTTTGACAACCCCCTACCGCTGCCCTTGTGCTACCTTCCTAAAGCTGGCTAAGTGAGGCATTGGGCTTTGGGAAGGAGGCACAAGGTCTCTGGCAGGGTACTAGAGCTCTCCCAAAGCTGAGAAAGCGCTACCTACCTAGGCTTTGGGAAGGAGGAAGAAGGGCCCTGTCAGAGCCCTCATGCCTCATTCCCAAAGCTTGCAGTGCAAGGGCTGGTGGGATGTCAAATGTTGTCAAGGGATGAAAAAAGGCCTCAAGGGCCACACAGTGAACCACTCTTAGCTAAGCAGTTCTGCTAGCGGGAGCCAGTGCCAGCACAATGGTGCTTTCTCCCCTCTCTTCTCCCTGGGCCCCAATTGCTCTCCACCCCCACCCCCCGGCTTGTGTGTGCATGTTTGTGTGTGTATCAGGAGTATTCAAATAACAGTATTGAGGCAGAGAGAAAATATGGTTCTGTTGGGCAAGCAGAAATACTTGTGCTTATGGAATGTGCTTATGGAATGTTTATTTTTGTGGCAACAGGCCACTTTAATCCACTTTAATTGTGCAAATTAAATTTCCAGCATGCCCCCCCCCCTACAGATAGTGGCAGTTTGGAGGGACCCTTTCTTTGTTGCCATGTAGATATTTGTTCTTCGGTGCGTGAAAATATTATGGCCCATCTTGATTTGAACACATTTCCTTAATGGGAAGAAATGACCGGCTGTTGGGTGGCAATTATCTGATGGTGGCAATTATCTGATGGTAGTGAGTGAAGTGTGCTGTTGAGTGTTGAAGTAAGACTGCAGAGATCCAGGTTTAGAACCCCACTTGATTAGGTGTCCAGCACAACTCAGGAGTAGCAAACTTTGCATACTTCAGATGTTTGTGGGCAGATTACAGCACCCACCATCCCTGACCGGCTGGAGCATGCTGAGGGTGGTGGTGGTGGAGCTGGAGCCCACACCTTCACTCATCTTTACACATATTTACTCAGAAATAAATTCAGTAGGATTGAAAGGAAATGAGCATAGGACTGCTGTCTAGATCATCCTGGAACAGTTGCTTTCTAACCCAACATACCTAAAGGAATTGTTGTTGGAATAAGATGAGCAGAGGAAAGCCATGTTTCTTTGAGGAATAGGTAAAGGGACCCCTGACCGCTAGATCCAGTCGCAGACGACTCTAGGGTTGCGGTGCTCATCTCGCTTTACTGGCCGAGGGAGCTGGCGTACAGCTTCCGGTCATGTGGCCAGCATGACTAAGCCACTTCTGGTGAACCAGCGCAGTGCACGGAAACGCAATTTACCTCCCCGCCGGAGTGGTACCTATTTATCTACTTGCACTTCGTGCTTTCGAAATGCTAGGTTGGCAGGAGCTGGGACAAAGCAACGGGAGCTCACCCTATCATGCAGATTTGAACTGCCGACCTTATGATCAGCAAGCCCTAGGCTCTGGAATAATGGGATATAAATGCAATTTTGCATTTGCATTGCTGATTTTTTTTTATGTAGATCATATTATGTAGGCACCTCTCCCTACCCCCCTTTTAAGCTTTCAGTAATATATATCACCATCCCAAAGCTTCTTTTTTGTCTGGAAGTAGATGGAAAAGGGCATAGTCTAAACAAAGGGTTGGCAAACTAAGGTTCGGGGGCCGGATTCAGCCCAATCGCCTTCTAAATCTGGCCTACAGACGGTCCAGGAATCAGCATGTTTTTACATGAGTAGAATGTGTCCTTTTATTTAAAACTAGCTGGCCCTGGCACATGTTGCTGTGCGTTAGTCTGTCAAATTGAGGGTAATAGCCCCCCTTCAGATGCCCCTGAGCCTCAGAGTCCCCATGTTTTACAGGCGCTATGTTTAAACAGGGGTATCCCTCTGAGTTCCTCCACCCTGTTCTGATCCATTAGTTATCCTGTCCCCTCCCCCCCAGGTCATCCCTGTGATTGGGGTCATCCTATCCTGAACCATGAGGTATTCGGACCCCATTTTCCCCCCAGTCCCCACCCAGGTAAGTCCCCAGCTCCATTCGGTTGGTGTGGGTGATCTACTGTATATCATTTCCCCCAGGGGTGTCCGATGGATGAGGTCTCCCGTCCCCTCCTCTCCCAGGTCCGTGGGTCCTCCTTGTGATTCTCCTCCCCCTGTGTTGAGGTATGAAGTATTCCGTTCCCCCTCCCCCTGAGTCATTCCCGGTTCCCCGCCCCCAATGTGCCTGGTGGTTTGACGTATCGTGTCATCTCCTCCCCCCATTCCCCGGTTCCCTTTGAGTGACCGTGTGTCGACAGTCGTATCATCGGACCGTGGGGGTTTCGGTGACAACGTCGGGGTGGTGTGTTTCCTGCGGTGGGTGTGGTGGGGAGGGGGGGGAGCCCTCTGTTCTGAGGCCTGTGGTGGTGACTCCGATGGTTGGAAATGGCATCCTGGTGAGGTTTGCAGTGGAGGTTGGGTGGTGGCGTAGTCAGTTGTATCCGCCCCCGGAGATGCAGATTTTTTGGAATAATTCCCAGTTTCCCCGGGTATCTGAGTGGTGGGTTCCGAAATTTGCCGAAACGTTTTTCCCCCGACACAGGTATGGCATCTGACCACAGAAAGGGCATGGTGTCACTCTCATAGTGGCAAGTGAGGTTGTGGCCAAAGCTGAGGAGTATTGGTCCAGCGGTTTTTGTAACCATTCATGTGGAACAAACAGGGTCGGTCTACATTTTTATATACAGTGGAACCTCGGTTTATGAACACCTCGGTTTATGAATTTTCAGTTTACGAACGACGCAGACCCATCTGGAACGGATTGATTCACTTTCCATTACTTTCAATGGGAAAGTTCGCTTCAGTTTATGAACGCTTCAGTTTATGAACAGACTTCCGGAACCAATTGTGTTCATAAACCGAGGTACCACTGTAAATAGATGCATCTCTGGGTTATTTGTGGGGCCTTCCCGGTGTTTTTACATGAGTAGAATGTGTGCTTTTATTTAAATGCATCTCTGGGCTATTTGTGGGGCATAAGATTTCATTCTTTTCTTCTTCTTTTCAAAATATAGTCCGCCCCCCCCAAGGTCTGAGGGACAGTGGACCGGCCCCTGCTGAAAAAGTTTGCTGTCCCCTGGTCTATACTGTTGTTTGATGTACCTTTTGCTCCTGCCTCCAGTGTTCTGGCTAATCAGTGGAATAAGTGACAGCCCGGTGTTGTTGTTGTTGTTGTTGTTGTTGTTGTGTGTGTGTGTGTGTGATAAAATGTTAAATTTTTATTTAATATTTAAGGCATTTTATTTTATTGCTACTTTTAAAATATTTTATTTACTGCCCTTCATCAATGCTTCTGGGGTGGTTTCACAAAAGCACAATTAAACTCAAACTAAAGCATAATAAATTACAGAACGTTAAAATGACTGTAAACATCTTAGGCTGCTGGTGTTTATGCTTGAGCTGCACTGCTATGATTCCCTCTCCACAAAAATTCTGGCTAGGAGCCTGAGAAAAAGTATACATGAAAGATTAATCTTACAACTTATGGGTGTCTCAGGCCAGGGATGGGAGAGGCTATGGCATCATCCCAGCATCAAGGATGGACAAGAGTGGTAGTGGTGTGGTTAAGGGAGGTCTGGGACAGCAGCAATGCATTGAGCTTGTGGGGTCACCACTGCCATCTTGGCGTTTCCACAACTGTGATCCGCCCCATCCTCATTTCAATGAATGTAGAGCTTCTGGGAGGACATCACCACCTTCTTCCTCAGGAGGTGCCACTCATGAATAAAACAAAAAACAAGTATGCATAACAAGTACATTTGCATAAATCTGCTTACCTTGCACCACCTATTTGGCTTCTTCAGGTCATGGGGAAAGGTTGATTGCTTAGTTGGCAAAGCCTCAACCATCCTACTCCCTATACCCATAATTGCTGGATATCCTGCAAAGCTGCCAACTCAGCCACCCTCTCACCTTCAGCTTCCTTAGATTTAATCAGCCCATGTACTTTTATGCATTTTTCGGGCTGAAGAAACTTTTTCTTTTAAGTGAAAGCTTCATTCCTTAGGAGAATCCATTATGTACCTCAAATAGGGTTGCCATTTTCAAACAGTGAAAATCAGGACAGAAAAGTTGTTGAGGTTTTTTTGCCCAAAGTTGTTTGACATGCATCCGGATTTTCCAGACATTTTGCTGATCTCCACCTGGAAACTGCTGCCAACTGCAGTATTCCAGATGTGTCCAGAAGACTCTGGACATATGGCAACACTACCTTAAAATATAATGGTGCAGATGGGGAGTCGTGAACCACAGCTTAATTGAAGAGCAACTGCCTGGCATGCTGATGGACACGGGTTCAATCCTTGGTGTCTCCAGACAGGGCTGGGGAAAATGTCTGCCTAGAACCCTGGGGAGATGCTGCCTGTGATGAACTAGATGGACCAGTGGCCTGACTCAGTACAAGGAAGCTTCCTGTGCTCCTATGACAGCTGTGGCTGGCTCAGGCAGTATTGCTACACAAATTTAGCATAGACTTGTATGACCCACCAAGCCAAAAGCAGTCCTATCACAATATAGGACAGCACACCAAGGATTCTGTAAACCTGTTCTGTTTTACCTCCTGCTTGAGACTACAAAAACAGGGCAGCTGCAGGAGAGGCTGGTTCATTAGGGAAATGGGGCACTGCCCCACCACCTTCCATCTGCCCTCAGCCAGCCCCTCCTGACTGCCTTCTTACTTACAACCAGTCCAGGAGATGGCTGGGGCTGCTAGCATCCTCCTCTTTAGTCTCCTTAGTGTTGTCATTGTAAAATCCAGCAGAGAGGAAGAGGAAGATGGGGATATTGTTCCCGTCATTGGCAATGGCTCCACTGGCTGTTAGACTCCCTGCCTCCAGCACCACTAGGTCTCTAATGTACACCAGTGGACAGCTCCCAAGCAGGCTGCATGGTTGGTGGCTCTGGTGTTCAGCTTCATTGTGCACAAACCTGGTTGGTTTTGTTTAGCTTTCCACTCACCCTTTTGATCCAGAAGGACTGTTAAAGAGACCTGTTTCAAATAGTGCAAAATGACAACATTGGGGCTGCTCTTACCTACCCTGAAATATGACATTCCTCTGTGGTAGCACAGCCTCTCCTTCCCCTAAACTGGAAGCCTGGGGAAGAGAAGCCAGGTGTAGCAGCTGGGCTTTGGATGAGCTGCTAAGCCAGGTGTGGGGAACCTAGCAGGAAAGTAAGAGGTAATATCAGTGCTCAAGGGCACATTTCAGCCAAGCAAAAACACTAGAGGATGGTACAAAGCAGGGCTGGTGAGGGATAAGTCCACAGGGTCAGATATAGAGGCTTGGAGGGCCACATTTGGGACCCAGGTCCAAGGTTTTCTATCCCTGTGTTAAGAGATGGCACTTGAACTGCTGTTTAACTGTATATGTATGCAAAAAGCAGGCAGCCAAAGCTGGATGGGGATTGATTTCTATTCTTCTGAACCCTCTGCACTCTCTTTTATGCTTCCCAGGAGTGTACGGCTCATTTTCAGGAAGGACTGACTTTGAATTGCAGAGCTCCTGATATTCTGTGGTTTGGGAGCTGACGTAAAGTAGGGTAAGGCCTCAGTTGCATTATCTCCTTAATTACTGCAGAGAGAGAGAGAGAGAGAAAGGAGAGGTAGGGCAATTGTCTGGCAATTCTTTCTAAACTGGTGCTAACAATCAGATCTTCAGCTCAAATTATTAAATTATTAAACAAAGTCACACAGTAAGAATTGTTGTATGGTAGTCTGTGGTTACAAATACCTTTGGGGCCATCTGTAGCCAGCAGATGTATTTTATTGGCATGTTAGTTCCAAACGTCTAATTTTACCTTCCGCACAATCAAACCAAGAGGGAAAGAGGGAAAGGGTTTGCATTTGAAGCCTGAGATCCTGTGGGGAGATCTGAACTTTTTTCAGTCTTCATTTCCCTATCTAAATTTTGATGGTTTGTTGCTTCAGATTTTGGGGGTTTCCTTTTTGTGTGCCATTTGAATTGTAAGTAGGGCTGAGGAAATTTTTAGTAGATGGAGAGATGTGAGATTCAGCAAGGCACAAAGTCCTGCATATTGGATACATTCAAAATTCAAATGTAAGGGGAAAGGGAATTATTACTATTACTTAATTTCTTCCTCCCAAAGAAGCCTAAAGTACAGGTGGCAACCATTTTAGGCACATCCAAATGACGCATGATTGCTGATGCATGGGTCCTTTTAGACCCAGAGGAGGGAAGATTGGCGGCACAACAGGGCAGGGTGCATTTTTACATGCTACATTGACATGCAGGGGGCTGGGAGCAGAACCTGCACAAAATGGGTTGCTATCTCTAGAGTCACTCTAGAATAATAGTTCCCAAATTATTTTGGACCATTGCCCCATAAACTTACCCCCAGTGCCCTCTACCATAGCCTATAAAAGGCATTGTTCAGAATAGTGGTTTGCACAACACACTAAGGAAGATAATAACACAATAAAACTGAAAACAGTAACAATTAATTGCGCATTTTTTTTCAAAGTCAAATTAAAACCATTTTGCTTAAAGTCCAGCTAAAGCTAAAAATCACACAGCTTCTAGCACAGTGTATTTATTACAAGTTGCTACAACTGGCAGAAAAATAATTAAGTGGGCTACCAAGACCACCAGCAATTTCAAGTGGTCCCATATTTGGGAAGCACTTATACAAAGCAAGGTTACTTACTTTGTAGGCCCAGAAGAAGAGGCTGTAACCCACAATAACTGTAGACAATATTTATCTCTCTAATTATCAATTGCTCCATTCTTCCACCCTTATTTCATAGCCTGGAATAAATATTAATATCAATTATTTATTACATTTATATCCCACTCGTTTCTCTGAGGTGTTCATTGTGGCAGATGTGGTTCTCCCCCTCATTTAATCTCCACAACAACCCTGTGAGGTAGGTTAGGCTGAGAGAGAGTGACTGGCCCAATGCCATCCAGTGAGCTGCATGGCTGAGTGGGGATTTGAACCCTGGTCTCCCAGGTTCTAGTCAAACACTCTAACCACTACACCACACAGGCTCTCACATAATCTATCCATCCATCCATCCCTGGGGCATTATTTTAACATTTTATGTCTGAAAAATATGAAGAGGAAACCTTCAGATTAAACGGATACCCCCTCTTTTAAAGATATTTGTAATGTGTTGTAGTTTTAGCCTACCTGTAGTTCTGAGGGATATATCCCTTTGACTGACTATATTAATTGATTTTTGCTGTGAAATTCTACTCCCTAGGGCAGGCATCCCCAGACTTCGGCCCTCCAGATGTTTTGGACTACAATTCCCATCTTCCCCGACCACTGGTCCTGTTAGCTAGGGATCATGGAAGTTATAGGCCAAAACATCTGGAAGTCCCGCAGTTTGGGGATGCCTGCCCTAGGGTTCTGCTGTTGATTATATATATATATATATATATATATGGTTTTAGTTGCCCTGCTATTGATTCTTGTTTTACTGAAATTGTAATTTTTAATCTGTTTTATTTTGTGCATTACCCTGAGAACTATTGCTGCTGGGCGACTTATAAATGGAATGAATGAATGAATGAGCTCTCTTCTAGTGCAGTGAGTGCAACAGGCTTTTAAACCCCCTTTAAAGGAGAGCTAGACAATACACAGACCAGAGGTTGTCAACCTGGTCCCTACCTCCCACTAGTGGGCGTTTCAGGATTCTAGGTGGGCAGTAGGGGGTTCTACAGCACAAGTTGAATCCTCCTTCCATCGCACTGGTGGGCGGTAAGGAAATTTTACCATCAAGAAAGATGCATTAGTGGGCAGTAGGTATAAAAAGCTTGATTACCCCTGACATAGACAAACAGACAGGTCTATTGATGGCTATTAGCAAGGATAGCTAAACTGAATCTCCATATCCAGGAATAGTTTGCCCCAGTTATTGAAAGGCAGATTGGGAGACAGCCCTGGCTGGCCGGCCACTGTGTGGAACAGAATGATGAACTAGACAGACCTTTGGTCTGATGGTATTGCTGTTTGCAGTCAAGAATAAAGATTGGCAGGGAGGTATTGCCATTGCCTGCGGTCCAGCAAGTGCAAAAGAAACGCGTTTGCTCCTTCTCTGTGTTAATGAAGAGAGAGAGAAAGAGATTGATTGATTGCAGTCTGCTACAGAATGCTCAAGTTATATTATAGCTATCGATCCCCATAAATAAACATGTAAGGCCAAGCAACAAATCATATAGGTTTTCATGCAATATTGTGCAGTGTTCATGAAGAGACTCTGAATTTCACTGTTTATTGATTATTTGGATGTGCTCATCTTTCTTTCTTTTTGATTATTAGAATAATTTCTATGCCTCTTTTCATTTGCCTGCTTTTGATTGGGCTACAGTTCCTCCGAAGGAGTAGGAGCATAGCTTGGGGGTCCTTCTGGATCCTTTGCTGTCACTTGAGGCTTAAATGGTCCTGTGGTGCAGAGGGCCTCCCACATTCAGTCACTGTATGCTGCTCATACAAGAATGGAAAACTGAAGGCATGCTCCTGATTTCCACAAGAAAAACTTCTGCATGCTCCTGATTTCCGCGAGAACTATATATACTTCTACACTGCCTTATCTTGATTTGTAATCAAGCATTCTCTAATAAAAAAAGATTTATCTGTTCAAACTGTTTCACTGACAGAATTTGCATGTCTCTTTTCTTCTCTCTCCTACTGACACCTGGTTGGAAACAATAGCGCAGGTTGCAAATTTCAAACTGGAAACCAGCTAAGCATCTTTTACAGAAATGTGATGGTTTTTGATAGATGTCCAATGTAATTGTAGTAACGTTATTGTTTAGCTCCAAGCTGAAAAGAACCTAACTTCCCGGTTGCAGGCACTAATAAGGAAACATGCAAAGTAATATAGTTTTCATATTAAGCAACAACAACAACAGAAGAGGGAGAGGGAGAGGGAGAGGGAGAGGGAGAAGGAGAAGGAGAAGGAGAAGGAGAAGGAGAAGGAGAAGGAGAAGGAGAAGAAGAAGAAGAAGAAGAAGAAGAAGAAGAAGAAGAAGAAGAAGAAGAAGAAGAACTCAGAATAAAGTATACATTGAAAAACATAATAAACAATATTCTCTTTAAACATTTTACAAAACACACAAAAACACTGTTCTGGGGGTAAAATGGCTGTGGGCATTACCTTAAATCAGGCATCCCCAAACTGCGGCCCTCCAGATGTTTTGGCCTATAACTCCCATGATCCCTAGCTAACAGGACCAATGGTTGGGGAAGATGGGAATTGTAGTCCAAAACATCTGGAGGGCCGAAGTTTGGGGATGCCTATCTTAATTCTGTAATGGCATTCCTATGTGAAGATAAGGCAATGAGTTCTCATCACGTCGCTTGATGCAGCCTGGAAAATCTTGGAGTACAAATAATTAGCATATGAGTCAAAGTCTGTACAATCCATGACAATGCCTGGATAAAATATGGAGAAATGGATACAGAGTTGAGGGGCCATGTATACACCTCTTAACATTTAGTGTACAAAGGTAAGAGTAATCTCTGTTGCCTCTAGTGCTGCCCACCATTGGCATGCAACCCCATAAGTTGCCCCCCCCAATAACTCATGTTATGATAGAGAATGTAGGAGATAGCATGTTTCATAGCATTTAGTTATAGTCAGTGTTGGTTCTGGCCTGACCATTAGATAGAGTGAGACAGTTGCCTTAGGCAGGTAATGCTGGGTGTCAGGAAAAGGCAGCGAATGCTCATTTATTTCATGTATTGCTATTGTATTTCTGCTGCCAGGGTAAAAAGCTCCTGGGGTTTTCTGTCTTGGGTGCCAAAAGAAATACCAGTTGCTGGGAATCAAGTGCTGTTGTGCTCATATCCTGCTTTTGGGCTTCCCATACAGGCAACTGGTTGCCACCTGTGGGAACAGGATGCTGGGCTAGATGGGATACTTTGTCCGGTCCAGCTATGCTCCTCTTAAACTTTTGAAAAGGGGCACAAATATGTATTTTTATTTATATATCTCTATATCTCCATGTCTCTCTGTGTGTGTGTCCTTCTCTAAAACAAGCCCAATTATCACATTGAGCAAAAGTGAAAATGAGCTGCTTGTTTCAACTTAGCCCTAATCAGACTCAAAATATACTGAGGGCATCATGCAAGAGAGAGAAAGAGAAACCATTAACTGTAATCAAGATCTAAATAAGGGATGGCACCATAATTAGTAGATCAAATAAGGATTAATGGTATTTAATCTCCACTGCTCTACTTGTTTTCTTTGAAGGAGTCCATCTCTCTTGCACACTAAATAATCCTCAGACCTCTATGGCCAACAAGAACAAACTACTGTGCTGAGATACTGCCCAGATGATATAATGCTTTCCTCTTCCTTACCAAACGTTTGATCCATGAGAAATTATTTATCACCCTCCTCCTGCCTAGCATGGAACTGGTTCAGAGTAAATTAGAAATGGTGTTGAGCTTTTAAATGTGTTAAGTTGCCACACTATCTGACACTGGGTCTGTTTACCTGAAGGCATCTATCATTGTAGATTACTTTCCATATTGTAGATTACTTTCCATATAGACAAGGACAGGGAAATAAGTTTTCTTACAGTATATAATTTAGAAGGAAAGGAGGGAACAATCTAGTCAATGTTGGTATTACAATCCTGGTGAAGTAAAACCCACAGCTTGAGAATTCTTAATCATTCTGTGGGAAATTGCTCTGCCATCATGCTTAAAGCTCACTGGAGAATAAGTTGATTTTGTGGTCAAATCAGAGGTCCAAAGTCTGTAGCTGAATGTACACTGCAGTTTTCAAGCACGTTCAAAGTGCACACATCCCAAATCCTGGGAACTGTATTATTATTAGCATTAGCATTAGCATTAGCATTAGCATTATTAGCATTAGCATTAGCATACTGCTCTTCATCCAAAGATCATGGGACAGTTCACACCATGAAAATACAAAATGAGAATACAAAATACATACATAAAACAAAAACAAATCAATAACCCCTGTTCTACAAATACATTTTAAAGAGTGTTAATCAGCCAAAGGCCTGGTTGAAGAGGAATGTTTTCACCTGGCATATATGTAATGAAGGTGCCAAGTGAGCCTCCACGGGGAGAGCATTCCATAAACAGAGAACCATTGCAAATAAAGACCCCTTTCTTGTGTTGCCACCCTTCAGACCTCTCATAGAGGGCCTCTAATGATTGCAGGGTCTGAATCAGTGGATATGGAAACAGGTGGTCCTTGAGGTATTGCAGTCCTGAGCCCTTTAAGGGTTTTTAGGTAAGAACCAGCACTTTGAATTGTGCCTGGAAAGTTTGTTTTTAAAAATATTTTTTATTAAAGATTTCTTGAATTACAAAGGTGTGTGCAGTGTCTCTCATAGGAAAGTTTGTTTTTAAGGGCCATGGAGATTGTAGCTCTGGAAGGGGTAAAGTATAGTTCCCATTCTTACTCTTACTCTTATTTCAGGGAGGGGAAATGTACTTTGACTGTGCTTTAAAGCTATAGTGTATATGCAGCCTAGGTCAAACATGATAATGATAGGCCTGTCTTGCAGTCCAATCTTACACAGCATTGTTTAGAAAGTTGGTTCCCTAATGATTATATAAGGGCCCCCACCAGCCACTTGGTGGTGCAATTCCATGGCCTTAGCTAAGGTGCTATAGCATGTCTTGTTCTATCTTGTCATTGTGTTGTCTTGGAAATATTCTTATAAAGAACAGATCGGTGTTGGAGGCTTGTGCTGACAGTTTAACTGGCAGATCTCTTAATAGAGTATTTTATTCTAAGACAGTATTACAGATAACTTTGTTCAAAAGAGTTTAATTCCAAGTAAGCATGCATAGGGTTCCAACATATTACAGAATATTGTGGTGTTGGTTTGGGGAGCCAAACAGCTGGATGGAGGATGCTGCATGTCCGGTCTTGTTTTGTCATGGATGAATTCAGGCTCCAATCATCACTGTTAAATTATCTGCATAATTTCCAGCTTCAACATTTATAGGGAGAACGATTCCTTTCACCAATCTAACTCCTTGGCCCAGTTCAGACATGAAACATGAACAAACTTTGTACCCATATGCATAGTCCCCTCCTCAGAAATATTCCATACAAATCAGGAAACTATAGCTATCAGATGTGGAACAAGCCTGTTAGCTAGGGATCATGGAAGGTGAGGTCCTTGCAGACTGGAAGTGGGCAAATATTGCCCCTATCTTCAAAAACTGAGGGAAAGAAGACCCAGGTGACTACTGACTGGTGAGCTTGACATCAATACCAGGAAAGGTCTTAGAACAACAGATAATTAAACAGTGGTTTTATGACCCCTTAGAAAAGGAGTGTAATGACTAAGACCCAGCATGGGACAAAATCACCCATGATATTCTTGTGGAGAAGCTGGTAAAATGTGGATTGGACAAGATAATTGTTAGGTGGTTTTATAGCTGGTTGGCTCACTGAACTCAGAGAGTGCTCACTAATGGTTCCTCTTTCTCCTGGGAAAAAGGGACAAGTGGAGTGCCACAGCCTTCTGTCCTGGGCTCATTTTTGTTCAACATATTTTAAAATGATTTGGATGAGGGAATTGAGGGGATGCTCATCAAATTTGCAGGTGGCATCAAACTGGGAGGGGTAGCTAATACACTGAAGACAGAATTGGGATTAAATATAGCCTTAACAGATTGGATAACACAGTCACCTCTGAAATCTGCACTTATTCAGATATTGCAGTGGAGTTCTCCAGCCAGTTCTCCATACGTACAAAAACACATATTCTAGGATAAATTGTTCATTAAAATGCACATATTTGTGAAAATAGGTAAAGGGACCCCTGACCATTAGGTCCAGTCGTGACCGACTCTGGGGTTGTGCGCTCATCTCGCATTATTGGCCAAGGGAGCCGGCGTATAGCTTCCAGGTCATGTGGCCAGCATGACAAAGCCGCTTCTGGCAAACCAGAGCAGCACATGGAAACGCCGTTTACCTTCCCGCTGTAGCGGTTCCTATTTATCTACTTGCATTTTGACATGCTTTCGAACTGCTAGGTTGGCAGGAGCTGGGACCAAGCAACGGGAGCTCACCCCATCACAGGGATTCGAACCGCCGACCTTCTGATCAGCAAGCCCTAGGCTCAGTGGTTTAACCACAGCGCCACCTGGGTCCCACATTTGTGAAAATAACATGCAATAATTCATTGCATTAGGGAAAATTGGTTTGCTGATGAATTTCCATGAATAAATAATTCCATCTCTCCCCAAAGTGATGTGGAGAACTGAATTTAAGATTGGAATAATGAAAAACTGAGAGAAACTAAAACGGATAGATTCACCCATCCCTTCATGTAGCACATGTGCTCTGTCACTGAGGTGTGGCTCTGTCCATAAAATCCTTGCCATCCTTTCCCATATCTCTGCCCCTTACAAACCCCATGGCCTACAGCTTTTCTATCCTTGGCTGGTTTGTGACATGGGTCCACTTCCTTCAGGTTGCAGTTTATCTTCTTAGGCAGCAAAAATTCTCATGCCCCAAGTTTGCCCCCATCTTCAGAACTGGGACAATTCAGCAGCAGAGTGAAACAAGGCAGGTTTTTTTTTTTGATGCTCTGGGACACTCAGATGAGTGAGATCCCATCTGTGCCTGTTCCATTCTAATTTACGAAGCAAAGAGTGCAGGTCCCCAGAAGATTCTATTCTTAGACCTTGTATAACACAATGAAATTGTGATAGGTTTGAAGAACATTTTTGAACACTGACTTAACTGTTTTGCACTGTTTCTATAAATGAAGTCCATTGTGCTAGCTGGCTCATGTATCTTTTATGCCTCATATTCACCTCTCTACATCTTTGTTCTTCATTGTTCATTTACCAGTATAGTATTTGGATGCATCATCCAAAAGATACTCAAGTGAATTATTTAACTGATGAGGCAATCATAAACATGCACATGTGCTCTCTCTCTCTCTCTCTCTCTCTCTCTCTCTCTCTCTCTCTCTCTCTCTCACACACACACACACACACACAATTCTCAATAGAAAGCACATGCAGTACTCTGATAATTTTCAGAATGAGTTTTTTAAAAGTTGATGTGTCTTTTAAACTATATTGATAAATTCATCAAGCACATAATTAAAGACAAGCCCAATCTCTGCACTGCTGGTTAACATGAGGTAAAACTGAAATCTATGTGATGAATATCTTTAGTCAGTCAAACGTCCTTGCTAAATTCCACAGTTCTTGCTTTTTGCTCCATTAAGCCCTAAATGATGACAATGAAGTAGGCATGACAATGATAAAGTTGGCCTTTCGCAACTGTAATTTCCTGGGCTGAGTGTAGATTGGCCCACAAAGTTCAAGAAGAGATGCAAAATAAATTAGAGCTGTTTTACAGCATGACACCATAATCAGATCAAATTCCTTTTGCTGCTTAAATGAGAAACTGAGTTACAGACACGCCCCCCATCATATTCAAGCTAGGACTGGGGAAAGAAATTAAATTCACTTTGTAGCACAATATACTGACAAAAACACAGCCATCCTTAAAAATTCATACTTCTCTGAATTTTGCAATGCAGTTCTCTAGCCAAGTATTGTGTACAAAAATGCATATACTAGGATGAAGTGTGCAAAACAAATTAGAAAATGCACACTAAAATGATGCTGAATTTCCATGGTATTGTTTTCCTGCAAAGTGATGTGAAAATATGAACTGAATTTAAGACTGGAAAAACGAGAAACCAAAATGACAGATTTGTACATCCCCATTTTAAGCTTCAAATAAGGAGATGGAATGAGACTGCAGAGACATTGTACATTGTGGGATGGGTGAAGGCAGGATGCAGCTCTCCCCACACTGTGGAAGTGCACAACTGCTGTCAAGGTAGCCGCTAGCCACTGGTGTCATCAGCTGAGCCACTGTCTCCATTTTGCCCCCTTTCAATTGCACATTTTCTTGCTTGTCCCCCTGGATTGCCATGCACACTTACTGCCAGCAAAATTCCTTACTACCTGAGGGCACTTTTAGACTACCTGTTTATTGAGCATGCACTCTGTTTTGTTTGCAGGGAGATTAGATGACATTGCCTACTTAAATAAGCATTTATTCTGATTTGTTTGTGGAAAGGTTAGATGATGTTGCATCAAAGCAAGTGTTGTCCCATATTTTCTGGTGCATTTTCCCAGTTGCTTTCTTTATCACAAAAATCTGATTTATTTATTTTTACAGAAGCAGGGTTTGTTGCACAAGACCTCCTAATCCATTATAACTGTACAACCTGACTTATGCTAGTATGAGATTGAATTCCACATGAAAACAGTGGCAGTCTTGGAAGTACCCTGAATCTGGTAGATCCAAAGTTTTACGCCTGGCATATAAAGCCATATATAAAAACATCATTTGAGCAGCTCATATCCCAATGGCGATGCTGGGTCCAATCATTATACAAGGGGGAATCCATTCCTAGTCAAGTATAGCCAACATGGTGCCCTCCCAGATTCCAATTCCCTACAGACCTAGCCAGAATGGCCAGTGGTTAAGGATCATGGGAGTTGTAGTCCATGTTTGGCTACCATTGCTATAAGCAGAGTTACTTGAGGAGGAATGGTAGAAGGTTGTCATGGCTGCTGCTTTCCAGAATCTTCTGTCTGAGGAGATTGCCTAGCTATTCCTAATGGCTGGGCTGGTCCTGTGTCCTGAAGACAGGGCCATCTTACGCATCAGTGGCGCGGAGATCCCTTCGGCGCCCCTCGTTTCCCAGCGCGGCTGTCTAGCGGGCGGAGCAGCGCGGTGCCCCTTGGTGGCCCGGCGCCCTGGCGCATTGCGCCACTCAGCGTCGGCCCTGCCTGAGGACCAACAGATGGTTCCACAGGCTGATGAGCCAAGCTGAGGTCAACATTCCAGGGCCAGATATGATCCAATGTGCTTCTTGTGCTGCTTGTTTCTGGTGGAGCTAGAAGTGTAGTATCACTCCTAGTGCAGTTGAGATCAATCCAACAGTTCCTGCCACTTGCACATTGAGTGAGGCTCCTATCCTGGGCCTACAGACTCCCCCCCCCACAAGTGCCTTACAAGGATTTAACAGTAAGAAATAGATAGCCTTGGGACCTTTGTCAAATATGAAGGTCACATGTGTAAAACTCTAGCTGAATACCTTAAAAACACTTGGAACAGCTATGTAGTTTGTGTCTTTCCATAATCGCCTATTTTGAGGACAGAAGGAGTTTGTACACACAGGTCCTCCTATCAGATCACTCAGTATGTGAAAATTCAGTTATCCAATTCAGTTATCCAAACATAATTATCACCAAACGCAGGGGGGATTTAGAGTTGTGCACGTGGTGCGGTCGCACTGGGTGTGCAGCTGAGAAGGACGCCTTCTCAAAGCCCAGTAAGTGCTTGCCTGGCTTTGGGGAGGACACATGAGGGCTCTGACAGGGTCCTAGAATGCTCCTGCCTCCTTCCCTAAACCAGGCAAACCCTCAGTGGGCTTTCGGAAGGAGGTAGGGCTCTAGGACTTGGCAGAGCCTTGTGCCTCCTTCCCAAAGCCTGGCTTAAACCTGTGCCATGAGGGCTGGGGGAGGGCATGAAATGGCCTCACACAGGGTGGCATATTACTAAGGTCTGTCCCTGCCAGCCTTTTTACGAGCATAGCTGATTGAGATGTCTGAACAGCTAGAGTTTGCTCACTGCCTTACTTGTTTGTGCTTTGCTGGTCAGTGGAAGTCATTTGGGGCAGAAACTTAACATAACCAAGAAGTACAATATGGCAAATTTTGCACACAAGTCCTTCACACATCAAGATATTTTGTAGCATAGTGTCTTTATTCAAGTGCCACATGTAAAGTTGAAATGGGCTCCCAGCATGGGCATTGACACCTGTCCTTCCAGATGAACCAGTTTCCTTCCTTCCTAGCATTTGTACGTAACTATGAAACAAAGTGCATACCGTGTTTCTCCAAAAATAAGACACCGTCTTATATTTATTTTTCCTCAAAAACAACAACGGTGGCTTATTTTCAGGGGATGTCTTTTTTTTAAATTAAGTATGGTACAGTTTAACCTACAAGGTTAAACTGTCTATCGCTATGGCATATTTTCGGGGTATGGCTTATTTTCGGAGAAACACGGTAGGTACTTGTCTCTTTTTTTTCAGAGAAATTAGTCTGCTCCCCACTTTCAGTGTTTGGACTTGCTCACTCCTGGAACAATTCTTGCAGATACCCATGACTCCCAATTATCTTCTACCCCAACCTTCCTCAACTTATACCATCCAGATGTTTAGGACCTCAGCTCCCATCATCCCTGGTCATTTCCCATGCAGACTGGTGATATGGGAGTTGTAGTCCAAAACAATGGGAAGGTGCCAGGTTGGGGAAACCTGTTCTAGGCTGACATGCCATCATTCATTCCCCTTTATTTTAATGGTATTGAGGTCTGGCAGCAAACTAGGAGGCAGCCTTTATAAAAGCTCCAGTGTTTTTGGGTCTCTGTGGTATTCAGACAAGCTTCAAATATACTGCCTTAATTTTTTTAATGTCACCAATCCCTAGAAAACATAACTCAGCAGAATTTGCCTGGTTAAATTCTAAATGTTTTAATAAAAATGGGCTTTAAAAATATGGGGGTTTATGGTAATGAGGCTCTGCAAAACTCAGTGAGGCAAACAGTCGTGCAGAAAGATGATGGGATCGTAAAGGGTTTGTTAAAGGTTCAGCAGATACATTTTTATTCCTTGAGCCAACTGGTTTTTAGTTTAGCAATCTCTGGATTAGTATCAAACCCTTGGAGCCAAATCCTTAGTATGTTTACAGAGATTAAAGTCCCAGTAAGTTCAATGTGATTTACTAAAAATATTAGTATGCACAAGTAGGGATGGAAAGAGATATTTGGTCCAGTTTGCATTTTAATATGAACCTAACTCGAAACAATGCTCACTGGAAGGACAGATCCTGAAGCTGAGACTCCAATACTTTGGCCACCTCATGAGAAGAAAAGACTCCCTGGAAAAGACCCTGACGTTGGGAAAGATTGAGGGCACAAGGAGAAGGGGACGACAGAGGACGAGATGGTTGGGCAGTGTTCTTGAAGCTACCAACATGAGTTTGACCAAACTGCGGGAGGCAGTGGAAGACAAGAGTGCCTGGCGTGCTATGGTCCATGGGGTCACGACTAAACGACTAAACAACAACAACTTGAAACAATACACAGACCAAAACACAAGTACCCTTTGATACTCACACTTCTCCAAATTTTGTGGTGTAGTTCTCTGCAAAATAGAAAAAAGAAACCACTTATTACCGTAGCAGAAAGAATGCATGAAAACGCAAATATCCATGAAAGGACATACAAGAGTTTAATCTGTTAGGAGAAATTATTTGCAAAAAAAATGTGTACATTAGGTTTGTGAGTCACCATTTTAGATTTCCAGTGCAAGTGTGCATTGATACAACACTGGAGAAACTCAATATTGATGTGCATGTGTTTTTGTGGATGTGTTTCGTTTGGTCCAATCTTTTACAAATGTGTACATGTGGACATCAAGATTGCTTCCCCCTGCCATGTACTACTTTTAATGCACATCTGAAGACTGGAAATGGAGAGAAGGAGAAAAGTATTAGAACAACTGAAGAAATGGAAAGCTGCACATGCAGGGTTATTGGAATGAGGTTAATGTTGGAATTGTTTGGGTTTTTCTTTGTGGGGGAACACCATGTAACAACCCCAGTTAAAAACTGGTTCTTTGGGCAGGTTCCGGTTTCCGCCTGCAGGAATGGCGGACCTGTTTTCCATCTCTCTGACCTTCGTAAGGAATTTGGCGGTTGCTAGGGGAGTAAATGGCAACCCCCTACCCTCTCCGGGGGTTACGGAGAGGGGCCGCTGGCCCGCGATGCCCCCAGACCCACTCCGACTGTTTTTGGAGTGGGGGGAGCTTGGGCTGAGCACTTACGAGGGCCAGGACTCCCGGACGCTAATCTGCATGGCGGGGATTTCCATGGTTAAAGAAGATAATTAGGCTTAAATCTATGGACATACTTCAGAAGGAGGGGAAGAAGCGCTGTTTACTGC
The DNA here is from genome assembly GCF_963506605.1 of Zootoca vivipara. Lineage (NCBI taxonomy): Eukaryota > Metazoa > Chordata > Lepidosauria > Squamata > Lacertidae > Zootoca > Zootoca vivipara. The sequence continues at coordinate 22,931,136 of NC_083294.1, forward strand.
TGAGAAATTTATGCTGCTGAGGGGAGAGGAGTCAAAGACTGTACTGCATCTGGAAGAAGGATTGATGGGGACGGAGCGATAAGGGAAGTGAGTTTTTATTTTTTTTTCTTCATATTGTTGCCTCGTACCTTCCCGGACGCGATGTCCTGGCTTGTTTGGAGTGAAAGAGAAGCAAAAGACTGTGTGAGTTGAACTTTATAACTGTTGCTACTGAGCATATTTTTTAAAGATGTGGAGTTGCCGATGAGAAAAGCCCCCCCCTAGTCGGACGGAAGGAGTTCTGGACGCGTTCGGAGGATTTATGAGCTGTGACGCACTTTAAATTGGAGCAGCGACCTGAAGCTAAGTTCAGCTATAGGGCAAGGAGATCCATTAATTTACCAAGAGTCTATGGTTTGATGTTTGGGTCTCCTGCCTGGAAAAGCTGTAAATTCTATAATGATCGTAAATCTTCATGGCTATGAGAGAAAACGAAAGTGATTTGAGCTTTTTAAGATGGCGCTACTTCGAGCTGCTTCGACGCAACAGGGAGCTCCATTAAGAAGATTTATGGGGAGGCTGGACTGATTAACTCACACAGGAGAAAGAACATCTGTGAAACTTTGTTTGATATTTATCTCAGCAGCTGGGGAACAATCGGATGAAAGTGGAAAACATCTATGTGACTGTAAGGGGAAGATCTGGATTATTATGAACTTGGAGGACGATTTGAACTTTAGAAAAAAGACGGCAGTGGACAGTTGCGAGGAATTCCCAATTTCTTGAAGCATGGGAACCCAAATAAAAAATTCTTTAGATGATTTGGCATAACATTCGGCTTGATTGATATATATATGTGTATAATTTGAAATATTGAATGTGATATAATTGGTTTTAATTGGAAAATTAATAAAAATATTTTATTAAAAAAAAACTGGTTCTTTGGGGGAAACAAAACCAGGTGATTTGGGATTTCAAAATGCAGGGAGAAATTAAGTTGCAGAGAATATCAATCTCAGAAACACTCCTAGGGTGATCACAGCTCCTGTATTACAGAGAGCAGCCCTTTATTCAAAGTGCTGTTAGCCCCCCATTTGAAGGAATCCTCTGTTTGAAGGATAATCTAGTCCAAGTCCATTTTGATATAAAGAACCGTAAGACCACACAGCAGATTTTTGAAGCTGTCCTTCAGCCTTATAGTGGTACCTCAGGTTACAGATGCTTCAGGTTACAGACGCTTCAGGTTACAGACTCCGCTAACCCAGAAATAGTACCTTGGGTTAAGAACTTTGCTTCAGGATGAGAACAGAAATCACACAAAAGCAGTGGGGCGGTGGTAGGAGGCCCCATTAGCTAAAGTGGTACTTCAGGTTAAGAACAGTTTCACATTAAGAACAGAATTAAGTTCTTAACTCGAGGTACCACTGTACATGCATGGATAGGAGATGGGGCAAGCATATATAGGCAATCTCTTCACAGTCTTCCCCACTGTGAAGTATTGTTTTTCTATTTAAATTCTGGCAATTATTTCTAAATCTGCATCTAATGCATGTAAATTAACAAATGCAAACCAGTGTACTATTTTGCCCTCCTTTCCTTTCCTTTCCTTTTTTTTGGCAATAACTAAATAGTCATTGGATTCAGGAAAAGGAAGAAAGTTGGATATGCATCAAAATGCGCAGTTCCAATCCATCTGGCCACCTGCACTAAAATGCATACTGCATTACCTTTGAAGAGTCCTTTGTGGACTGAGCATACATGGTCCACTGCAGAACACCAGGTTGTGCCCCAGCCTTAGGCTCTGCCATTCCTGTTTTATGGCCTGGAATCCCTGGCAAGGTTTGTCTGCTTGACAGCCATTCCCTGATTGCATGTTCCTGACTGCTCTGGTATGCAGAATGTACGACCACCAATAAAAGGGTTTACTTCAATTGATTACAGATGCTCTTTTTAATGTCCCTACGGATACTATATTCACAGCAGTTTAGTGTTTGCAGGCTTGACTTGATCGATACAGTTCCAAGCTCAAAGCTATTTTGTGTAATGATGAGCACTTTGAAACAACACGTTCGTTCTTCTGGCAAAATAAAGATTTTAATAGGTCCTCAAATCACAGACATGAGCTGAGAGCTATGGGACTGTTAATTAGAAGATACTTGCCTAGCCAAAAAGTTCACACACTTAACCAATGATGGTAACACCATCATAGAGGTCACATTTACTAGAGATGGCTGTTGTGCTCAGGACCTCTTTTTGTGGGTTTCCAACAGGTGTTTGCTTCACCACTGGGAGGAAGAACAGAGTACCTATTCAGAGGCATCTTTGCCATAGGGCCTAGTGGTGCGTTGAGCCAGGGCGCCAACCTCTGGGGGGTGCTGGCGGGGCACAAACAGCCACTAAGCCCTATGCTGGTCCCACTGTCGCACTGCGCCTCCTTCTCCTTTTCCACACGCTGTGTGCACGCTGGTGGCGAAGCCTCTCCGGAGGCTGCGCTCTCCTCTTCCTGGCCCTACGGCTCTTTGCGCAGTGATGGCTCAGCTGAGGTGGAGCATCGAGGCCTCCCAGCGAGGGGGAGGTGGCAAGTACGGCGGGCCTGCAGTGGGACGTGGCAGCGGTGGTGGTGGAGGACGAGGCACTGTGGTCAGGGCCTGGCAGGAAGGCGCTCCCCAGGAGGCTTCGGTGCTGTTCTTCCCCGGCCAAGGCAACCACTGAGGAAAGTGTGGGCAAGGCAGCAGGCGTGCATGTGGGAGGGTGGGGGGACCTCCGGGGTGTGTGTAAGGGAGCACCAGGGCGCGAGACAAGCTTAAGACGCTACTGTACCTATTATTTCACCCACTTTTTACTCTAGCCCCACCTACCACTGGGATGTGTCCCCTGGAAGGTTGCCCTCAAGAGAATAATGCCCATGGTCTGAAAAATGTCCCCCACTTCTGCTAAGCACAGCATGAAGAAAAACTTTGTTTTGTCTCTTCTGAATCTTCCAACATTCCACTTGATTGGAAGGCCTTGAGTTCTAGTATTATGAGGGAGGGAGGAAAACCTATATTTGTCCACTTTATCCATACAATGCATGGAGGCAGATGTACTATGAAACTAGTGAAGCTTCAGCTTCAGGGCTCCTAATCCCAGAGGGGACCCAGAAGCGACTTTAGTCCACATTGGTTAAGAATTTTGGGTCTAGTAGAGTCATATTGATTTGAATCACATTGATTATTATTTTTGGTATATTTTGGTATATTTGGTATATTTTTCGATAGTCTCAAAGTTTGTGGTGATCTGTCATGGAACAACTCCGCTGAAGAAGATGACAGTGGTTACCAAGACCTTGTTGCTGGTGGTGATGCCCCCCCCATCACTTTATGCTTGCTTACATTGAGTTGCATTAACCACACTGAACAATTTGGTGTCATCAGCAAACATGGCGACCTCACTGCTCATTGCTATCCCTAAATCTCTCACATCTCCCACCATATCCTGGTGTCAGGATGCTGTCAGTCGTTCCTGACTGGTTGCCTAGGAAAGTATAAAGACAAGGAAAAGTATCTTACAGTCCTTTTTTATGTCATACTTTTCAGAGACAGGCTATAGAACACAGCCTCTTGGATAATGGCGTTGTCCCAAGTGAATCTCCACCCCCCCGTCTCTCCCACTTCCTCATTAATCACCTCTACGAGTGCTGCTACCGGTACATGCCCTCTGTCTTCAAGCTCTTTGTTCTCCTATTTTCAAGGCTCACCAGGTTCTGGGGGATAGAGGGTCTGAAATGCTTTCTAATGACAACGTGTCAGCTGGGTGTTGCTCTGGTTCTCAAATGATTTCCCAACGTTCCCCTTCATCTGCCTCTGAGCTGCTACCTCCTTCAAACCCCTGTTGTAAATCTATACTGTCTTCCTCCCCTTCCGCCTCCCTGGAAGAATCAAGATGGGGAGGCGGTCTCCACCATTCCTTCTCTGCCCGGTCCCTGACACCTGGGCATTTCTGAAGATTAAGTCTAGACCCACAGTCCCTCTGATAGTTTCCATGACCAACTCTTCTGGGTGCGGTCATTTAGGATGCCTAGATAGTTTACTTCTGTGTTTTCACTGGGATGTACATTTATGCTGTCCATGTGGAGAGCAGCTGAAATCACCCATTATTCCAGCACTTCCTCCTTTGGATTGCTCCTTCCTTATCTCAAGATCATCTTGGGCATTTTGGTCAGGTTGATGATAGTATACCCCCAGTAGTTAATGATTCATGGGGCCAAGTATCACCACCCACAGCAGTTCTGTGGAGGGACTCCTTTGGGATTTCTAGGTTATAGGACTCTATATCCTGTTAGAGGTACAGACCACCACCACTTCTAGTACATCCTTTCTTGCCCTTGCTGTAGAGTAGGATTTGGGAACCTTTGGTGTTCCAGAAGTTACTGAACTATAACTCCCACCACCCTAGACCATTTATCATGCTTTCTGGAGCTGCTGGATTAGGCAGGCTGGCTGTCTCTCCTTATGTTCTCATGTTCATATGGACTCAGTCCAGCCAAGCAAAAGCTCTCAAGTAGGAGGAGGGGATCTGGGAAGAGAGAATATGGCCTTATGAGATTCCCCAGCATTGGAATTGGCCTGAGGTTCCCTACGCCTGATCTAAGTAGTCTTCCCTGTAATGCCATTAAATCTAGAACCCAATGTACCACTGTTGTGTAATACATAATCACTTGCTTCAGGTACCAACAGGATACAGGCCTCAGAATATATTGGCCATTGGAATCCAGTAGTTTCTGTCACACTTTTCAAGACTTGGAGTAGCTTCCATAGTTACGCAACAGTGTTTAACTTCAGAGTGCCTTTTTACTAATGCAGTTGCATTAGTTCACAGCAATCTTTGGACGATAGGATCATACAGTGCAATCCTGTGCATGTCTACTCAGACATGAGCACCACTAAGTTCAGTGGGATGTACTACCAGGTAAGTGTGTATAGCAGGGTTAGCAACCTATGGCCCATGGGCTGGAAGTGGCCCGTGGAGGTCATTTGACCGCCCCACGAGCTGCCCCCGAACCGAGCCGCCCATTCGCGCACTACGCTAAACTGGTGCAGCGAGGTACGGGGATTCGCTTCCGCAGTGCTGAAAATTGCATCTGCAGATGTGCAGACGCTGAAAAATGCAGGCGCGTGCACAATCCAGCTCATGGAGGGATGTCTGCGGGACCGATCCGGACCAGGCAAGATAAACCTTGCATACCCCTGGTCTATAGGCTCACAGTCTTAGATATGCTGAACATGCTAAGGTTGCAATCATATGCACTTACTTGGAAGCAGGACCCATTGAACTGAGTGGGCTGACCTATTTCTAAATAAACATTGAAAATGAGGAACCAACAACCCATTGTTCATAATCTGTCATAGCTTTTTGTCAATTTCCAATTCGATTCATAATCAGACAAGAAATAAAAATAATAATTCAAGTGATGTGTTTTATTTTCTCCAGCATATTGTATTGTATTTTAAGTCCATAATAAATTTCTCATTTCTCCATATTATGAACCACAGTGTGTGTGTGTGCGCTTAGTTTTATGCTTTCCCTGCTGTAGCCTAGAAAACACCCCCAAAGCTCTTCTGGGCAGCGGTTCTTTCATTGGATCTTGTGGGATGGTTGCTATCCAAACCAATTTATCACCCAAGGATTACTAGTGAACTGACTTTTCCTGGTGTTTTGTTCTGGAACTACAATGCACAGAATACACCGCACTGGTAAACTTTGGCTTCTATCTCCTCTGAGCAGGGTGATATACAGCTTACCTTATTCATTCCAGCCAAGCCCCAAAGCTGCAGTGCTTAACAGCTGAAAATTAATGCAAATGCCATTTGTATTTTGCTTACAAGACAAATTGTATCTGAATAATTTAAATGGTTTTTCACCCCTCAAGGCATCACACATTCTCAAAACAATCCTCTTTTTATTGTTTCATCGTATGCATGTAAGTGACTCTAAATTGCAAATATTGATGCTCTAATTTCTTTTTAAAATAACTGCCAGTGGGGGCCTTGGTGATTGAATCCAATTCTTCTTCATAGTTAAATATTCTTTTTATTATTGCAGATTTCCACTGAGGGGGTCTGGCATTGATGAACTAAGGTGTTTTTCAGCCTTTCGGAGCTGTTCTAATCCATCTTTAGTGCCACAGTGACTTTTTCCACCTACAAATAAAAGGACTGGAAAGAGATATCAATGGCTGTGTCAGATGTCCTGGTCTTTAATTGTGGTAGCCTTTCCAATTCCCTTTCCCAGTAGGCACAGATTTTTGCTGTTTGTTTACTTGAACCATCTACCCACCCACCCACCCACCTTGCCATATGCCCCAAATCCTCTGTCCATCCACCTTTACCTTTCTTGCTGCTTTTCTTTGTGTGGAGTACGGGAGTGGCTGAGCTGAAGTATCTCTCCCCCCTCTCTGAAAGGAAAATAGGTAGCTGCATTGTATTGAGTAAGGCTGTGGACTAATTATTGTCCATTTAGCTTGCTATTACCTACACTGACTGGCAGTTGCTCTGCAGGGTTTCAGGAAGGTTTTTCCCCTCAACCCTACCTCAATAACGTCAATCCTAAAAAAAGTTCAACAACTTTGGTGAGCCCTCACACATGTTCACTTCATCAAATCTAGCCCTCTTTGAAAAATTTTTGGGCACTCCTAACATGAAGTGATTGCACTCTAATATGTGCTACTATAATTGTGTATCTGATACCTGGAGGCCCTGCAGAGATTCAACCTCCTGAACTACAACAGCATGAAGGGGAGATCTTTTGGCAGGGATGTGCCATTGATAGATTAGTTACATTTGGTCACTCCAAAAGCTGAGCCTATGAGCTCAACCACACTTCCTTCAATGTCTGAGCAGTTGTTGTTGTGGATGAGCCCTATGTGTGCGATGCATTGCATGTGGAATTATTGTTTTGGGGTTGTGGGTGGGGTTACTCTTTCTTAATCACCTTTTTAAATTGTACTTTGTTTTTCCAAATGTTGCTGAGGACATTCCTGATAGGATTGTCTCCAATCCAGATGATGATGGGTCTCCAGATCAGAAGGACTTGCTGCAAAGGTCATAGAATGCAAAGTCACTTAACAGATGGGGAGAGAAATCATGGTAAAACCTTGACCAAAACAGAATAAAAATTGAAGGGAAAGGAACAGAGACCTTTTGTCTTTCTTAGTTCAGGCCTTGTACATAGAAACAATTAGGGAGGTTGGTGGAATTTGCTGTAAGTGGACTGAGCATTGAACTGGCGTATATAGACTGTTTGTCTGCTCTCTTTGCAAAAGGAGTCTTGCTTGCAGCAACTTTCTTCAGAGTCTGATACCAGTTGCTCTTGTCTTTTAGAATTTTTCAGATATGACAATTGTTTCCATACGATTTAGTCAGCTACAGTCATGATTGTTTGATCTTAACTGTCTGCTGAGTACTGCTGAAATGTCTATTCACTTTAACTTCTGCCTTATTGATTCACTGCTGAGGCGGATACGTTAGCCATTAATCACCATTAACATTCATTGTGTTATTGTTGACTTTCCTCTCACTTTTCTGCCCTTAAGCACACACACAGAAAAAGTACAGTCATTGGCCCACATCTTAATGTGAATCTATGATATTTATTAATGTAGCAAAAAAAGGGCTTTACAGTGGAACCTCGGTTTATGAACACCTCGGTTTACGAATTTTCAGTTTACGAACGCCGCGGACCCATCTGGAACGGATTAATTCTTTTTCCATTACTTTCAGTGGGAAAGTTCGCTTCAGTTTATGAATGCTTCAGTTTATGAACAGACTTCCGGAACCAATTACACCCATGCTTTGGGTTAAGTACGATTCAGGTTGAGTACTCTGCGGACCCGTCTGGAACGGATTAATCCACTTTCCATTACTTTCAATGGGAAAGTTCGCTTCAGTTTATGAACGCTTCAGTTTAAGTACTCCGCGGACCGTCTGGAACAGATTAATCCACTTTCCATTACTTCAGTGGGAAAATTCATTTCAGTTTATGAATGCTTCAGTTTATGAACAGACCTTCGGAACCAATTGTGTTCATAAACCAAGGTACCACTGTATTTGTATTTTGTGGATATTAAAATGAGAGTGATGCATATATATATTGTAAAAGTGATGCTACATTATTATTATTCTGTAACAACTGGTTAATTTTTGTCTCATCCTGTTTATGCTTATTACTTCTCATTATTAATTCATGCAAAAATACAATTGCACTTATTTTTGTTTGGTTTTCTAGGCAAAGTGTGTCATTAGGTTGGGGGACAGAATTATAAGCACATCCTAAAACCTACACCTTGAACAATGTGAACTGCATTTTTTTGGGAGTGTGGTGGGTCACTTATTTGCTTGACAATACAAGCTGTTAATATGTTAGCTAGCTAATAAGAAAAAAATGACAAAGACTAGTAACTTGGGGAAAGGAGATCAGTCACCTCCTCTACCTCATCTGAACAGACAGTAACCCTGAGGCTTACATACTTCATATCTTCCAGAATAACATTATTGTTTACATTTTTTATGCTGATTCCAGAACTGTCTGAAAACTCAGTAAGCCAGTAATTGCTCATTGGCTTACTGAGTTTTCAGACAGTTCTGGAATCAGCATTAAAAATGTAAACAGTAATGCTATTCTGAGAAAGCTAAAGGATCAGATACTTAAAAATAACTAAGTGAAAACTGACGTGAAATGGTATATGTGATGAGTTCACTGAAATGTATTCCTAACCTGTACTAAGAATCAGATTACCGTACTTCTCTAGCAAGAAGACATTCAACCAGAGATAGACAGGAAAAACTACATCAGAAGTATGCAACCAAATGGGGCACTGCCTACCTCCGTGAATGTCATGTCACTTTGACTGGTTGCTAAACAACATATTGACCCCTTTGGGTAGTTGGCAAACACTGGGAACAAAATTAACCTGTTACGTCACAAACTGAATGATCCCTGCTGTTGAACTTCAAACAACTGGGAGGCCTGCCATTCAATAAACCATTACACAGATTTTCCCAGAGACTGCGACAGAGACATCCCCAGGGATCTGCTTGTTGCGTGTTCACAACCTTACAAGTTGTGACGAATTGCTACACGGCAGGCAAAACCCAAATGGCAACAGCCAATCAGCCAAGTGGGTAAAATTCCTGCTGTGCCCCTGTCCCAACGACAGACAACACATGACAGCATAGCAAGGTCAAGTGCAAAAGCCCTAAATGTAGGGAGAGGTGGGCGGGTGTTCTGAATGTATGCACCAAAAGAGGAAGCTCTGGGTCACGTGCATGGGTTTATGTAGGTCCCTCGATCAGTTTAGACTGTGCCCCATTGGCCAGATTGAACCCAACATTGAGGGTTCTGTTTTCTAGTAGTTCTGGGAAATGCCATAACTGTGCCTCTAGGGGGGAAATGAGGCCAGAGGGGCAGGATATCTTTGGAGTTTTGTAACTTTAGCTAGGTGAGTACTGATGGATGTGCAACAGCGAGGATCTTCCAGTTTGTGGCTTAAGTGCTAATTCTGTTAAAGTCAACTAGTCAGAAGGGGGGTGGGGTAGGTGGAGGTGCTGCTCAGTAACCAGGCTGAACAGCATGATTTTCATTGAGGTTTCTTATTGGCTTTGTAGTTCTGATGAAGCTTTCCTCTGTATGTTTGGTATGATGTTTCTCTGCTATGTACAAGGCCTGCCCTGAGAAAGGCAAGATCTCCGCTTTCTCTTCTCAAATTATACCCTGTTGATTTTTGTCAGTAAAGTCAGGACTTTTCTCTGTGTTATTTAAGAAACTTTGCTCACAATTATGTATACACATTTTGCTTATAGCATCTGTAGCACTCTTCGGGCTGTGACATGTGAAAATTAATTTACAGTGTCCCTGCTGCTAATGCTAGTTATTGTACAACAGGCTAAATTTTGTTTCTTTTTCATCTGCTCAGACTTTTGCTCTATGTTGCGATGATGTTTCTGTTTGTTTCAGCACATTAAACTGAAATCACTTCATTGCATCTTGCACGGGAATGTACACAGTGCTAAGACTGTTGCTCATGAGCCTTTGATGCCTGGGAGGGGAGGAGAAAGAAATATGAATGGCAATAGGAGGGGGAAAGGTTATTTGTAGGCTAGAAATACACTGTGCAGACAGGGTTTTGGGTTTTTTTGCTTTCCCCTTCTTTTTGTGCTCATGAGAGAGAAAGGTTAGAGAGTGAAACTTTAAACAAATGACATTTTTGGAAAGCCATTAAGTGATCCAGCTCATAGGAATCTGATGCCCCCCCTGGAGCCTGAGACAGGTGCGATAAATTCAGAAGTCATGGAAACAACACATGAAGACAGTCGAGCATGATGAACAGCAACAGCTGCTGTCAGGGTTCAGCCTGCAGACAAGGATCAATAAGTCACTTGCTGAGCAACTGGCTCTTCGGTATAACCATAGCCACAATGGGGATAGTGCTGTAATTTGAACCTGCAAAAGAAAAGAAAACTCTCTAAATAAACTTCACCTTGCTTTTCTTCCTCCCTCCCTTCCTCCCACCCACCCTTCCTGTCATTTTTCTTCTCATTTTTAAAGGTGCCAAAATAAATCTCGACATTTTGCAGGGGCATCTAAATCCAGAGGCCTGCAAGGGATGGTGCAGAATTTCAGATCAGTTTACTTACCTGTTTCACACTTTCTGAAACAATACATGAACTGAAACAGAGCCATCATTTAATCTGAATTTTGCAATACACTTCTCCAGCCGAGCAATTGTAGAAAAATGCATCTACTAGCATAAAGTGTTCTCTCCCTCCCTCTCCCTCTCCCCCCCTCTCTCTGGCATTTATATGCTAAGATCTAAATTTAGGGCAGGTACAGACATGACCCGGCAGTGGAGCAACTGCAGCCGGGTGCGAGGCACCTTGCAGCCAAGGAGTGTGGGTGGCAGCATTGCCACTGACACTCTTGCTTTCCGCCACCGGGTCAGACCTGACCTGGTGACGGAGACACTGCAGTCAGGCATGCCTCGCCACAACCAAGGATGGCTTCTCTCCCCCACTAGATCAGACGAGACACAGTGGCAGAGCTGCTGCCACTGGGCATGAGGTGTGCGGCAGCCAAGAAGGGTGGGCAGCAGCGCTGCCACCCACTCACCTGCTCTCCTGCCCCAGGTCAGGCCTGACCCAGAGGGCAGAGCTGCACCACCAGGCATAAGCACCACAGCTAAAGTGTAGTTCCTTCTGGAGTGGAGCCAGGCTCCAATAGAGTCCTCCACTGCACCTGAAGCAACAGGCCAGGTTAGGTGACGTCCTTTGTTCCTAAGCATGCTTTTTAGAAAGCACAAATAACACAACACACAGTTTGGCCAAGCAGTAAAGAAGTGAGAAATAAACCAATTTCTCTTGGTTGCTTCAGAAAATATAAAGGATAAAAAAAAGCAGGCCCTGGACCCTTTCTTGTTATGTACAAGGTTTCCTGCATGGAAGTAAGAATTTGGCCACGGATGTTAGGATAAAATGATTTCCTCAATAGCTGTTGTATCTGGCTTTCAGCTGAGCACTACAGCTTTCAATAAGATTTTTTCCCCTTGAAGATAAGCAGATGATTGTGCTGATATGCTTCATTTTGCATTGGCTGTTGCAGGCTTCTAAATATGGGACCTGATCAAAAATCTCAGTGCAGAAACTGCATTCAGAGTTACTGCTTGCTAAATTGGTCAGAGGCTCTTGATGTACGCATGCAGCATGTAGGCTGTGAATACTGCAATAAGCAAAATGCTATTTTGTTACCTACTTGCTGCCATTCGTAAAAAAAAAAGCCTCTTAGCTGTCTGTTACTGAAGGCCATGAGCTGGTAGCCTTCAGTAGCCACATTAGTAGCCACATTAAAATGGAGCTAAAATGGATTTGCTGCTAACATTTCCCCTCAAAATGTTCATCCTACAGATTTTAAGATCATATACTTATGGATGCTCAAACATTTACTGAATAACCTCCAAATATTTGCCATTTGTATTTACAATCCTATTGTATTTGTTCTGAATATGCTATTTGACAGTTTTTGATTGTTGGCATGTAATGTTCAGCATATTTCACAATATTAATTCACTAACAAGCAGCAATAGACAGCATCCAGCAGTTATTAGTAACGGAAATACTGTGGTAGCTGAATTTGACAGTATTGTTCTCAGCCACCCCAATCTCTGAGCAGCGCAAGATCCCAGGGATCCCAGGGGATTACTCCAGGTTCATGTTTCCTTTGGGAATGAGGCATAACTGAGGTTGCAACCTTGGATTCAAATTGACACCAAATATTGCTCTGTCTCTCTGTCTTCTCCCATATTTCTGCTTTTACTTCTGGTGCACATCATTGCAACTTTCAACTCTCAGCCCTTCCTTTGTTCTCCTTACACCTCACTCTTCCAGGAATAGAAGACTTGATTAGATTTTAACACTTGCTGTATCCAGGGATTAGTGGGGTCTGGCATATAGTTTAAGAAACCAAACTCCTAAATGTATTTAGCTGCTGAGAGTATTTACTTGTTGCCTATTTCCCAGCATTTAATGGTTAGCATACAGCAGCATTTAGGTTATCTGAGACCATTTGATAACTGACAAGCAACAGTATACTCATTCTTTGACAGCATTTGATACCTGATATACAGGAGCATTTAGAATTGCTCAACATTCAATAGTAGTTGTTTTAGCATTTGACTGTATTGCAGTTGTAGCCAACATGGTGCGTTCCAGTCTTATATGCTTGCTGGGGCTAATAGGAATTGTAGCCCAAACCCATCTGAAGGTCATCACACTGGCTATCCCTGTTGAACTGGATAGTTGTTATACAGTGATGTTTAGCACCTGACATCTTACAGCTCATAATGTTTCCAACAGCCAAATCTAGGCAGGTACAGTCAGAAGAATATATGAGGCTTGAGATGTAGTCCAATGTTATGTTCCAGTATTGGAGAGATTACAAGCAGGACACAGAAGCAACAGCTGTCCCACTGTTTGTTCCTAGTATCTAGTATTCAAAGGTTCATTGCACCTGAACATGGAAGCTTCAATGGCTAAAGCACACAGGCCACATTTAGCCTGCATACCTTGTATATTTTTGTACAGGGTGGTGTACAAATGTAGAGTGTTGGACTACGACTTGGGAGTCCAGGGCTCAAATCCCCACTCAACCATGAAGCTCACCAGGTGACCATGGGGGCTAGTTTCCATCTCTTAGCCTAACCTACCTCACAGGGTTGTCGTGAGGATCACATGGGGCAAGGAAGAACCGTGTGAGCCCCCTTGAGTTTCTTGGAGGGAGAAAATGTGAGGTCCAAATGTAGCAAATGATAAGCCAGGTTATCACCAACATGGCATGTGCTAGTTGTTGCCATACACCCAGGAAAACCTGGACATCTCCGGGGGGGGGGCATGCCCATCTGGGTGGATTTTATCATTTTAAAGGAAGTGTCTGGGGTTTTTTTTGGGGGGGAGGGAGTCTTGGGCTGCTTTGCACACTGCGGCTCCTGCTAGCCCATGCGCCTCTTTCCCTGGCTCAGGCTGGCAGTGGCTTTGGCTATCCTCTTTTTTGCTCTTCAAGAAATGGCAACCCAGCATGTGCAGAGTTCCATTTGCTCACTTAAAGGGACTTCCTCTTCATCTCCTCTCCCCCTACACCCTCAAAATTTGCTCCCAATCCTCTGGGGCAGATTTTGAGGAGGGTTTGTGTGGAGAGGGCTATAAGGCAGAGGACGTGGGAGCTCTGTTGCGCAAATGGGCAGGTGTTGCACAAGCTGAAAGGCTGCATTGAATACAACCTAATAATCCTTATCATCAGCATCTGCATCACAACAATAATAGTTTCCCTCTGCACAGAAAGCTCTAGCGCATAATGGAATGGATCTGTTTCTGCTTTACAAGAATACATGGAGTGTGTCCTTGACCATCAAGTATGAAGCAAAATCTGGGCTTGATTGCCATCAGTTTGCTCAGGCCTTTTCTCGGGGAGTCAAGTTTAAAGCGGGGGAGGGTCAATTCCAAGCTCTTATCTCAATAGGCTCACATTTTAAAGGATTTAATCCTGACACCACCAGCACAACAAAAGGAATCCATGCATTCACACTTCTGAATACCAATGAGAACTTAATCTCCTCCACAGCAATGAAATACAGTGTAGACCGGCGAAAAGACAGAGGAACCAAAGCACTGTGGATTCCTGAGAAGTGAAAATAATATTCTGCGGCTGCTGTCAAAGAAGAAAGAAATCAGATTAGATTTCAGATGACTTTCCAAGGGAACATGATCAAGGGAAAGAGCAGTAGGAACAATAATATATCAAGATGCAGAATCCCGTTTTGATATCAGGCGGTATCTATGGAGGTCATGATTGTTATAGCCCTGATTAAATTACCAAAGTCCTGGTGTCTGTTCAAACCAATTACCTTCAATAATGCTGCGAATCATCCTGTGGCCTAAACAGGATTTGCAGCCTAAACAGATCATGGCAGTTGTTCAACAATATTCCTTTGTATAGCAACACCCAACATCCAGAGATAGTTCTAATACAGCACCTGGTATTTTTGGGTAGCTGTCAGGGGGACCCTAAATGACTCTTTAGAGTTAGACCCCCTTTAAAAATAAATAAATAACAATTTGGCACTGCCATATGGTGCAAAGGCAATATTGAGGTCAGCTGGCAGAATGGAAAGGGAAGGTGTGGGGTTTGGGGGGGGGGCAAGGGGGTGAGGGATGAGATGAACCCTCTCCCACCATAACAGTACCTTCTGTCCATCCAAATATTCATTTTAGTCACTATAAAAACCTCAAGGAGGAGGAGAAGAAGGGTGGTCTGAGCCCTGACAGAAAGAGGCTGGGGTGCGGGGGGCTGCATTTGGTCCCTTAGCCTGGTATTCCCTACCCATGCTATAACCCAGCACCCTTAACAAACTGAATTTCTGGGGGTGGTGGGGGTGGGGAGCATTTTCTGGGTTGGCTCAGGCTTGCCTTGGACTGCTTGGGCTGCATACACAACATACGGTACATTTAAAGCACCAAAGAATCTGAGAAGTTCTGTAGTTTCTTAAGGGTGCTGAGAATTGTGACTCTGTGAATGGTTAACTACATTTCCTAGGATTCTAAGAGGACTGTGTGACCTAAATCTGTATGCAGCCATTGTCACATTCTTGCTTATGTCACTGGGAGTGCATAAAGATCCAGAAGTCCTTACTTATCATTTAAAGGGGGCTGCCATATTTTGAAGAGCAAAATAGAGGATGCACTTGCTGACTTCATCAAATCATAGAATTGTGGAGTGGGAAGGGACCACAAGGCTCATCTAGTCCAACCCCTTGCAGTGCAGTTTAGGAATCTTCTGCCCAAGGCAGAGTCTTGTGCTCTACCAACTGAGCTAGCAGCCAGCGTGAAGAGGTGTGTCTCTGAAAGCTGTACAATGAAGGTGCCAGGCACATCTCTGTGGGGAGGGAGTTCCGCAGCTTAGGGTCTGCCAAAGAGAGTACCTTCTCAGAGAATACCCACCAACACTGACCAAGGGTTGAGGAACTACCAAGAGAGCACCATTTGCTGATTTCCCGGGAAGGGGTGGTTTTGCAGATATTTTGGGGCTGAGTTGTGAAACAAGCTGGGAGGATCATCCACATATCCACAAGCTTCTGGTCTGGGCTGAGCTGATGTCATATAATAAATTTAAGCCTGAAAAGTTGGTTTGGGATAGATTCTGAACATAGGCAGAGGGAGGAGAAAATACAATGACGCATCATTTTCAGCCATTACTTTTGATGTTGTCTTAGGGTGACCATGTGCCCTACATTACAAATGAGAATATTCTATTTCTGCTTGAAAGGCCACCTGGCCAGGGTCTTTCCCACTATGGAAAGATCTATTTATCCTAATATAGTAATTATATATTTATTACTGTATTAGTTATATGTATTGCTGTGTTCATCATAAAGCAGTAATTATGCAATTGCAGCTGTGCATATTCACATAGGCAAACATTATGCAATTCTGGGTCCTCTTTTATCCTCTTCTTTTGGTGATAATTTTTCTCTTTTTCTGGTGGCCACCCTCTGTGGTTCCTGGACACCAACCACATAAATACAATTTCCTCTACTATTTCCTAAGCACTCAGAGTTCTGTCCGACAAATAGGTATTTTTTTATCAGCAGGTTTAAAAAGAACACTTAATGGAATTCAGCAATCCTTTTGTGGTACATCCTTGCCAGAAAGATGGCTTTTTGACAGTACAAAAATGATTAATTGCCTTTTGCTTGCAGATAGCATTTGCTCGCATCAGTGACACACAGTGCTTGTGGCTCTGTATATTATGAAGGAGAAATGTAGATGAGTCGACGAAGATGCAATCTGGTTTTCAACACGGGGCAATGGGAAAGCCCTAAAGCCAGCAAAGGAAAATAAATAAGAGCTGGAATACATTTTCTGATGGCTAAAGGGCACCTGTTTTCCCTTCAATTAAGCTTTGTGGAATGTCCTCCAATCCCACATGCTTTTGTTTGTAGTCTTTTAAATAAAGCATCATTATCTGGAGCATCATTAACTGCCAGCATTCTGACATAAACATGACATGTTATCCATATCAAACGCACAAGCAGCCCTTGTTGAGACTCACCAGCCTGAATGAGATGAGAAGCAGGCAGTAACAAGGGGAGACACTAGCTAACACAGGCAACTAAAAGCCATGATCTGAAACCTTCAGCTGCCTTCTGTAGATTGGCATAAATAAGGTTGACATCTGACCAATTGTATTTTGCTTAAACAGTTTTTTATTTTAAAAAAGTCATCAAAAATTGCTTCCATTTATTGGTTTAATTTATATGCCACTTCATATCTGAACAGAAATCTTTAAATCCACATTCAAAACCAAACCATGCAACAACTATTACTACTAATTCTTCATGTTAAGTAACATAGGTAATCAATAAATATCTCTTATTTGCTTAAGTAAAAGAGCTGGTGAATTTTCATGGACACTTCAAAAAGAAAAGAACACACTGCAAACTTGAGATTATAAAAATGAGAAACCAAAATGGACAGATTCAACTTTCCTTAACAGGATTCTATAAATTAGTGGCTGAAGAGTCCCAAATTAAAATGTGGATTCAATATGCCTAGAATTGATATCTTAATATGTGCTGACCTATTTCCTGTTTCCTGGCAATGTTGTATTTTCATGAGGATCCCTGCAACTCCATCTAGCTGAACAGTGTTATGATGATTTGGAAAACCCTTGAGTGAGGAAGTGTGTCAGAACACCTCGGTGAAAAGGCTCATGGCACAGCATGCAATTTCATTCACAAACCAAATCTAATTAACAGCACGTTAAATTGCCAGCTGTCCCTTCAAGAAGGTTGCCAGGATGGCTTGACGATGGCTCAAAACTGAGTTGCCAGGGTCAATTCTAACACATCCAAACATTGCAGACAGCTGAACAGGCAGCCAGCATTTTCAATGGGTTTTGAACAATGATTGCCACTCTCCAAAGAATGCAGGACTAGTTAGTTTGGAGAGGGACGGGGGGGGGGAGGTGTACATGCACTCTGGTGCCATCTCATGATTTGCCACCAACTCTAGCAAGTGTTTGTGATATATACTTCATGCAACAATAAATTGTGACCTTTCTCTGCTTACAACTGCCCCAGTGGTCCTTCCCGGAAGCCCTAGTACTCCATCACCAGACCTGAATTTGTTGACCAGCTTTAACATGACTGGAATCACTGCCTTTTTCTGCTTTGGGTGTCTCTCTGTGTGTGTGTGTTTGTGTGTGTGTGTGTGTGTGTGTGTGTGTCATCGACTATAATGTTATTTTAGAGGTAAGTTTTATTTACTGGTTTTAATGCCATTTTAATCTTATGGAAAGCTTTAAGTAATTTGCAAGATCTGGTAAGAGAGCTGTTTTTGGTGGCTAAGTGACAGGATGTAAATAAGGGTTAGGGAAACTTTTTTTTAAAAAAAAACAAACCTCAAGGACCACATTAACTTCTGAGCAACTTTCCAAGGGCCAAATACCAGTTGTGTGTGTGTGGCCAGAGATAAAGGTGAATGGAACAATGAATGCAAATTTTATTTCAATAAGTAGGCTAGCTGCTACACATATCACTCTCTGGCCTCCACCCAGGGAAAAAGTTCAAGGGTACATTGCAGTCAGGCAAAAACAATGAGAAATGTGGCCTAGGGAGAGCTCTAAGGACCAAACAGATAAGCATAGAGGAATGCGCGCACACCCCCCCCCTAGGCCTAAGATTCACCACCTGTTGAGTAAGGAAATGCATAGTAAATACTGCATAGCAGGGTAGGCTATGAAACTGGTTTGCACATTCTGCCCTCAAGTACAATAAAAAGAGTCAGAACAGCATTTCAGTTTTCAAAAAATAAATGAATCTTTTAAAAAAAATAAAAATAAAAAATACCTCTTGAGTTTGGCTTGAGATAGTGATGGAATACAGTAGTTTCATTCAGTGTTCCTGAAGGCAGAATAAAAGTGCTGGACAGGCAACAGGGCACATACAGCTTTCTCTCCTCCAACATAAGGGAGTCCAGGTAGAAGAATTATGAGGGTGCTACCACTGCCTCCCAGCATCTGCTGCCTGAGGAGGTCACTTCACTCAGCCTAATAGTAGGACCAGCCCTTGTCTTAAGTAAGACTAATCAAGTCATTGCAGATTGGTGATATAATTATCTGTCTCTTTCAATTTGTTTGAAAAGCAGCTTTGGGGTGTGTGTGGGGGGGATAAATTGTATTAGGACCAAGGTGTTGAATGTGTGTGTGTGTGTGCCTCTTTCTAGAAATGGGCAAACTGTGGCCCCTATAAGTTGTTTGACTCCAGGTCTCATCATCCCTTATCATTGGCCACGCTAACTGGGGCTGATAGGAGTCCAACAGCATCTGGAAGATCACAGGTTCCCCCTCCCTGCCCTATACCATTGCCTCAGTTGAAATGCTTCACCCCTCCTAAACTTCTATCTGCTTTCTGAGGGCAGTGGAAGAACCAAGAGGGCCGCCTCTGCCAATCATAGCACCCAAAGGAGTCTGTAGGGAAAGAGGCAGTCTCTCTGATATTTGGGGCCTGAGTCATTTAGGGCATTAAACACCAACACAAGCACCTTAAATTTGGGGCAGAAACTGGCAGCAGATGCAACTGTTTTAGAAAAGGGGTTGTAAGAGTTCTAAAGGCAGCCCCAACTAGTCCCTAGCTCAGGCACGTCATTTCTCACCCAATATTCTGGGTGCCCGGCATGTGTGTGTGACTTCACACACACATATGACATATCACAAGTCAACACCGTGGTGGTGGGGGGCCTGATGGAGCACCTCATCACAGTGCATGACACGTTGGGTCACCCAACCAGCTATCCACAGCACCCCTCCGCCCGAGATGGCGTCTATGACCTGGCTGCTGCAGCCTCATGTAGAGTCCGTTGCGATAATCCAATCTGGAAGTTACCAGAGCATGGAATATTGTGGCCAAGCAATCTCTGCCAAATAGGGGCTGCAGCTGGTGACCAAGCCAGTGCTGTAAACAGGCACTCCTAGCCAGCAAGGCCACCTGGGTCTCAAGTGACAGTGTTGAATACTGGAGTACCTCCCCCCACCCCCACCCACCCCCAAGCACTGAACTTGCTCCTTCCTGGGATGTGCAATCCCTTCCAGAACAAGCTCTTTTTCTACCTCCTGTATTTGACAACTTGGAACACATAACACCTCTGTCTTTTCAGGCTTCAGTTTCAATGTGTTGGCTTACATCCAGCCCATCACTGCCTCCAAGCACCTGCCTAGCACTTCTGCTGCCTCACCTTGTTCAGATGGAACAGAGACAAAGAGCTGGGCGTCATCTTCACATTGCTGCCACTTCACTCCCAAACCCCTGATAACTCCAAGCGGTTTCATATAGTTGTTAAATAGCATGGGGGGGGGCAAGATGGGACCCTGAGGAACACCAGCCACCAGCTACCAAGAGGTCAAGAAGAATAAGCAGCGTCACACTCTCCCCATCTCCCTCCTGACAAATGTCATCAACCAAGGCTATCAAGGTGAGGTTGGCTTGGCTTTTCTTTTGGTATTCCTTTTTTAAAAGTTGTTTTAAGATTTTTAAAGCATGACATGAGTTTTGAACATTTGGGACTGGCAGCAACCCCTAACTGCTTGTGCCAGTTATATAGTCAAGTGCCGCATTAGTCATACTTAAATTGTCTTGTTTGGCAAACAAGAATACTAATGACTCTCCCTCTGCCAGTCTGCCATCCTGCTCTGGCTTAGCAATGTGCTCCTTGTAAAGAAGCCTAGCTGTTCATCTGTCCCTAGTCACTCCCATGGCATTAAGACATTTTGATAGCTGACACAACAGGGTGGAGGCTGTGCATGATGTGCTACTGCACATACGCTTGTGTTGGACTGCACCATTCAACAGCTCTTATCATGCTAGCAGCCATTGGTATGTTGATTTGGTATGCGCATCATTAGCTTTCCCCCAATGTGTAAAGGGATTACAGGATGCAACTCTTGAGCTGGAAATCTAAGCGATAGCAGGCAGGGATATTTATTTTATTCATTCTGCTCCATTCCCACGAAGCACCATAAATGAAAGTGATAAAAAACATCAAGAATAAAAATACACATAAAAACGATTTCAAATCCAGTACAGAGACAGACTGGGGTAAAAATCTCCACTTAAAGGGCTTGTTGAGATAGGCCAGACATAGGCAAACTCCAGTCCTCCAGACGTTTGGGACTACAATTCCCATCATCCCTGACCACTGGTCCTGTTAGCTAGGGATGATGGGAATTGTAGTCCCAAACATCTGGAGGGCTGGAGTTTGTCTATGCCTGAGATAGGCACTGAAAGCACATCTGATATGCCCCCTGTTTGATATGTAACAGGAGGGAGTTACAAAGGGTAGGTGTCAAAACACTAAAGACCTTTTTGCAGGAGTCCCTCTTTTTCAAAGGGCAGTGACTGGTTAGGTACCGGTACATAGCTAGTGAGACAAATTTTGGAGCAACGGTCCATCCACACTTCAGCTTAATGTATACCCTTTGCATAGGAACCAACTTCCAGGGGCTGAGGTCCCTTCAGCCCCCCCCCCCCAAATATTTGAACCTCCCCAGTTAATGGGCATTGAAATTTAAATGGTATGCATGTGCTGCATCTTGTGATTGATTATAGTAGTGTGAGTTGGGCTGATGCTGGAAGCTGGAGATAAACAGGGGGCAAGTCTTGATTTGTCCTGGACCCAAAGCTGAGTTTGGGACATCCTTGGAAATCTAATGGGGAAGCAAGTTCTATTGGGGTTTTAACACTGTGAGGCCCTCCATCCTATGCTCAGGTTGTGTGTGTGTGTGTGTGTGTGTGTGTGTGTGTGTGTGTGTAAATAAAACCATATATTCTAAAGACACCACAGTCTCCAATGACCTTCATTCCAAGGAAACTGAAGTCTGGGTAAGTACAGTCATCCCTGGAGTCTCTTGCCATGTGGACGCAGTGGCTGTGCACAACTATGCATCTTCATTACATAATTTTCTACTTGAAGTTGAGGGGAGGGAAACTATTTCAGCATCCACATCTATTTTTAAGGGGTGGGAATGAAAGTTGTAAGATACAGCTGTAATAGATGATAATGTGATGATATGAAGCACAGCTCCTTGAGCACTGTGGTTTGCTACTTATAGAATAAAGGAAGCAAAGATTGGAGGCAAAGTCTGTAACAGAATTATCACTTCCCACTCATGTTTCCCTGAAAATTTTTCATATGGAACGTAAGTGTGATTTACCTTTTTATCAAAGCTGCCATCACAGCTCTTGTAAATAAACAACAAAGGCACTCCAAGAGTAGGAAATAAAACTGGCTTTCCAAGTTTCTACATTAGAATCCCCAATGAACTTATCTTCCATTTATTCTCACCTGCTTAATCTCACATCTGGTGTCTGCTTTGCAAAACATCAATTCAAATCACACACACCTCTCTAAGCTGCTATTTGCTCCATTAGAGAAAGAATATAGGCACATGTACACCTTTTCAAATAGGCAGATACGTAGCAGTTTAGGAGGGGTGAAGCATTTCAACTGAGGCAATGGTATAGGGCAGCAATACTATGCATTTCCTTACTCAACAGGTGGTGAATCTTAGGCCTTGGGGAGATGCATTCTTCTATGCCTTTTTGGTCCTTAGAGCTCTCCCCAGGCCACACTTCTCATTGGCCATGCTTTGTATCCCAAATGTTTTTGCCTGGCTGCAATGTGCCCTTGAACTTCTTCCCTGGGTAGAGGCTAGAGAGTGATGTGTGTAGCATCTAGTCTACTTATGGAAATAAAATTTACATTCATTGTTCCATTCACTTTTATCTCTGGCCACACACACACACACACACACACACAACTGGTATGTGGCCCTTGAAAAGTTTTTTCCCCCAGAAGTTAATGTGGCCCTTGAGGTTTTTTTAAAGGGTTCCCTAACCCTGATTTACATCCTGTCACTTAGCCACCAAAAACAGCTCTCTTAGCAGATCTTGCAAATCACTTAAAGTTTTTCATAAGATTAAAAGGGAGAACAGGACTAGGGTTCCTTTTAACAAGCATAATGATTTTCAGAAATCAATTAAAATTGGCAGAACTATAGAGCAAAATAAATTGCACCATGCAATTAAGGTGGCGCTCCTGCCAAAACGCCAATGGCAACATCCTGCAAGAAGAAGGTACAAAAATGGGGGTCACGCTGTTAAGGGGGGGGGAGGTTCCCGGCCTGGTGAATTTCCTCACAGACCCCTGAAAAATAATTCAAAAAGGCAGCCGCTTGGATGGGGGACTCTCCCCAATTAATAAAAAATCAGCTTCAACAGGTGAAAGGTGTGAATGGCTGCACAAAGCCGTCCACCCAGTTAAAGGCAGTGGCAAGCTCCGAAAACTCAAGGGGCCGAAGCCCTGTGGGACAAAAGCCCCTCAGGGGAGGAAGGGGAAGGCAAGGGAAGGGGGAAATTAATTGGGATGGAGTAAACGACTAAAGGGGAAAACAAGGAAAAGAACGGGAATAATACAAACAGATCACCAAGCAGAATCATCAAAGGTAGATCGGATCTCTCTCAAAGCAGACACGTTGCTGGTGTTCCAATGCATGCACCAAAAGAGGAAGCTCTGTGTCAACTGCATGGGTATATACATTTAGCCTGTGTCCCATTCCTTGAATACATTTAGCCTGTGTCCCATTCCAAACCATTTTCAAAGGCAGCCCCTCATTAAGCATGTTGCAATGGTCCAACCTTGAGGTAACCAGAGCACAGATTACTGTAGCAACATTATCCTTGTCCAAATGGTGACAGCTGCATGGAGCCATGACTGAAAAGTTCCCCTTCTCTCTCAGTTTTGCTGCAGACAAAAGAAGATTGTGGAGCACAATCTGCTAGTACAGCGTTTCTCAACTGCTGTTCCGCGGCACACTACTGTGCCGCGAGACGGTGGCTGGTGTGCCGCGACGTGAGGCGACGAGAAGGGCGATTTGTGGCCGCCAGTTGGCAGTGCTGACCCGCCGGAAAGGAAGTCGGCCGGGTCCGTCTGGAGGGCGCGGGGGCGCGAAGGGTGTTTCTCCGTCATCTCCTCACGCTCGCTCCCTGAGCGAGGCAGCGCTTCATGGCCACGTGCCTGGGCTGAGGAGCCGGGCTTGGAAGCGGGAACATCGAGGGACGGGGCAGATCTCTCCGCCGCCGGACACAAAGCGCCGCCAACGCCGCTGCTTTCCGCAATCCCGGGAGAAGGAGGAGGCGGCGGCGGAGGCTGCCCCTCGGGTCTCTCTCTCCGGCCCTTCCTCTCTCCCTCCTTGCGTATGAGTCAGGTATTTCCCAGCCCGCCATCGGCGGCCAAGGCCGCCTCCTCGCGCTCTCCCCGCGTGCTCCATGGAGAAGGCAGCGGCGGCAGCGGCGCAGGGCGGCGGGGACTCCGGAGCAGCAGCAGCCCCGTCCAGCGGCGGCAGTAACAGCAGCAGCCGCAGCAGCAGCCGCCCCACCTCGGCGGGCTCCTCGCCGTCCTCCTCCGCCAGCCGGGGAGGGCTCTCGGGCTGCCAAGGAGCGGCGGCGGCTACACCAGCGGGGAGGACGGAGGGAGGCGGTGGTGGCGGCAGCAGCAGCAGCCCCAGCTCAGCCGCGGCCAGCCCAGGAGGGAGCGGGGGGCTGGCGGCAGGCAGGACGACGGAGGCGGTGCTCGAGGGCTCTCTCAGCAAGTACACCAACCTCATCCAGGGCTGGCAAAGCAGGTAAATGTTGTGGGAATGACCTCTCTCAGTCTCATTTTTTTGGGTGTGTGTGTGTGTGCGCCAGTGGGTCGACCTACTTCCTTTCCCCCTGTCTCCCCACCCTCCCTATTCCTCAGTCCCCCACCCATTCCCAACCCCCAGGATTTGCCCCGTCTTTTAATGGTGGTGTGCCGCATGATTTTTTTCACGGAACAAGTGTGCCGTGGCCCAAAAAAGGTTGAGAAACACTGTGCTAGTAAGCTTGCAAGTCCACTCAGTTCTATAACAGCGATTTCAATCAGAGGGCCCTACAGCAAAGGGGGAGAGGCTCAGCTTCCCCCCATTGACATAGCCCAATCCAAATCAGGTTCCTGTGCCATTACCTTTACAAAGGTGAAGTCACACTGGACGCTTGGGAGGGTTGCGATCATTTCCTTCTCCCATATTTTCCAATCTGGCTGGCAGAAGCTCTCCAGGGTTTCAGACAGGAGACATTGCTGCTGGGGATTGAACGTGGTACCTGCTGTATACAAAGCAGGGAATACACTGAGCTACAGTCCTTTCTCTATGAACTAGAAGCTCTCATTGAATTCTTTGCCCCAGGTTTCTTGAAGTCCAAACCTGCGAAGAGTACTAGGGCTTCAGGGAAGGACCACTGGGGCAGTTGTAAGCAGAGAAAGGTCACAATTTATTGTTGCATGAAGTATATATCACAAACACTTGCTAGAGTTGGTGGCAAATCATGAGGTGGCATCAGAGAGCATGTACACACACAGACACACCCATCCCTTCCCAAACTAAGACTTAATATTACCATGTTCTGATTTTGGAGACCCTTAGCAAAATTCCAGGATAGTCCTGCATTCTTTGGAGAGTGGCAATCATTGTTCAAAACCCATTGAAAATGCTGGCTGCTTGTTCAGCTGTCTACAATATTTGGATGTGTTAGAATTGACCCTGGCAACTCAGTTTTGAGCCATCGTCAAGCCATCCTGGCAACCTTCTTGAAGGGACAGCTGGCAATTTAAAGTGCTGTTAATTAGATTTGGTTTGTGAATGAAATTGCATGCTGTGCCATGAGCCTTTTCACCGAGGTGTTCTGACACACTTCCTCACTCAAGGGTTTTCCAAATCATCATAACACTGTTCAGCTAGATGGAGTTGCAGGGATCCTCATGAAAATACAACATTGCCAGGAAACAGGAAATAGGTCAGCACATATTAAGATATCAATTCTAGGCATATTGAATCCACATTTTAATTTGGGACTCTTCAGCCACTAATTTATAGAATCCTGTTAAGGACAGTTGAATCTGTCCATTTTGGTTTCTCATTTTTCTAATCTCAGGTTTTCCACATTTCCACACCAGTTTTCAGTATGTTCTTTTCTTTCCGAACTGTCCATGAAAATTCACCAGAATTTTAGTGCAGATTTCTTCTAATATAAACCTTTGCAGGCAATTTCCCCTCATACACACATTTTTGCAAATCAATGTTCCCTAATACATAGCAATCCTGTATGTTGTTTTTCACTGTAATATGCATTTCAATGAACACTTTACTGTAGTCTATGCATTTTTTGTGCACATTTCGTGAATGGAGCACTACAAATTTCAACGGTTGTCTGATGTTCGATTCATGTATTGTTTGGGAAAATGAGAATTAGGTAGACTTATCTTCAAAGGCAAACATAACCAATAACATAAGAAGAGCCTGCTGGATCAGGCCAATGGCCCATCTAGTCCAGCATCCTCTTTTCACTGCGGCCAACCAGATGCCCTATTGAGAAGCCCAAAAGCAGAACATGAAAAGTGTTGGTTGGTAAAATCAAAAATATGTTAGGAGATAATTTCCTAGCCCCACCCCCTGATGTTGACTGCCTAGAGGTCTGCAACCGTTACTCAAAGGGAAGTTGCTCCACCCACTTGATCACTTTGCTTGTTCTTTTCTCAAACCTTTCCAACTCTACAATATCTTTTTTTGAGGCAAGGGCACCAGAACTGCACACAGTATTCCAAAACGTGGTCTCTGATGCCCATTATGAGAATGACCTCTCTCCCCCCCCCGCCATTTTGCCCCTCTCAACTATTGCCTTTTCAAGCAATGTCACAAGATAGTAGACCACCTAACCCTAGTTAACTTAGTGGACTCCAGCTCCCATCAGCCTCAGTCATTATCAGTGGTCCCAACAACATCCAACATACCATCTCAGGACTATTTAATTGCTCATCCTCTAACATGGTCTAACGTGGTCTCTGATGCCCATTATGAGAATGACCTCTCTCCCCCCCCCGCCATTTTGCCCCTCTCAACTATTGCCTTTTCAAGCAATGTCACAAGATAGTAGACCACCTAACCCTAGTTAACTTAGTGGACTCCAGCTCCCATCAGCCTCAGTCATTATCAGTGGCCCCAACAACATCCAACATACCATCTCAGGACTATTTAATTGCTCATCCTCTAACATTGTGTATGCCATCAAATGCCAACAGTGCCCTTCAGCTCTCTATATTGGACAAACAGGCCAAACCCTACGCCAAAGGATAAATGGACATAAATCTGACATCAGGAACCAGAAGACAGAAAAACCAGTAGGAGAACACTTCAATCTCCCAGGACATTCTATACAAGATCTCAAAGTAGCTGTCTTACTACAAAAGAATTTCAGAAATAGACTGGAAAGAGAAGTTGCTGAATTGCAACTTATCACCAAGCTCAAAACCATGGAGGGACCTGGTTTGAACAGAGATATCGGGTTCTTATCTCATTATACATGATAAGCGATCTTCAGCCATCTCAACCCTTGCTTTTTCATGCAAAACCATTTGCAGTCGTTTGCGGTCATCAACAGCTATCAGTCAGTCAATCACCCATTTCCACCACCCTTCTGAGTGATCCCCCCTCCCCATCCCCACCCCTCCCCACCCCTTCTCTACATAAGTGCCTGGAAACTTCCATTTCACTGTATCTGAAGAAGTGTGCATGCACACGAAAGCTCATACCAAAATAAAAACTTAGTTGGTCTTTAAGGTGCTACTGAAGGAATTTTTTCATTATCAGTGGTTAGGGAACTCTGTATGTGTAGCTCTGATCGGATAGTTATAGCACCACCCCAGCTGTTGGGGTGGAACAGAAAGAGCTGGGAGAGGGCTGAATCCATTCTCCTGAACAGCTGGTTGCAGTATTGCCACATTTTTTTTCTTTCCCACTTTCCAATTATTTTTATTGAGAGATAAATAGTAATATAGCAAAACAAGTAACAAATAGCATATCAAATACAAGAAAACACCAACATTGCTTTTTGCAAAAGCAATTCACAGATACTTTTTGCAGGGAATGTTCATCTTTGGTGAAGGCATTACCCTTATGTTTTTACAATGTTCCCAATACAATGTTCAGTTCAGCATTTGTTTTTATTACAGTTTTATTACACCAGTACATAAAAAATGGTCATGATCGTTAATTTGTCTCCCTTCTCTTACTATCAGTGTCTTAGTTAATTTCCTCATTTGGGCACTGTCCCAGACCCTCATAATCCAACAGCCCATAACTAAAGCATTATTTTTTTTCTCTCCCCATGTGAAACTAATTGCCAAACTGGCTGCCTTCAGGAAGTGCCTTATCCTCTTTTGCATATAATAATAATAATAATAATAATAATAATAATAATAATAATAATAATACTAGTGCATTTACTGGTAGCACATATCCTATTATATACTCCATTTCTTTTAATACTGCAATCCAGAAAGGTTTTGTCTTGGGACATGACAATGTAGTATATCAGCTTTTGCAGTTTTGTGTTTAATTATGTGTGTATATTGTGTATAAATTATATGATTTTTAAGGATATTAAATTAAATCTTGCTGGGACTGTGTACCATCTGAAAAAGAGTTTGTAACATTTTTCTTTGTGATTTATGGTTTGATGGGGAAGATGTCTTCTTCTTCTTTGGCGATCACTTGTAGCCGAGTAAGATTGTCTTCCATAAACACGGTTTTAACAATGGGTCCGTAAGTGACTGTGGAGGCCAATTCTGGATCCACACGTTCTTCCACAGTGGGGACATTGGTTTCCAAGCGGGAGTTGATCATGGTGTGGATTTGCCAAGTGTGCCTTCCTCTTAGCACATTTCTCCCTTGCGTCCTGAGATGAGTTTCTTCAAAGCCCATGACACCTTTGTTCCCATTATACAAAGCACCTCACTCACTTTGTAGAGCATGAGACTCTTAATCTTGGGGTCATGGGTTTGAGCCACACACTGGGAAAAGGATTCTTGCATTTCAGGTTTGGACTAGATGATCCCTGTGGTACGTTCCAACTCGATAATTCTATGATTAGCTAGTCCAATTTTTCTTGTCTCTTTACCATCTGTTTTCTGACCATATTTATGCACTTGGAGCTCTGATAGCAGAGCTGGGGGAACACAGTACTGTTTTGCTAGTTACTGTAATAAATATATGGTTTTAGTGACTAACTGCATTCTACCAGGATGTACAGCAAGTTTGTGTGAAGTGCTGTTAGATAGATATATAGATAGATGTAATCCACACATGCATGCACACACATTTTTCACCATAACATATTTTATGTTTCAGTCACTATTCTTCCATATATTAGTCCTTCTAAGGAATTTATTCTTCCTTTTCTGTGTTAATAGAGGCCCAGCTCTTGACCCTGAACTAGGCCAGCAGCTCTGGTTTTCTGGTTATCTCCTGCTTAGACTACTGCAGTGCCCTCTAAGTGGGGCTACCTTTGAAGGTGACTTGGAAACAGCCAGCTGCCAGACTGGTGACTTGGAGCGGCTGCTGGGACCATATAACATTGGTCCTAAAGGATCTTCACTGGTTCCCAGTACATTTCCAAGCACAATTCAGTGTTGGTGCTGACCTTTAGAGTCATAGACAGCTTTGGTCCTACATACCTGAAAGAGAGCTTCCATCCCCATCGTTCAGCCGGGACACTGAGGTCCAGCTCCAAGGGTCTTCTTGCAGTTTCCTCATTGCGAGAGGTGAAGTTACAGGGAACCAGGCAGAGGGCCATCTCATTAGTTGCGCGCACCCTGTGGAACGCCATCCCATCTGATGTCAAGGAGAAATAATAATAATAATAATAATAATAATAATAATAATAATAATAATAATTTATTATTTATACCCCGCCCATCTGGCTGGGCTTCCCCTGCCAACAAACATTAAAATACATCAAATATCACAGATTAAAAACTTCCCTAAACAGGGCTGCCTTTAGGTATTTTCTAAATGTCAGGTAGTTGTTTATCTCTCTCACCTCTGATGGGAGGGTGTTCCACAGGGCGGGTGCCACTACCAAGAAGGCCCTCTGCCTGGTTCCCTGTAGCTTTACTTCTCGCAGTGAGGGAACTGCCAGAAGGCTCTCGGCGCTGGACCTCAGTGTCTGGGCAGAACGATGGGGGTGGAGACGCTCCTTCAGGTATACTGGACCGAGGCCGTTTAGGGCTTTAAAGATAAACAACCATATGACTTTTCGTAGCATCTGAAGGCAGTCCTGTTTTGGGAAGCTTTTAATATTTGATGTTTCGTTGTGTTCCTTATATTTTGTTGTCATTCATAGTAAATGGAGCAACACAGTAAGATGGGCAGGATACAATAAATTGTTGTTGTTGTTGTTGTTGTTGTTGTTGTTGTTGTTGTTGTTGTTGTAACAACAGTTTAGAAATTAGTCCCTGAGTTTTTATTGTTATTTTCTTCTTCCCTCCCTGTCCAATTTCCCTTGTGTGTCATGGTTATTGACAGTTCTTCTTTAATAGAAAAAGGGTGCCAGTACCATTGAGTACCACCAGAAAAAAGCACTGCTTATACATCCCATGTCTAGAATGGAAATCAGTCCAGGGAATACAATTCAGCCACCAGGGTATTTTAAGCTTACATCTGATTTTATAAACTTAGCTTAAGTGTAGCAGCCAAACTGGTTCATGCAATAGATTGTTGCTCTCCCAGAGAACATGACGATATGGAGCATGGAGAAAAAGCATCAGTTGTTGCTCAGGACCTGCTGATGGCTGAAGATTAGGGATGAGGGAGAAAGACCTCTAAATTCATATTTAAATGTGGATCCACTTAACTTGTACTCCTTGAACCAATAAACAACCAGAAACATAGTAATCCATCAAAAAATGGACTTTATGATTTGGCTAATCTACAAAAAAGCATCTACAGAAATGTGTATATGAGGGGAGCTTGTGCATGAAAAAATCAGCCAGTACAGCATGAGACTGTTAATCTCAGGGTCATAGGTTCAAGCTCCAGGTTGGGCAAAAGATTTCTGCATTACAGGGGTTTGGACTACAATGCTCCAATTCTAGGATTCTATTAGAGCAAGTAGCTTCCCCCCAAAAAAAAAACTGATGCAGAAATTCGGGCCAACTCAATTTAAGACTGGAAAAATGAGAAACTGAGAAACCAAAACTGAGAGATTCTTCTGTCCTTACTCGAGATGAGCAAATATGGCACAGCTTTCCTTAGACCGTGAACAATAGCCACTCTAAAAGGGCATGTGAAAGATGGGAACAGAATCTAAGACAAATATGGTGTGGGTCCGAAAGGAGGTGGTCGGCAAAGGGGAGAAGATAAAAGCAGCACCCAATGTTTTGATAAGGGGGTATGTTTCTTTCACACCATCTTCCGTGTGTGACCCACAGAGCCATATTGGCACATCCCTTGCTTCTCTGGTTGGCCACCAGCCATATTCAAGCAACAAATTGGGTAACTATAAGAGGTGATTAGGAATAAATAGAAGTGTCTGTGCAGCTTTTAATTAAGCACTTATTTCAGAAAACAGGAAACTTCTCTTTGCCCAAAGTCTATATTTCACCACAGGAAACCTTCTAGGTCAGCGTTATAATGGTAGGTAGAGTCAGAAGCAAAACGTGGGTAGGGCCAGAGGCAAAAAAAGTGGCCAGAGGAAAGGATTTAACTCTTACCTTTGTAAAGTAGGCAGGCCTGGCCTTACTATTTGGCAGAGTGAAGCAATTGCTTCAGGTAGCAGATACCGGGCTCAGCAACAACAGCCATTGATCCTGAGCCCCCTCATCATTCCCTTCTGTTTGAGATCAGAGCTCCATGTCCTATCACAGCCTGCCATGCTCCTCTACATTACTCTGCTGCCCCTGGGTACTGAGGGTCGAGGAGTGGAATGTTGTCCCATTGCCAGTGGTGAGATATGAGTCAATGACTGGTGTAGTCAACTTCTGTACATGGAGCAGAGGTGAGGAGGCCATGTTGTCCTTTCCTTGTTGACCAAAATGTCTTTGTTCAGCTCTGACAATAGGCTGCATTCCAGCCACCACACACCAGCCAAAGGCTTCTACAAAGCATCACCAGGCAAGGATGGATGGACTGTCACAGCTTAAGGGCAGATTACAGTCAGGCAGAAACATTTGACGAGGTTGAGCAGGACTAGTGAGGGACCTGGGGAAAGGACAAAGATGCTCAAAGGACCACAATCGGCCCCTGGGCCCATAGTGGACATCAGAAAGAAATAGCCACTACATTTCCCCAAGTCCAAAAATCAGTACAGATTTGCTTCTATAGAAATCTACCTCTCTCTTACCTTCCACTGCCTCTCGTGTGAGAAACAAAAAAAAACTTGACTCAATTACTCTAGCCTAGTGGTTCCCAAAGTGGATGGCATCACCCCTTGGGGGTTGGTGGGATTGCCTAGGGGTGCACTAAGAGCCAAGGGGGCAGCAAGGAGGACGTGACTAACAGACTTTGAAAAGCTGGTCTCACTGGATCAAGTTAATCACTTCTGTTGAATTAATTAAACTAAATAGTTTTAATTGGAGTTTGAAAAGATGTGCAATTAATTGTTACTGTTTGAATTTTATTGTGCTGTTATCTTCCTTAGTGGGTCATCCAAAACCGCTATTCTGAATAATGATTTTAATAGGGTGGGGGCACTAGGGATGAATTTATTGAACCAAGAGAGCAGTGGCACAATTTTTTGGGGAACTGCTCTAGCCCATTTCAGCTGCTCATGTTAATTAAAGCAGCCCTCATTAATCTTCTTTCCTAGCTGCAGGGCAGGTGGCTAAATTACAGGTGTCTTCACTGGCTCCCTGCAGAGGCAGCTCCTCTAATAGAATTCACCGCTAAGTATTCTCAGGCAGCCAATCATCTCTGCCCTACATGGTTCCCTCAATGAAAATCAGAGAGCTGAACTGACAACATTCTGAACTCAATAGATTAGCGTGGTATGGCACCGTTTTGAAGTCAATGTCTGATATGCATTCATTGGCATCCCTGCGGCTTGTTTGGCAGCTGTAAAAGCCACAGTACTTCAGTCCAGAAGCCACATTCTCTCTTAGGCAACTTTCCAGAGGCTGCACTCAAGTGGTGAGCAGGGCCAGTGGCAAAAGTTGGATGGAGCAACTGCCTTCAAACCCTGATGAAATATATTGTTTGGGTTATTTAAAGATTAGAGAAGCATCATGCAAACATTTGTATTCTTAAGGACGGCATGGAACCACCCTGAGACCTGTGGGCATAGGGCAGTATACACATTTAACAAATGATGTTGATGTTGTTGATGATGAGTACAATGCCAAGGAAGGCACATCTAGCAATGTTGCCCAAACTGGCAGTGCCTGGCTTGGAAATATGAACCTTGGGGGCTTGTATAACTGACTTCAAATATGAGACAACCTTTAAGACCACATTGTTCTTCTCCCATTCAAATTTTAGTCTGAACTGGGGCACAGATCAGTTGCTTTCTTACTCACATCCACCCTCCCTCCCAGCTTGCAGCCCCTTTCACGTTCACACACAACCCTCCAGGCCCCTTCTTCTTTCCTACTTTCCTTTTCCTCCTTTCCTAGCTGTTGCTCCAACACACCATGCCCTCCAACCTTTCTCCAATGAAAATAGGGACGTCCCATTCCATAATGATAATTCTACTATTTATACCCCACACATCTTACTGGGTTGCCCCAGCACTCTGGGCAGCTTCCAACATATTCCATAGCTGCCAAGTACCCCGTTTTCTCCGGGAAACCCCCGTTTTTACTTACCTTTTCCCAGTGGTCTCCCGTATCACTTCGTCTCCCGTTTTTCTCCGTTATTTTCTCCTGTCGGCGGCCATTTTTTTCTTTCCGATTTGTCCTTCTATGGGCACCAAAAATGGCCGCAGCTGGCTTCAAAAGTCGCATCTACACATGTCTGGAAGTGCATAGACGCGACTTCCGGTGCTGGCGACGGCCATTTTTGGTGACCATAGACGGGCGGACCGACACCGGAAGTTGCATCGACGCACTTCCTGACATGCATACAAGCGACTTTCGAAGCCAGCGGTGGCCATTTTGGGTGCCCATAGAAGGGCAAAGCGACACCGGAAGTTACGTTGATGCAACTTCTGGTGTCACACGGCTGCCGGTCCCGGATTCTGCAGTCCGGGACTTGGAAGGTAAGCATATTCCAACACAAGAAAACATTAAACATAAAAAACCCCTTCCCTATACAGGATTGTCTTCAGACAGCTCAGGGGTTGGATAATTCCTTACCATCCAGCATTTCTCCAATGAAAATAGGGACGTCCTGAGGAAAAGTGGGACATTTTGGGATCAAATCAGAAACCAGGATGGCTTCTCGAAATCAGAGACATCCTTGGAAAATTGGAGGGTCTGCAACATAAGCAAAAGGAAAGGAAGACAGGAGACCTTTCTACCTGAGTGTTCAGTGCATTGCAACGTTGGGTACACCACAGGCCATGACTTTGCGTGTATTTGGAATTTGCTTGATTTTCCAATCCTATTATTGTATGTATGTGTGTGTAATTCCCACCTTCATTAGGTCCTTGTTACAGTGGAGATTTTTTTTTACCAGGGGCCTAATCCGGCCTGAAGCAGACACATGCCTGATTTAGGAGCAAATGTGAAACTGCAAGAAAAACCCAATTGACCTTTGCTCCAATTCAGGTAAAGACAAGCAGGATGAGCCCTAAGGCTCAACAGAAGCAACAGCAATGGGTAATATACTGGAGCTTCAGGCTGCAGTATTTTCAACTAGCATCTTACAGAAATTAAAGCAACAAGGATTTCTTAGAAAACAGCCAGCAGGCACAATTAAGACTAGCGCTTAGTGAGATCTTACCCATTTTGCATGCAGCGTCTCTGGCTGTAATTATTTCACTTTCCTAGCACTCTTATGAAAAGCATTTAAAATTAAATGCCCACTTTTCTGATTAAAAATCCTGCTGCAACTCTCCCAGACTACAAGTGCTATTTATGGCCAGAAGCTTAATTTTTCCAAATTCTAGTCCCAAGACCCTAATGTTATCTCATGCAGAGAGGAAAAACAAAAAAACAGCTTGGCTTACTCAAAAGCAGGGTTTGGGGATTTCAAACTTCGCATCCTCACCAGAATCCCTTTCCCAGTTGATTGTCTGCAATTACCTCTTGCATAGTACTTGTGGCCTCACTCAGGGCCATAGCTGCCAAGTTATCCCTTTTTAAAAGGGATTTTCCCTTATGCTGAATAGGCTTCCTCGTGAGAAAAGGGAAAACTTGGCAGCTATGCTCAGGGCAGAACTGGACTGAGCAGGAGAGCAGGAATAGGAATCACTGACAAGGGGGCAACACTCAGTAGAAGAGCTTGTTTTGCATGCCAAAGATCCCAAATCAGTCCCCTGAGGTCTGTTAGCCTCCCCGTCACATTTTGTTGCTTTCCCGTTATTTCTGCACATCATTTGGAGCAGCGGTCTAAGTCAGGGCACACTTGCATTTGTGCCACCTTTTCTGGACAGAGGTCTGTGATTTCTGGGCACAGGTTCAAGCAGTTGTGTTTTGTAGTGCTGATAACACCAAGATCACAGATTGGATTCCCATGTGGGACAGTTATATACTCCTGCATTGCAGGGGGTTGGACTAGATGACCCTCGGGGCACCCTTCCAACTCTACAGTTCTAGGGTTCTGCCTGCCACTTTCCCCCAGGAAAACCCTCTGTTTACCACTCAGTCGGAACAGACATCAATCCACAGAAAACCCAACTGGCGTTTGTTCTGATTCAGCAGTAAACAGTGCCCCCCCCCAAGAGGAAAGTGGTGGTGATGGGTGGGAGAGAAACTCAACTCCTTGGACACATGCCTACACATCACAGACTTGCACCTAGGGAAAGCAACACAATGGTTCTTAACTTCGATTGGGTCTTAATCTTGTTTTGATCTAAGCTTGGTAGTTGACTATTATGTCTAATAGCCAGTGAGTAGGTGCATCCCCTCCCCACTTTGACACCCACTGCCCTGTCATGGGATTTTACTGGTAAGAAATGGCAGTTTGTGACTGCATCCACACCATGCATTTAAAACTCTGTGATACCACTTTAAACAGCCATGGCTTCCCCCAAAGAATCCTGGGAACTGTAATTTGTTAAGCATGCTGGGAGTTCCACCTGCAAAGCTACAATTCCCTCTGCACAATTCCCTCCGTAACTCTGAGAACTGTAGCTTTGTGAACTACAGTTCCCTGAATTCTTGGGGGGGCAGCCATGGCTGTTTAGAAAGTGGTACCAAAGTACTTTTAATGTATTGTGTGAATGTGGCCTGTGTGTGTGTGTGTCACTTGGAGATTTTAAAAAACAACAACATATATTAAGCTTAAATAAATAGTTTGAGCACACAGATGCATAAACACCTGTGTGTCTTTGTCGTAGCCTGGCTTCTCATTTAACCTAATTTAAAATCTCACCTAATATGGGTATCCCATCCTTCCACGATCTACACTTACCACCTTGTCCCTTATACACCATCCAGATCACTGCAATGATCAGGAGAAGCCTTCCTGCTTGCCCCACAGTTATCTTATATTTGTTTAGTTTCCATGTGAACTAAGGCTTTTAGTGTAGTGGCACCAGTCATCTGGAATGCTGCTCTTATTGAAATCAGGCAGGCACCTACATTCCTGATATTTCGTCACCTGCTGAAAACGTTTCTTCCACCAAACATTTTTAGACAGACAATTAATTTGATTCCGCGTTGATGATTTGTTCTGTATTTCACCATTTTATAAGTCCGTGAAGGTTGTTGTTTTTTTTTTCTTTTTAAAGAAAAGAATTATTGTACACAGCTGTGGCATTTCCCCCCCCCTTTAAAGGAGATGCCAGTTTATAAATATTCATGCAAATAAAATAAGATGGTTCACATACTCAGCAAGAAAATCCAGCCATACTAAAATCCAATTAACAGAGCAATGCAGTGCTCTAATTATATGAGAGGTGGTGGAAGGGCAGCAGTGAAAAAAGAGGGAGGGAGGGAGGGAGATGTTCCTGCTACTCTTGAAGAATGTGTCCTATGGGTGCTCATCCCAAGTGGTGAGGGAAAAACAGTGTATATGAACAGGTGAAGCTGCTTTAGACTGACAGGCTACTAATTCAATGCATTGCTATCTTTAGTGATGGGCAAAGTCTCCCAGGCTGAAATCAAATTGCCCCCCCCCCACCAATTCTATCCAATTCAACCCTGTCACAATACTGGTCAGGGTCATGATAGGGGTGCAGTTCTTACTTCACCTCCCTGTGCCTTTACCCTCTTGTGCCAACAATCTTCCACACACATCTGTTTTCTGGGTGCAGTTTCTATCTACAGCAGGCACCCCCAAACTCAGCCCTCCAGATTTTTTGGAACTACAATTCCCATCCTCCCTGACCACTGGTCCTGTTAGCTTGGGATTATGGGAGTTGTAGTCCCAAAACACCAGGAGGGCCGAATTTGGGGATGCCTGTCCTACAGTATTTGCACTTAAGCACCTGCTGTCAACAATGACATCGTAAGATGAAGCAATGTTTTGATACGAACTGTTTCTAGAATGTTTTATTTTAGAATGCTTTAAAAAAATAGTGGCTGTGTGTGCTACCCTGGACTCCTTCAGGAGGAAGGAAGGGATATAGATTTAAATGAAATCTATCTGTTCATTTAGTCTTTCCCTGAGAGGTGATTAGTATTGTTGATGTACTGTTCTGATGTTGTTCTGTGAATGTAATTTCATGTGTATAGTTTTTTTTTTGCAAAAGAATAAAATAAAAATTCAGAATCAAACTATCAAAATAAACAAATAAAAATAAATAAAACACTGAGCAGTATAATCTAAAAAGTAGCAGGAAGTGTTCACACGAACAAGTACATTTTTAATATGGTGGTACATCTGGTTACGAATTTAATTCGTTCCGGAGGTCCATTCTTAACCTGAAACCATTCTTAACCT
This sequence comes from Zootoca vivipara, assembly GCF_963506605.1. Lineage (NCBI taxonomy): Eukaryota > Metazoa > Chordata > Lepidosauria > Squamata > Lacertidae > Zootoca > Zootoca vivipara. The sequence continues at coordinate 22,968,582 of NC_083294.1, forward strand.
GAGGCACCACTTTCTGTTCTCATCCTGGGGCAAAGTTCGTAACCTGAGGTGCTACTTCTGGGTTAGTGGAGTCTGTAACCTGAAGTGTTTGTAACCTGAGGTGTCTAAAACCCATCACAGTGCAGTGGGGAGGGTTGTTCCATATGCTTGTTGCCACTGCAAAAAATGAAAACCCTATTTCCGTATTATCACTAGATAGCAATCCACTAGCTAGAACACAAACAGCAGAGCCTCTTCCAATGATCATAAAAATCAATTAGATCTGTACAGATGAAGGCAGTCTTCCAGGTATCCTGATCCTAAATCGTTCAATAAGTTATGTCAGATTATGACTAACACCCTCCCCCCCACTGTATTTTACAGGGTTCCTGTGCGTGGCGCTGTGTGTTAAACCACAGAGCCTAGGGCTTGCCGATCAGAATCCCTGCGACGGGGTGAACTCCTGTTGCTCGGTCCCAGCTCCTGCCAACCTAGCAGTTCAAAAGCACAGCAAAGTGCAAGTAGATAAATAGGTACCACTACAGCGGGAAGGTAAATGGTGTTTCCGTGTGCTGCTATGGTTCACCAGAAGCGGCTTAGTCATGCTGGCCACATGACCCAGAAGCTGTACGCCGGCTCCCTCGGCCAATAACGTGAGATGAGCGCCGCAACCCCAGAGTCGGTCATGACTGGACCTAATGGTCAGGGGTCCCTTTACCTTTACTTATGCCTTCAGAAGTTTTATAACGGACAGAGATTCTGCAGGTGAAACTTCCCCCATCATGGAGCTCTAATGATGGGGCAAGCTTCACCTGCTGAACTTCTGCTTGTTGTGCAGCTAAAACCTCAAGAGCCCCACCAGAAATAGAAGTAGCTGCCTTCAGAATAGATGGTACTTTCAAGATGCATTTGTGAAGCGTCAATCATGTACCAAAGATAAATCAAACATGGTTCCAGCTGAGTGAACACCTGCAATCTAATAACACAAGCAGAAGTAAAGGGAGCAGTGATGTGATGAGAATCATGGTGTGGTGGTGGTGGGGAGGCAGGGGGACAGGGAAAATGTGGCCAGGTAATAGTATATTTATGGCACAGTCCAAATTCACAGCTAGCTTAGCTCCACTGACACCAGTAGAGTTAGCCAAGCTGATGACAACTTGACCTAATAAATTGCAGTAGCAATGATATAGTAAATTGCATTTATTCGCCCTTTGACCACATGCCCTGCCTGCTGCTCCCTAATCTATCTCTGCCAGGTCTCATCTGCGATTCTAATCTCTGAGCTGCTTCTGATAGCCATTAACATGGTCTCTCAGTTTGTTTGTTTGTTTGTGTATGTCTCCTCATGTTTTGCAGCCTAGAAAGGGATCTGCCAACCCCCATTCCCTAAATTACTGCTATGAGCTAGAGAACTCCTCAATGTAGTTATTGGCATGACCAGAGCTGACCCACTCATGAGGCAAGGTGAAAAACCACCTCAGGTAGTAGGATCCGCAGGGGTGGCAGATCTGCAGGAGTATCTCCAACCCCATTGTTCAGCCCAGACACAGAAGTCCAGCTCCTTCTGGCAGTTCTCTCATTGCAAAAAGTGAAGCTACAGGGAACCCGGCAGAGGCCTTCTCGGCAGTGGCACCCACCCTGTGGAGCATCCTCCTAACAGATGTCAAAGAAATAAACAAGTATACAACTTCCCATAGACATCTGAAGGCAGCCCTCTATTCTAGGGTTGTCACATGCCTGGAATTTCCCAGACTTAGCCAGCAATCGGCTGTCGAAAACAGTGTCTAGGTGTAAATCACTGAAATGTATGGGAAAATCTGGACGTATGGCAACCCAGGTTGAGATTTTGCTCAACAACTTTGGGAAAAACTTTTTAAAAGCTCAAGAACTATTCTGTCTGGATTTCCACCTTTTGAAATATGGCAACCCTACTGTATTGGGAAGTTTTGAGTGTCTTATGCTTCACTATGGTTTGTTTGTTTTTTTTTAAAAAAAAATCTGTTGGAAACCACCCATAATGGCTGCAGCAACCCAGTCAGATGGGCGTGGTACAAATAATAGATATTATTATTATTATTATTAGGCTGTCAAGCAATGCATCACCTACCATGGTGTCATTGGTAGCTGCAGCACACTCCTTGGGTGCTGGATCTGCTGCCTTTTCAGCAGCACTCCCTCCCCCAGTGCTGCCTCCACAGTGTCCTCTTGGTGAATAGGAGATACTGGTGGTCTCCTCCCACCTTGTTCACAGTGTTGAGCTTTATTCTCCCCCTCCTCTTGTTACTGATGTAGATCTTCACTCCCCTCTTCTTCCCTCAGGGGTGAGTGCACTCAGGTGCCAAAATATTTTGGGCCAGCCCTGGGCATGACCCAACTCTTCCTACATGCACACAACAGGAGATGGTCATTGTGCAGCTGCTATGTGGAAAGCAAAGGAGGAGGAGGAGGAGGAGAATAAAAAGAAGAAGCAAAATCCATGAAGAACAAGCCATGCTGGTTCTGTTTCAGCAACACATGCTCTTATATATCAGGGTACGGAACCTGTGGACCTTTAGATGTTACAGGACCGCAATTGCCATCATTGCCATCATTCCTGACAATTGGCCTTACTGCATGGGCCTGATGAGAGCTGGAGTTGAACAATATCTGGAGGGTCAAGGGTTCTCCCTCCCAGGTCTATATGCTTGGTTATTATAAATATAAATATATGAAAATTTTATTTTAAAAAGACCTTGGCTTGACTTCTGCAAAATCTTCTGACTAGTCCTGAAGAAAAATACAAACATAGATCGGAGGCAGGAGAACTGTGTGATGGAAATCGAAGAATGGAAACTAACTAAAGCTCAAACAGAAAGAAGCCAGCTCCAGCAATGATTCATGGGGTCAAAGCATCTTGAAAAAAGACAACTGTGTGTCATCCTTCTTGATGTGTCCTCCCAAAAAGCTGAACATCTGGGTTGCAGGAAAGGTTCAGTCATATAGGGAAGGGGCCTCTTAGCAGGTTTTAAGTGAAATCTGAAAGCAGATTTTGTTAATGTTTAGGATGGGCATACCATAGGAGTCATTTGATAAGAAAGCTCAGAGGTAGTGAGTTGTCCTAGCAATTAGCTTTCCTGTCATGGAATCACAGCAGAGTCAGGGAGGCATCTTCACGGACCAGAGTATGTTTTTAAAAGTATGACTTCTCAGGAAATGCAAACGAGGGTGCTCACTCTAATTAGGGTGGAATATGGTTGCTGGAAGGATTCCATTCCTCATAAGGGATAATTAATGGCCGAATTAGAGGCATTACTAGCACTAGTTTGGGGGGGATTAATTAGGCATGGACTTACTGTGTTAGTATGCATATTATTCACTGTGGAGAGATTTCCCCCTTACCAAAACCACTCCAGGGAGAAGCTATGCTGGGAACCACTTGAACTCCCTCTGCACTGGTCTTGTGCTCTTTACTCAGAGGGAAGCCAAATTAAACACACTTTGGCTGCATCCACATGGCAGTTTATTCCATTCACACAATGTTTCCTCAACTGTTATTTCCCACATGATATATGCACTTCCACATAATGTAAAGACCACTTTCTGAACTATAGTGGAATATAGCTCAGGTTTAGCACTCATTTCCATATGATTTGCAAATTAATTTTTTTTCTGGAAGCAAATAGCATGGAAATGGGCACTAAGTTGTGAAAAAAGGACATATACTGACTACTACTATATATGCCACCCACCTGGCACTAAATATGACTAATTCTGTATCCAACTAGTCACCTTTTAATTCTTGTCCCTTGGTACTCATGCATCCCACTGGAGTCCAACTACTATCTTGAATTTGCCCCTCTGCTGCAGGCATGTTCTCTTTAACCTACAATGCTTTTGTAAAGGAAGTTTTTGTATGCTGCATTAAGCCATCTAGCTCAGTATTGTTTACATTTTACTGGAAGCACATCTTCAGGGTTTCAGGCAGCAGATTTTCCCAGCCCTACCTGGAGACACCAGGGATTGAACCTGGGACCTTCCGAGGCAGATAATCATCCAGTTAGTGATGACCCTTCCTTTATGCAAAACTCAAAAACAGTGCACCTGTTGGAATTTGTAGTGCCCCAAGAATGAGGCAGAAAAACAGAAGCCTCTTTCACATGGGTGACTGAGTGGAAGCATATGCCCATCTTGATAAGAAAAGCAGCCATAACGTCTCACACAATTATTCTCTTAAATGTTACCGATTAGAATAATAAGGTTGTACCCAGTGTTTTTTTTTTAATAGAAAAAGAAAAATGAGACACCAGTCTTCATATACTGATAAAACTTGTGGGGCCTACCTCACAATCTTTTTGTTCCGAAATGCAATAATGACTCTTAAGCAATTCAACATTCCGTATGAAATTACAAACAGTGCAATTCTATACTTACCTCCTCAGAATGAAGTCTTACTGAATGCAGTAGGTCTTACTTCCAGGGGCAAGCCCCACTAAATTCAGCAGGTCTTACTTCTGAGAAGACATAGTTAGGGTTGCATTATAAGAATTGTTACTTCAAGGTGGAATGCAGTCCTTTCAGGGAGGGAAAGATAGAGGTTGGAGGGAGAGCGATCGTTGAAGAACTAATTTAATCATTTAATCATTTTGTTTGCTATTCTATCAGGTGATGATTTCATAGAAAACATCTTTAATATTTCATCTAGTTCAAAAACCCAGCCTTTGAAACCCTGCCTTACATTTACTGATGATTAGTACACTGAACTTTTATTAAGCCTCCAGACTGTTTAATTCATTTTTATTCCCTGTCCATCTGATATATCTTTTCTGCAGTCTTGTTTCTTCTTCTTATCTCTCACTGTCAGTAGGTACTTATCACAGATGCCTTTGGAAGAGAGGTCAGTTTGTGTGTGCATGAATCTCAGTCAGTTTAACTCTTTCCAGCCCAACACCATACATTCATAGGATGGCTTTATATTAGTGATGCCTCCAGAAAACAGATTTTGCCAGCAGATTCCCAATGGGCTGATTCTGGAAGGGGTTCTATAAGTCTCTTCACACACACACACAGGCTTCTTCTTAATTATATTATTAACCTATATAGGATTGAGCTGGGTCCACCTAGATCTAGCATTTGTATTCAGATATGACCAGAGTAAACAATCCAACAGGGCTCTTTATCATAATGACCCTTCACTCTAGTTGCAATGTTCAGAGTGTTGAGTCCCATTGCTTGTGAAGCCAAAACAGCTGCACTTGTGCACATAAGGTTTGGAGAACCTCTGAGGTTTGCAGAAGTACAACATTATTGAGGGGGAAATGCAAAACAGATTATTGAGGACCAAGTACATTCAGTGGCTATCAAATTCTGATGGACAGTTGAATGGCGGATAGAAAATTTATGAGTAGAATGGAATGGGTGGAATCCTGACCAGCAGCACACCACACTAACTCCAAGATTTTGTTGCAGATTCCATTTGTAGATCCCACTTTTCATTTCTTTTCTTTTTTCTTTACTTTTTGGATACTATTTTTTTCTTTCTGCTTTCATTTGTTAAGTTTCATAAACAGACAAGCATAAAGGAGTGATAACAGAGTACAGGTAAGTTAGAATACAGTTATTGCAAGTTCAAGAGCACAGTGTGAAGTTAGCAACAGGACAACCATGACAAAGAAGGGAAAACTAAAGGAAGAAGATACAGGATTCAAAGAAGAAATGGACATATTCACCAGCCAACAATTGTTATCTGTAAATCAGTATGAGTTTCAAGTGGTATAAAGTTCTTTTGTTAGAAACAAATTCAATAAAATGATAGCACCCCCCCCCCCCAAATCCTCTAATTATTTTGCTTTTCTCAATGCTTTCATTTTATGTGTTAATTTTTTATATCAGGGCAGTCAACCAGATTTCTTGGTACCAGACTCCCAGTAAATTAAAATGAGATGTTTTCCAATATTTTGCTAATTTTAAGACATCCAGTATTTCTGAACTGGATTTTGTGGTGATGAAGTGGTGGTTTATTTGTGTGTTTTCTAAAAATGGCAATTGAAATCATTAAAGTATTTTAAATTTTGCTCCAGTTACAGCCTAGTGCAGTGTTACGTTTCCTCAAACAATGTTAAATATGTATCAATGAGCAGGTTACATGAACCAGTTTTGTATCTTTTAACTACAGCAAGAGTCATATACAAAACTGTGGGAAGATGAACAGAAAGCATCAAAAAGGGGGTCTTTATTTAAAATCTGGGATACAATATCTTTGGATAAACTGACCAAAGATGCATTGTCTAAGTTTGGAGGCCAGTAATTACCTGAATGCCTTGTTCATCTTTAGTTACGGCTAATGAACATGAATTTGATAATTTGATTTGAATTAAATATAATACCTGCAATACTGAATGGAATTAAGTATTTAAATGTTCTTATGTATTATGAATTATGTATGATCAGCTAGTGTATTTAGTAACATTTTTTTCCTGAACGGAATGTGAAAAGTCTATGCACAAATGTTTCTAATATCTTCTTCTTCCATAAACACGGTTTTAACAATGGATCCGTAAGTGACTATGGAGGCCAATTCTGGATCCACAAGTCCTTCCATAGTGGGGACATTGGTTTCCGGGTGGGAGTTGATCACGGTATGGATTTGCCAAGCGTGCCTTCCTCTTAGCACATTTCTCCCTTGCATCCTGAGATCGAGTGTCTTCAAAGCCCATGACACCTTTTAACTCACTGCTTCCAAAACCAAGGGATAATTTTATTTCATGATCATGAGTTATGTCATCATGATGACCACTTTCAATATGGTAAATATCAAAGGCTCATGTCTGTAGATTTCAGAAATACAGTATTGGTGTGTGTGTTTAATTTATAGAGTCCCTTATACGCGAATGTAGTTTTCAGTTAGAAATTGCTCACGTATTTTGGATCTCCTGAATACCTATTTCTAAAGCTGCAACAGTAAGTAACATTGCAAGTCTGTCTGGTAAGGCTGGTTTCACACCTACATTGCAAATAAAGAAAATGGTTTGTGTAAATACAAGTGCTAAGAGAAATGAATACAATGGATTTAACTTGTGCCTACAGTTTGCTGTGTAAATTCCAAATTCCTTTTCACATGCTGGCTAGAGCTAGTGGGAACTGTGCACTAGGGTGGTGGAGACCAGTCTTGTTCCACATTTTACCACCAGTGGAATTTATTCTGAATTCACACCAATTTAAGCCACACTAGAATCCAACCCTTAACCATTTGATTCCTGAGAATATTGCATTTACACCACTCTTCCTCCAGATCACACTAAACACTATTTCTGCTTTAAGTCCTTGATATAAAACAAAAGGGTAGAGCTTGCAAGAAGATGCTCTGTTACGGGAATCTGAATTGCAGTTTCCATCTCCCAGAAAGAAAACGTAGCTTATTTTATGGTTTCTTAAGTGATGGGGGGAAATATCTTCCTGGGTGCTGCCTGATAGGTTTTGTCCTTTTTCTCTGCTCAAGATAAGGACACATTGTACTATGCTCAGGGTAGAGGAAAGAGATTGACAATTTCAGGAAAAGAAGTGCATAACCATGAAAAATTCTGTGGTTTGTGTATTTTGCTCTTACTTTTTTCTTTCATTACGTCCACTCCTGAAGAAGGTGGAAGAGAACATTATGATAAATGGGACCATTGGTCTATCTGCTCATACCTTGGTTAAATGTGGATTGTCTACGCCTGGTGTGTCCATTAATTCCTCCATGCCCAGGCATCCTTCACTGTATACAGCTCTTGTGCCATACTTTTTCTCAGGAAATCCAGAATTAGCTGGTGTTTGGAAAATCTGAAAAGAAATCTGACATGCTTAGCTTTGTGGCAGTGAAGGTAGGGTTGCACCCTGAAAAACCCCTAGGGAAAAAAATCTTATTGGATTGACTTGTCTAAGATCTAAGATTCACCAAGTCTGCCTTTGAAATCACAGTAATGGCAGCCCGAGTGAGGGTATAGTTACTAGAGAGGGGGACCACCAAGCTACACTTCCTAAAGTGCCATTTTTCCCTTGAGGCGGGCACTACTGGAAAAATGGAAATGTGGAAAGAGGACAAAATGAACCCAGTTTTCTAAACAGATTTCCAGAATATAAAGTGCTCAAGCATGGTCTTCCAGATGAGAAACCAATAAGAAAAATCTGAATTTTGCAGGTAAGTGTAGATGGGCCCCTAGAGATTTTTATTCTAAGCAGTTTAAAAATTGTATAAAGAAAGAAATGAATATGGTAGTTTTCAGTTGCACTCAGCTCCATTATAGAGAGGTAAGATGTTTGTCATTGAGTAAGGTGGGGCTACATATTTATAGTAAGACTGCAATTTACATGGAGGTTACATTCTGGAGATCATGCTTAAAGCTAAAATCACTATGGTCAAAACTCACTAGTTCAATGGTGGGTGGGGTTGCCAAAGTCGTTTTTCCCAGAACGTTGCTCATTTTCCACCCTATATATGCCACCTGCATAAAACTGAATATACACAAGTTAAATGCATGTTGTGGGCTTACTGTATTAACTTTTCCACAGGAATGGGAAACCTGTGGCCCTCCAGATCTTGATTGGTTACAACTCCCATCAGCCATGACCATCAGCCATGCTGCCTGGAGCTGATGAGAGTTACAGTCCAACAACATATGGAGGATTGAAAGTTCCTCATTCCTACTTTTAACATGTCAAGAAGATCTGCAATGATTCAGTCACTGTGTGGGAAGTGCAAACACTGCCTGGAAATAGGAGCCGCCTTGTGACCTCACAGTCTGAACTGAAAGAGCACGCCTGATCCATCCTTGCAGTGCATAAACTACTTCCACCCGACCTTGTTCCATCTCTCTTGGTACTGAAGGAAGCTGGGGACAGAGGAAGTGCCCTGCCATTGACTTCAATCCATAAGGTCCCTCCTCTTCCTCACAAGTAAAAAGGGGGAAAATATGTGTAAATATAGGGATATGCTCGTGATATTTGGATCGCACACATCTGTGCTAATAGCTGTTGTTCAACATGAAATGGAACAACTTTCATCTCTTTAGTGAGGCCAACCGTATATCCTGTTTTGCTTGCATCAGAGGGGCTACAGAAAAAGACCCCACTGTGAAAGACTCAGTAGGAGTACTAAGAGAGACCTAGCCGTATCCTTGAAAGGAAGTTCTGTGTGGAATGAGATAAAGAGTATAGAGCATGGAGAATGTGCTCCAAAAAGGAATGTATGCATGAATGTTGAATGCAGCACATCCACCACAAATGCATAGGAACTGGTACACACAGGCTTAGATTGGTAGCAGTAAATCATAAAATGCAAATGATTAATAGGCTCAAAAGTGGGGAGGGAGGACATAGGAACATAAGAAGAATCTGCTGGATCAAGCCAATAGCCCATCCAGTCCAGCGTCCTCTTCTCACAGTGGCCAACCAGATGCCTGAGGGACACCCACAAGCCAGACAGGAGCACAAGGACACTCTCCCCTGCCGCAGTTTCCAGCAGTTTCATAACCATACTGTTTCCAACCATGGAGGCAGAGTATAGTTTTGATAGCCTTCTCCTCCATGAATTTGTCTAATCCTCTTTTAAAGCAACCTAGGTTGGTGGCCATCGCTGCCCCCATACTTTGACTATGTGCTGTATGAAGTACTTTCTTTAGCCTGTCCTGTATCATCCAAACTTCAGTTTCATTGGATGTCCACACATTCTAGTGCTATGAGGCTTTTAATGTTTAATCAATTATTTTATTTTATTTTTCTGTTGGAAGCCGCCCAGAGTGGCTAGGGAAACCCAGCCAGATGGGCGGGGTATTAATAAATTATTATTATTATTATTATTATTATTATTATTATTATTATTATTATAGGGAGAAAAAACTCTCCTCTGTCCACTTTCATAAACTTCTATCATGTCACTTCTTACTCAAATTTTCTCTAAATGAAAAGGGCTCCAAATGCTACAACTTTTCCTCATAGAGAAGGAAGAAGGAAGAAGGAAGGAAGGAAGGTTGATGCTTCCTTTTTAAGGCAATGAAGAAAGGAGGAACAAGGAAAGTAATCCAGGGCTACTCTTTGAAAATTGTAAAGTACATAGGAGTGGAACCATAGTATCACCATGGTCTGAAACCACTGAGCTGTTCCACAAGGATACCATGCATTATGAAAAGCCACCAAGAGATAACAGAGAATTAACAGGGTCACACCTGTATACAGGAGAAATACATGCCATGAAACAGACCAGATGACACTTAGAGCACAGGTGGTGAAAGCTCCACTGTGAGGTCAACAAAATACAGGTTAGACATTAAAGTACATAATTGTAACGACCTTATGGCAGTGAAAGCACTGAGGGGGATCTACTTAGCTGCCTCTGTAGTGTTCTTGAATATTTGCCCAGTGAAGCACAGCTATTCTTTTAAATCTGCACTCCTGAACTCCTCTGAATTTTGTGGTGCAATTCTTACGCTGAAAAAGTACAAAAATGCATGTGTTAGGGGAAAGTGTGTATAACAAAAATGCATGTGTTTGGGGAAAGTGTGTATAACAAAAATGCATGTGTTAGGGGAAAGTGTGTAAAACAACATACAGAAATCCATTACACTGGCAAAATTGTTTTCCTAAATCTGTATGTTTGCATACAAAAAATGTAAACATACAGTAAATGAAAAGGCTGTAGCTTAGTGGTAGAGCATTTGATTGCATGCAGAAGATTTAGGTTCAATCCCTGGCATCTCCAGGTAGGGCTGGGAATGATGCCCCTTATCTGAAACCTTGGAGAGCTGCTTCCAGTCAGTGTAGACAATACTGAGCTAGATAGACCAGTGGCCTGATTCAGTATAAGGTAGCAGCCTCTATTCCTGTGAAAATGGACAGATCCATCCATCTCTTGCCTAGGCTCACATGAAGCCCCACAATGTTGTCCACTGGAATCCAGAGTGCTGTATATTTTGACACAGCTCAGGTTTGAAATTTGTTTGGAGCAATCATTGTACTTTGTTCCAGAGGAGTGGCTTGAAAGTAATGACCTGCTGAGAAGCATTAAGAGAAGAACATTTGGAAAACTCACCTCTGCGACAACCAACCTGGACCTTGTGTGGGTGGTGTGGGTGGGTGGGTGGGTGTGGGTGTTGTCCACTAGCTTCTCTCATAGGCAAAATGTATTAATCTTCAAATGCTCAGGAAATGTTCAGGGGAGTGGGGTGAAAGGGAGAGGGGAGCTTCTGGCAATTACTGAACTCTTACAGCATTTTAGAGTGGAGAAGGGTAATTATTGTCACTCCCCCCCCCCTTTCCTGCTCTCTCAGCGTGCGGACGGAACATTCAATTGAGTTTTGTTCCTTACTAAAAGCTCCCTTTATAATTTTAGTATTATGTTGATAAATGCCAGTAATGAGATGGTATGTGCTTTATTGCTGGTGTTAACGCTCAATTTCTGTCTGATGGTTTAATATCAAAGTATAATTTCTCCCCATTATTTAAAATGAGCATTTCAGAAGGGGGCTTTTGCAGCTCAGCTGTTCTTTTCAAAATGAAATGCACTCTTGGCATTGTCTGTCACCTTTGCCTTTTGTCCTGTGCTACAGAGTGGTTGGCGCTTGCATTCACCAAGAGGATGACTAATCAAGTCATTTCACAGCAGTGGCCCTTGGAAGGCTGACCCCCAAGGTGGCTCCACTCACAAAGCCTCAATGTTGACAACCAAATGTGCCGAATGAAAAGGGGGAGGGTAGGGGGAGAAGGAAAATTATCTCCTGTGACCCAGGAAGGCCCTTTCCTTTCACAGGAGTGAGCTGAATAAATGTTGTTTCTTTGCATTAGGAGAAATGCAAGTGGTTATTAGCATAGTTATCCACTATCAGTAGCCTTGGATCTGAAAGGGTTAGGTCAGGACTTGTTTTACAAGTCCATCTTCTGAGCCTTATATTGGTGTAAAAGCAGGCCTCTGAAGTCAAGTTCCACTCTTGATAGATGTCACTTAATTGTTTAGCTACTGAATCTGAATTGATGCTTTTGAATTATGCTTTTGAATTATGGTGCTGGAGGAGACTCTTGAGAGTCCCATGGACTGCAAGAAGATCAAACCTATCAATTCTTAAGGAAATCAGCCCTGAGTGCTCCCTGGAAGGACAGATCGTGAAGCTGAGGCTCCAATACTTTGGCCACCTCATGAGAAGAGAAGAATCCTTGGAAAAGACCCTGATGTTGGGAAAGATTGAGGGCACTAGGAGAAGGGGACGACAGAGGACAAGATGGTTGGACAGTGTTCTCGAAGCTACGAACATGAGTTTGACCAAACTACGGGAGGCAGTGCAAGACAGGAGTGCCTGGCGTGCTATGGTCCATGGGGTCACGAAGAGTCGGACACGACTAAACGACTAAACAACAACTGAATCTGATAGGGACTTGGAGAGCTCAGACCTACCTCTTGATTTACCTCCAAACCATCACCAACTTCAGTTTCTTTGCTGGTAGGTCCTGTCTGCCAGACTACAGTCAGAATTCCTGTCACCACTAACTCAACGGGTGTACCATTTGTGTGTGTGTGTGTGGGGGGGGGAGAGAGATAGAGAGAGAGATGTGGCAACATAATTTGTCAATGGCTTCTATATGGAAAAAAATAACTTGAAATGGGTTAAAGGTTTGATCTCTCAGTGGAGGTGGGTTTTTTCTGGGAGTGGGGGGATGTGAGGTGGGGAAATCCACTTCAGAACCTTTCTGTTTGCACCTGTCTATTTTACTTTTACTTCTTTTCTTTTACTTCATCAAACAGTGCATAATGGCCATCAACATAGATGAATTTAAAAGAAGACTAGACAGATTCATGGAGGAGGTGAGGGTTATTGATGGCTACTAGCCATGATATGCCTGTTGTCTTTGTCCATGGAGTTTTCCCAGTAGTGATGTATGGAAGTGAGAGCTGGACCATGAAGAAGGCTGATCGCCAAAGAATTGATGCTTTTGAATTATGGTGCTGGAGGAGACTCTTGAGAGTCCAATGGACTGCAAGAAGATCAAACCTATCCATTCGTAAGGAAATCAGCCCTGAGTGCTCCCTGGAAGGACAGATCGTGAAGCTGAGGCTCCAATACTTTGGCCACCTCATGAGAAGAGAAGAATCCTTGGAAAAGACCCTGATGTTGGGAAAGATTGAGGGCACTAGGAGAAGGGGACGACAGAGGACGAGATGGTTGGACAATGTTCTCAAAGCTACGAACATGAGTTTGACCAAACTGTGGGAGGCAGTGCAAGACAGGAGTGCCTGGCGTGCTATGGTCCATGGGGTCACGGAGAGTCGGACACGACTAAACGACTAAACAACAACTAGCCATGATGGCTCTGCTCTGCTTCCACAGTTGCTGGAAACCTCAGGAGGGGAGAGTTGTTCTTGTGCCTGAATCCTACTTGTGGGCTTCCCATAATGGAAATCTGGTTGACCACTGTGAGAACAAGATGCTGGACTAGATGGGACACTAGCCTGATCCAGCAGGGCCTGCTTATGTTTGTACTTCCACTTGTTTACTCTCTGTGCACTGTTTTTTTGTTAATTTGCACTGCAATCACATACAGAGGAGGGCATGAACTGTGAGGCATTGGACACTTGATCTTGAAAAGACATATTGATGAGCTGCTTCTCAAGGGGAAACCTGCTGATGTAGCAGGACCAATGGCTTCAAGTTACAAGAAAGGAAATTCTGACAAAACACCAGGAAGAACTTTCTGATGGAAAGAGCTGTTCGAAAGTGGAATGTTCTCCCTCTGAAGGTGGTGAACTCTCCTTCCTTGGTGGTTTTAAAGCAGGGGTTGGATGCCCATCTATCACTGATGCCTTAGTTGAGATTCCTGCATTGCAGGAGGTTGGACTAGTTGACCCTTGGGACCCTTTCAACTCTACACTTCTATGATTCTATAATTAACAGCTGAGTCAACTGACTTTAAAACTTTTAAAAATAAAAACAAATTAAAAACAGACCAAGGAGCTCAAAAGCAAACAGCCTTATTTGTTGACATCTTAAACTGGCAACATCAGAGGGCACTGCTTGTTTTACAATCCGGCTGGCTCTTGTTGGTAAGCCTCTATATCTAAGTTAACTCCATCCCTACAAGCTGAGACATTTTGTTTGTTCTTCTTCAGACAATATGTCTGCCGTTTCTTCCTCATCTCCATTAATCCTGTAAATAGTTCCTGCGTTAATAAAGCCATTGAACTCCAGAAACTGTAAGTTTCAACCTAATGCACCCAAGCTACAAGGTCTGTTAACATGCCTCTTTTGGTGCACCAACACAATTCTGCCCTGCCCATCACCTTGCTTCTCCCAGTTTCCCTTTGGTAAAACAGCAGTGATGGTGCTTCTGGGAAATTAGCACTGTGACTCTGCTTCATTGGGCAAGTCACTTCTGCTTACTTCTAAATTTCCTTCAAAGGCTAGAAAATGCCTTCTATCATGTTGTTGTTGTTGTTGCTGTTGTTGTTGTTGTTGTTGTTGTTGTTGTTGTTGTTGTTGTTGTAAATTGGTATAAGCATGTTTGGCATCTTACTCTCATGGAAAGATTACTGGTAACACAATATAAGTGGAAAGTGAGTGGTCAAACTACATCCAATCAATTTCACACAGTATTGTTTTTGTTCCTATCTTTTATAAATACTTTTCTTGAGAACTCAAGGCCTCTAGCTATCCAGGCACATAGTTGTTTTACTTGTTGTTTATCTGATCTTAATGTGTACCACTGTTTTCCCAATCATATTCTGTAGTAACATATGCAGCACATGAACTCTACCACAGCGCTTTCCTTCCCCTACACAACAGGTGTTTTGCTAGCATGTCTAGCCTAACAGTGTTAACACTTGGAAAATTAACTTTGCAAAGATTAAAAGGACTGCATATATCCACCCCTTCACCCAGATAGGTGCCCATTTATTTGTTCAGGTCTTGGGCCAATTTAATACCCTCTACTTATGGACATATCAATATTTTTGCAATGCAGTTAACTGAATGGCAGTTTTTTTTAGGCCCTGTGTGTGCACGGGGGAGAGTAGAGCATAGGAGATGATGGGTTACTCATTCACCACTTCCTCTCCCAATGGGAAATTTGTTCCCACGGCTAAGAGGCTATTCAGTTTGCACCTACTCTGTGTGAGAACTATGCAATTTATGGAATACGGTTTAGATAATGCAGCATACACCAACACACATCACACATGCACACACTGTCAGATGCCTTCATACTTTTAATGAAGTAATGAAAGGCAGGAATTCAAAGAAGGCAGTTTCCCCTATGCATAGTGAAATATACTCGGAGTCGAGAGTGAATTTCATGCTCTTTATTCAGCTCATATTCATCAAGGAGAAGAAGAGAAGACGAAAGGCTCTTTTCCCAAAACCATCTGCTTATATACATTATTTACACAATGGGCCTTGCGTGATTGGCTACTTCAGGGCTACACCTGTGGGCCAATTATATTGTGGATTGACTTCTGCCTGCAGCCTGATTGGCTGCTCCTACAGGCCAATCAGGTAGCAGATTCACTTCTGCCAGCCGCCTGATTGGCTGCTCCCGCAGGCCAATCAGGTTGCGGATTCACTTCCACCTGGAGTTGGATTGGGTAGCTCCCGCTGATTCTGAATCCTATTGTTCTAGGATTCAGCTCAGTACATAACACCCCTCCCCTCTAAGTTCCAGTCCTGCCCGGGAAGTTGCATTCGTAGTCCCCAAGGTCTGCTGGCCGCCTCCGTGTGCGTTGTGGCCTGGGGTGTTCCTTGGTCAGGGGTTCTGGTTCTGGCTCGTGTTCCGAGGCTGCTGGCTGTGCCAGGGCTGTCTGGTCTGGCGCCACTGAACCACTAGGTTGTGACTCTGGTTCCGGTGTCCTTCCAGCCTCGGGGCGCCCCTCTGTGCCTACTGCTTCTGCTTCCCCTGCCCACCCCTCTCGCTCTACAGGCCTCACTGCCCTGCTGTCCCCTTGGGACCCCTCTGTCCCGCTCTCCTCCCGGGTTCCTCCTGGGAATCATCGCCGTAGCTGGTCGCAGTGGCGGCGCCAACATTGCCCCCCTTCCGTTAGTACCTCGTACGACACGGGACCGGTCACCTTGGTGACTGTGGCGGGTTCCCATGCTGGGCCTGCCCCAAAATTCTTTGCATACACTGGGTCCTGGGCCACAAATGTCCGGGGGTTCCTGCCTTTCCCCACCACTACCTCATCCTGAGCTCTGTCGGGGTGAAGTCGGTCCAGTCTAGTTGCAAGGCGCCGGCCCATGAGTAGTTCAGCTGGGCTCCGGCCCGTCGTTGTGCTTGGGGTGCTGTGCTGTGCTAGAAGAAATGCGGCAAGGCGGTATTCCCAGTCCCCTTGTGTTATGCGGCGGAGGCTGTCCTTGGTGGTCCGCACCATGCGCTCCGCTTGGCCATTGGTGGCAGGGTGGAATGGTGCTGAGCGGATGTGGCGGATGGCGTTCTGCGCTGTGAAGGTCTGGAACTCCTCTGACGTGAATGCGGTTCCATTGTCCGAGACGAGGGTGTCAGGGAGCCCGTGGGTTGCAAACAGCTTACGTAGTACCCGGATGGCTGCCGCCGTAGAAGTGGACGGTACCAGTGCGACCTCCAGCCATTTGGTGTAGGAATCCACCACTATGAAGAATGTTTTTCCCTGGAAGGGGCCAGCGAAGTCCACGTGCAAGCGTGACCATGGATGTCGGGCGGACTCCCAGGGCTGGACTGGGGCCCTTGGGGGATCCGGGCGGGATTCTTGGCAGGTCTGGCAGTGTTGGACCCAGGCCTCTATCTCTCTGTCAATCCCCGGCCACCACACATAACTCCTGGCAAGGGCCTTCATCCTCACTACCCCTGGGTGTGTCTCGTGTAGGGCTGTGAGGACCCTTTTGCGGAGGGGCTGGGGAACAACAACCCTGCTTCCCCATAACAGGCACCCCTTGTGGGCCGACAGTTCATGTTTGCGGTTTGTGTAGCCAGCGAATTCTGGCCCGGGGCTGCTGCTGGGCCATCCTCGCCACACCCAGTCCAGGACCCGGGAGATGACCCTATCTTTTGTGGAATGGTGCGCAACTTCTTGTGCCTGAATGGGTCGGTCGGGAAGCAGCTCCAGGGTCATAACCTCTTGCGCAGGCGCTGGGTCGGGGCCTGTTTCTGGTAGTGGTAGCCTGCTGAGTGCGTCTGCGTGGCCCATCGCCTTCCCAGGGCGGTGGATTAGTGCATACTGGTAGCCGGCAAGGAAAATTGACCACCTGAGGACACGTGGAGACAACACTTGGGGGGTCTGCTTCTCGGGGGCAAACAGGCCAAGCAACGGCTTGTGGTCAGTCACTATGGTAAAGGGCCGCCCGTACAAGAAATCATGGAATTTTTTTACGCCCTTCACGATTGCCAGACCCTCCTTGTCAATCTGTGAGTAGTTTCGTTCGGCTGCAGCAAGCGTCTGGGAGAAGTATGCCACCGGCACCTCTCTTCCATCCGGGAGTTGGTGTCCCAGGACAGCGCCGATGCCATAGGGAGAGGCGTCGCATGCCAGCACCACTGGCAGCCTCTCGTCGAAGTGTGCCAAGACCGAGTTCGAGACGAGCAAGTCCTTGACTGCCTGGAATGCGGCCCTTTGTCGCTGGCCCCACACCCAAGGGGCCCTTTTATCTAGGAGTCTGTGTAGGGGCTCCGCTACCGCTGCCTTATGGGGAAGGAAGGCATGGTAAAAGTTCAATAGTCCCAAGAATGACTGAAGTTCGGGCTTGCTCTTGGGCGCTGGGGCCTCACAAATGGCCCGTACCTTGTCACCGGTTGGATGGACCCCTTCTGCGTCCACCTTAAATCCCAGAAAGTCCACCTGCGGCACTCCCAGTAAACACTTTTCCCGCTTCACCTTGAGGCCCGCCGTCTGGAAACGGTGCAGGACGGAGCGGAGGCGGTCCTCAAATTCCTCTGGTGTGGGCCCGGCGATCAGTACATCATCGAAGAAGGGGGTGACGCCAGGAATCCCTTTAAGGAGAGAGTCCATTAGATTCTGGAATATGCCTGGTGCCACGCTAACGCCAAATTGCAGCCGCTTTACTCTGAATGCCCCTCTGTGCGTCACAATCGTCTGAGCCTCTGCTGTGGCTTCGTCCACAGGCAACTGTTGATACGCTTGGGCCAAGTCCAGTTTGCCAAAGATTTTTGACCCAGCCAGGGTGGCGAGGACATGGCTGACCACTGGCACTGGGTATGCATGGGCCGTGAGAGCCTTGTTTATGGTGCATTTGTAGTCTGCACAGATGCGGACCGAACCGTTAGGCTTGACGGGTGTGACAATTGGAGTTTCCCAGGGGGCGTTGGGCACCGGCTCCAGCACTCCTTGCTCCACGAGCCGGTCCAATTCCTCGTCTATGCGGGGTTTCAGGGCGAACGGGACCCGGCGGGCCTTGTGCCTGATGGGTCGTACAGCGGGGTCTAGCTGTAGGGCAATGGGGGGTCCTGTATATCGTCCCAATGCCCCATCGAAAACCCCTGGAAACTCTTTGCATATGGCGTCCACGTCCACTTGTAAGCTAGTGCGGTTCACCCCGGTAACGGCTAGCCCCAGAGGTCCAAACCATGCCAGTCCCAGTAAGCTAACGTAGGGGCCCTTAACTACCAGCAAGTCCAATTGTTGCTTTCGCCCTCGATATTGCACCCTGAAGGTCCCCACCCCCATTGTAGGGACCTTACGTTTCTGGAAGTCCCGGAGGGTGAATGGGGCCGGCCTTAGTTTGGGACCCCCATTAGGGCACAGTTCCCTTAATGTTCGGGCCGAGATTATGGATAGAGTTGAACCCGTGTCCAGCTCCATGCGGCATGGGGCTCCCTCTATCTGTACCTCTATATAAATTTTCTCTGTGCTGGGATGGGGCAACTGGAATACCTGGTAGTCCGTGATCTCCGTCGAGTTGCCTTGGTGCATGGTGCCGTGTGACCTGGGGCTCCTGGGTCGGTCATCTGATGCTTGTCGACGGGTGAGTCGAGCCCGACACACCCGGGCGATGTGTCCCAATTTTCTGCACTGCCTGCACTCAGGTCCTCCTCTCGTGGTTCTCCCCGCAGCTTGCACAGTTCCCTCCTTCTCGTCGAGGCTGCTGTGGTGTGTGTGCTGCTTGAGTGCGCCGCTGTACTCGGTGTACTTCCTCCCTGTCAGATTCGGATTCGTCGGTGAGGTCTTCGTGGTAGACCCTCGGTTGGGATGGCGGGGCCGGTCGTGCCTCTTGCGTTGACCTCTCGGCGGCTTCGGTTGCCAGGGCTTCCTCCAGAGCAATCTGGAACGTGAGGTCTTTTTTGGCGTAGAGGCGTCGTTGCAACATCTCGTCCCTCAGGCCACCGACGAGGCGGTCACGAAGCATGTTCTCCAACTCTGAGAAGTTGCATAACCGGGCGGCTTGGCGGAGGGAGGTCACAAACCCAGTTATGGTTTCCCCCGGGGCTTGCCGCTTTGCGTAGAAGGCATTTCGGCAAGCTACCACCGAGGGCTGTGGTGAAAAGTGCTCCTTCAGCCGTTCCATTATTGTTTTGTAAGAGACGGTAGCGACATCTCTAGGTGCAAGGAGAGCCCGGGCGATTTCAAACGTCTCCTCTCCACAGACGCTGAAGAATGTCGCCCTCTTCATGGCATCGTTGGTGACTTCTTTCGCTTGCAGGAGGAAGTTGAAACGGGCGGCGTACCCTTCCCAGTCTCCTGATGCTGGTTTGAATGGCAAGAAGCTGCTGTCGGTTGCCATTCTGGGTTCCTTGGGTCCTGGAGCTGAAGCCTGGATGCACGGTGCGATGCAGCGGTGCAGCAGGTGGCGGTGCTGCGGTGCAGTGCGTGGTGGCGGTCAGCTCAGCAGGATCCCATCCTCGTCGCCAGTGAAATATACTCGGAGTCGAGAGTGAATTTCATGCTCTTTATTCAGCTCATATTCATCAAGGAGAAGAAGAGAAGACGAAAGGCTCTTTTCCCAAAACCATCTGCTTATATACATTATTTACACAATGGGCCTTGCGTGATTGGCTACTTCAGGGCTACACCTGTGGGCCAATTATATTGTGGATTGACTTCTGCCTGCAGCCTGATTGGCTGCTCCTACAGGCCAATCAGGTACCGTGTTTCTCATATTTTAAGGCATCCCCCAAAAATAAGCCATGACAGGATTTCTAAGGGTTGGTGAAAAATAAGACATACCCCGAAAATAAGCCATGTCGTGTAGCCCCGACCGAGCGAGAGGCGAAGGCGCGGGACCCAGCAGGAGCTCCCTGCCTGCTTCCCCGAGCCGTCGCGCATCGGGGGACAGAGCCGAAGATCGGCGGGCGCTCCTTGCTGGGCTTGACAAGCCTGGCAAACAGCGCCCACCGATCTTCGGACCTGTCCTGTGTGACAGGCAGGGGTGGGGGGAAGCGGAGATCGTTCTCCGCTCTCCCCCCACCCCCGCCTGTCACCAAAGATCGGCGGGCGCTCCTTGCTGGGCTTGACAAGCCCGGCAAACAGCGCCCGCCGATCTTCGGACCTGTCCTGTGTGACAGGCGGGGGTGGGGGGGAAGCGGAGATCGTTCTCCGCTCTCCCCCCATCCCCGCCTGTCACCGAAGATCGGCGGGCGCTCCTAGCTGGGCTTCACAAGCCCGGCAAACAGCGCCCGCCGACCTGTGCTGTGTGACAGGCGGGGGTGGGGGGGAAGCGGAGATCGTTCTCCGCTCTCCCCCCACCCCCGCCTGTCACCGAAGATCGGCGGGCGCTGTTTGCCGGGCTTGACAAGCCCGGCAAACAGCGCCCGCCGATCTTCGGACCTGTCCTGTGTGACAGGCGGGGGTGGGGGGGGAAGCGGAGATCGTTCTCCGCTCTCCCCCCACCCCCGCCTGTCACCAAAGATCGGCGGGCGCTCCTTGCTGGGCTTGACAAGCCCGGCAAACAGCGCCCGCCGATCTTCGGACCTGTCCTGTGTGACAGGCGGGGGTGGGGGGGAAGCGGAGATCGTTCTCCGCTCTCCGCCCACCCCCGCCTGTCACCGAAGATCGGCGGGCGCTGTTTGCTGGGCTTGACAAGCCCGGCAAACAGCGCCCGCCGACCTGTGCTGTGTGACAGGCGGGGGTGGGGGAGAAGCGGAGATCGTTCTCCGCTCTCCCCCCATCCCCGCCTGTCACCGAAGATCGGCGGGCGCTCCTAGCTGGGCTTGACAAGCCCGGCAAACAGCGCCCGCCGACCTGTGCTGTGTGACAGGCGGGGGTGGGGGGGAAGCGGAGATCGTTCTCCGCTCTCCCCCCACCCCCGCCTGTCACCGAAGATCGGCCGGCGCTGTTTGCTGGGCTTGACAAGCCCGGGAAACAGCGCCCGCCGATCTTCGGACCTGTCCTGTGTGACAGGCGGGGGTGGGGGGGGAAGCGGAGATCGTTCTCCGCTCTCCCCCCACCCCCGCCTGTCACCAAAGATCGGCGGGCGCTCCTTGCTGGGCTTGACAAGCCCGGCAAACAGCGCCCGCCGATCTTCGGACCTGTCCTGTGTGACAGGCGGGGGTGGGGGGGAAGCGGAGATAGTGCTCTGCTCTCCCCCCACCCCCGCCTGTCACCAAAGATCGGCGGGCGCTCCTTGCTGGGCTTGACAAGCCCGGCAAACAGCGCCCGCCGACCTGTGCTGTGTGACAGGCGGGGGTGGGGGAGAAGCGGAGATCGTTCTCCGCTCTCCCCCCATCCCCGCCTGTCACCGAAGATCGGCGGGCGCTCCTAGCTGGGCTTGACAAGCCCGGCAAACAGCGCCCGCCGACCTGTGCTGTGTGACAGCCGGGGGTGGGGGGGAAGCGGAGATCGTTCTCCGCTCTCCGCCCACCCCCGCCTGTCACCGAAGATCGGCGGGCGCTGTTTGCTGGGCTTGACAAGCCTGGCAAACAGCGCCCGCATGCACTTTATTAAAAAATAAGACATCCCTCAAAAATAAGCCATGTCGTGTTTTTTTGAAGAAAAAATTAATATAAGACATGACTTATAATATGAGAAACACGGTAGCAGATTCACTTCTGCCAGCCGCCTGATTGGCTGCTCCCGCAGGCCAATCAGGTTGCGGATTCACTTCCACCTGGAGTTGGATTGGGTAGCTCCCGCTGATTCTGAATCCTATTGTTCTAGGATTCAGCTCAGTACATAACACATAGAGATCCACTGATTGTGGAAACTACAATGGTTAAATTTCTGCCTGTGCACAACACAGGACCTCTGCTGTGGGCAGATGGGAAGGTGTAGGGAAGTGGGAAGCTTGGCTATTCTGGATATAATATGAACATAATAAACAGTGGCTAAAATGGAAGTACATAAGGGTTCCTGCCTAAGTGATTTCTTACATTTAGATGCCATGCAGCTTTTAGCCAAAATAAAAGTGGTTGCAATCGTATTATTATTATTATTATTATTATTATTATTATTATTATTATTATTATTATCACCATCATCAAAGTAGTTTAAGCAAGTGGACAATGTTTATTCAATGCTCAGCTCTGTTTCTTATTTGCCATTAAGTGATTCTGGAGTAATTTAGTCCTGAATGGCTGTATCTGAATGCAGATGAGATCCTTCCTAAATTTTGCTGTTGTAAGTCACCTTCCCTATCATTTGGTGCTATTGCATTAACAAGGTGCCTCTCTACTGATGTGAGGAGGAGGAGGAGGAGGAGGGATTTGTGTTTGCACTCTCTTCTCATTGAACATGCTGTCTCAGCTGTTTAATCAGGACAAATACAAACCATGTACACATATCTGGGTTTTCTCTTGTCTCATGTCTATGTTGTGCTTAAAAAGAATAGCAATTGATGGTTTAGACAGCTTCTATTGCAGAGAGAGAGGTGTCCTTATGTAACTGTACTTGAAATAAACTCTTATTTAAGGCAGCTTTATACTTATACAGTTGGTCAGTGCTTTGGGATTGGGAGAAGCCCAAGTGTATAATTCAGTACTGTTGTCTCTGGGCCTAACTAGATGTCACACTAAGGAGACATGGCACAAATCCACTCTTCTTTCCTTCTTTCATTTTATTTGTTTTGAATTTAATTTATTGATATTTAAAAATATACAGAAAAACATACCCATTACAAAGTATCTTTCTATAATATACTGAGATAAAAGAACCCCTTAATCTAAAAAAGAGAAAAGTCAGAAGGAAGAAATATACAAGAAAAGGAGAAATCTAAGGAAGCAGAAAGCCAGAGAAAAGGAAAAGAAAGAAAAAACTAAAGAAAGATAGAGTGAAATAAAAGGACTTCCAGTTCTCTATAGCTACGTATGATATTCATTCTTTAAGCCCCAACAATTCTAACTTCTATAAACCAATATTTTTTCAATCTTCTAATCCAGATATTACAAGTTCATTTTCTCTATCACACAAAAAGTTCATTAAAAATCTCCAATCCTTAACAAATGTTAGTACAGTCATACCTCTAGTTGCGTTAGGTTTGTGTTGCTGTCTTTCGTGTTGTGAAAGCAGCAAACCTGGCAGTGTATACTTCTGGTTTTCACAGCGCGCAGAATGCTTCACACATGTGCAGGAGCGCTCTATTGCATCACACACAGAAGTGGTGCTCTACTTGCGGACTTTTCAGGGTGCAAACGGCACCCCAGAATGGATTGCATCCGTAAGTAGAAGTACCACTGTACAGTCAAACCTTGGTTGTCGAACACAATCTGTTCCAGAAGCCCGTTCACCTTCCAAAATGTTTGACAACTTAGGCACAGCTTTCTGATTGGTTTCAGGAGCTTCCTACACTCAACGTTTGGCTTCCGAAAAACATTAGAAAACAGGAGCATTTACTTCCGGGTTTTCGGTGTTCGGGAGCCAAAACATTCCAAAACGGAGGTGTTTGGGAGCCGAGGTTTGACTGTAACGATTTTTCTCTTATTAAACATGTTAGCTTAGCCATCTTAGCCAAGTGCAATAATTTTATCAGTCATTCTTCTATAGTGGGTAAGGCTGTGTCTTTCCATCTTTGTGTACATAGCAGTCTCGCTGCAGTGATCATATTTTGGAGTAATCTTCCACAATCCTTTTCCATTAGCCCTAAAAGAAAGGTCCTTATTTTCCAGGTCATTGAGCGGTTTTTTGTTTTATTTTGTGGTCTACTGAGACTCCAATATCCTTTTCACATGTACTACTGGTAAGCCACGTGACCTCCATCTTATATTTGTGCAGCTAGTTCTTCCTGTCTAAGTGTAGATTATGATTTTGTTAGTTTGGGCCAGGTTTTGCAGTTTGTTAAGGTCTTCTTGAATCCCAATTCCGTCTTCAGCGGCATTAGCTACCCCTCGAAGTACCTCTCCATCTGCAAATCAGATGAGCATGCCATCAGCCCTTTCACCTAAGTTGGTGATAAAGATATTGAACAATGGTGGGCCTAGGACAAAGCCCTGTGGCACCCAACTTGTCCCTTTTTTCCCAGGATGACAAGGAACTGTTAGTTCCTCTTTAGGTTCAGTCAGTCAACCAGCTACAAATCCACCTAACAGTTAACTTACCCAGCCCATCTTTTACTAGCTTCTCCACAAGAATGAAGGATCACATTGTTGAATTATTAGCCAGACAAGGGTCATAATTGTTTCTAAGAATGAGCCCTTAGTATAAGAAAGGAAGCTGCTCTGTGCCACAGGGCAAATGGGTGGGCCCCCTCCTTCACTGGTTGGTAGTGAGAAATACATGGCCAGTGTTTGGGAATCCAAGGGTGTGGGTATGAGAGAAGCAAGACTCAGGAGATTGGGGTGGCATGCAAGAATAGCAAACCACTGTGCTGAAAGAGGCTAGTAGCATTACCTTATCTAACATGTTACTTAATGCGGCTGACCTCAATTTCCACAGCACTCTAATGATTATCACCAGACGATTCCACCTTATCCACCATCCATAGCTACATTAATTATGAACTTGCAGTAATTAAGCTATTACAGCTAATGTAGGCATGTTGGTACCATTAAATTAAAGCCTCGGCTGTAAATAAAGATGGAGTGATGGAATGGAAGAGGGTGCTGACAAGACTGGGATGCCATTAAAAAGGAGAGTAGGGGAGGGAAAGCACTACTGCATAAGCCAAAATCTTGGTATGAAACATTTGTCTAAAAGACGAGCTCTTGTTTTGCGGCTTCGCAGTTTCTAGAAGCCAGATATTCAAAGTGAAAGAAAGTGGGGGAAATCTGTAGTGAGAATACTGTTGTTTTTGCTAAAGTGCCTATTAGCCGTCATCACTTCCGCTAAAAGCAAACTCAGCTGGTGAATGCCAACAGAAAAAGAGCATTGTATGGGACCTCTGCAGGGATTAGACTTATTTTAAAAACTAAGGGAGTATCCCTCCCTGGGGAACCCCTCCTCCCCCCCCCAAAAAAAACAGTCCAAACAGGGCTGAGCACACTAAACATATAAAAATGTTGAGTGTCAACGGAAAAAGAAAACAGAAAACTGAAAAAAAATGGTTCTCTAAATAGGCTCACTTCTGCTAGCCGGATATGCAACAACAGTTTCTTGCAGGTCCCTCTTGTGGCAGCTAAAGAGGACCCTGGTTTTCAGTTGTGGCATTACAAGTGGATACAAGTTGCTGAGGATGGCTATTTCCTTCATGATCCCTCCTTTAGCTTTTCCTGTAGTGTGGACTCAGTAAAAATTTTTTACTTTTCAAAAGAAAATGGTTATGCTATGCTACTGTAACAAGATAGGTGCAAAGGGGAGGGACATTTTGTCCGTAATTTACTGTAATTGCTGCAGCCCAGAGGGACTTCCAGAAGCTGGTTATTTATGGCTCTTAATCAAATTTAGGATGTACAACTGATTAGTTTGAATCCCAAACTGAATTAGGCTGATTTGTACTGAATTTGGATCAGGTCAACACAGCTACAGATTACTACAGAATGGGTCAAGAGGACTCAAGTTGATTTGCAGTCCGTTCCAGAGCTCAAATTATAGCTGAAAAAGCCAGACAAACTGTCTCCTAAGTGTTGCAATTATTAATTACAACACCATATAAGGAAAATGTGAGACTGAGGAGGGGGGTGGGGGTGGAATTGTCTCACTGAGAGCTCTCCCTTTCAATCCAGTGCTAGAATCTCACCCAACAATCTCCATTCACAATGCTTGTGCGTTGAAGTTTTAAAATGCTCACACTGCCTTCACTCTAGCTATCTCTTAGAAAGTGTTAGGTGGCATTTGTTCAGCTGGTGTTTTGTTTCCTTCACAGTAGCTACCTAACTAATCCCAGTCCCACCCTTATACGGATAAAAAGTAGGTGTTGATTGTTTCTTATTATTAGTTATTTAATCAGTGTTACTCTCCTTAATCCTTCCACCAATTTTGCCCTTAGTTATTCAGGTTAGGTTTGTATTTTTAAATAGCTGTGTTCTGTTTTATTTGTCTGCCTTCATTACTGCTTCGTCTTGTGTCTGAAGGTCAATAAGTCAAGTGAGTACATTGAACACAGGTATATTATACATAGTCAGTACACAAGCAGCACACACAATGTAATATTACATATATCAGTGCTGTAGGCAACCTAAGGCCCGTGGGCCAGATGCAGCCCAATCACCTTCTAAATCCGTCCAGCGGACGGTCCGGGAATCAGCATGTTTTTACATGAGTAGAATGTGTCCTTTTATTTAAAATACATCTCTGGGTTATTTGTGGGGCATAGGAATTCATTCAACCCCCCCCCTCAAAATATAGTCCAGCCCCCCACAAGGTCTGAGGGATGGTGGACCGGCCCATGGCTGAAAAAGGTTGATGACTCCTGTTTTAAATAATTATTAAGAAAAAGGGATCTCTCTCCAGAACATAAGAAGAACCTGCTGGATCAAGTCAATGGTCCATCTGCTCCAAGATCCTGTTCCTAGACCCTGTTCCCCATGGCCAACTAGATATCTATGGAAAACCTAAAAGCAGCACCTCAGCACAAGAGCCCTCTCCCCTCCAGTTGTTTTCAACAACTGGTATTCAGAAGCATTTCTGCCTCCAACGTTGGAGGCAGAGCACAGCCATCATGGCCAGTAGCCTTCAATATGTTCAATATGTGGAAGAGGCCCAAACACAAGAGTCCCAGATTTCTCATTCTGTCCTCTCATCTACAATGATAAAACATCACAAAAAAGTCAAGCCCTGAAAACAGACTGAGGAGTCAATTGTGTCTGCAACAGAAGCTTTGGGAAATGTCTTTTATCTCCCTTGGAAAAAAAGAGAGTCCAGTCCTTCATTGTACAGAAGAGGAGATATTGTGTATTTTAATTAGATCACAAGAATCACTGGGGAAGGGAAACTGCTTGGCTGTCAGAAATATTTTAGTTTGGAATAAATTATTTAAACTTCAGGACAGGGGGAGTTCCATAAATCCAGTAGAACTCTAAAAAACAAACACAAACACAAACAAACCCCAACCTTTGTTTTATATCAATATATCAAGATAAAAGCTGGAAACCAAACATCAATATCTTTAAATACGGTAAACAAACAAACAAACAAACAAACAAAATATCCCTTACCTTTCTGGGGCTTGCTATCTTACCCTAGTTCTCATTGAGATAGTCAACCTGTTTCCTCTTTCTTATGCTCCCTGTTTTCATTGGAGAAATGTTGGACAGTATGGAGTTATCCAACCCCTGAGCCGTCTGAAGACAATCCTGTATAGGGAAGGTTGTTTTTTATTAAAGTTTAATGTTTTATTAAGTTCTATGTATGTTTGAAGCTGTCCAAAGTGCTGGGGCACCCCAGTAAGATGTGTGGGGCATAAATGGTAAAATTATCATTATGGAATGAAACGTCCTTATTTTCATCAGAGAAATGTCAGAGGGTATGCACTCTGTTTGTCCTGCGATTTCAAGTCACAAGCCTGAGAGGTTTTCCCCTTTTTCTGCCGCTTTCCCCAGGAAAACACAACTGTTTACTATTGAATCAGAACAAATATCAATCAGGTTTTCTACATATTGATGTTTGTTCTGATTCAGCAGTAAACAGAAGATTTCCCTTGAAAAGTGGCAGGGCAAACATTAAACTTCTCTGACCCAGTGAGTTGAAATCCCTTGAAGTGGATGGGCCCTCAGTATGGTTTGGTTTCTCAGGAAAAGAAAGAGAAATAAAAGCTTGTGAGATTAACTTTTTGGTAAGAATAAGGCAACAGAGCAAGTAAAAAGGCTGGGGCTCCCTGTTCAGTCTTGAGATTTGTTGGTTACACAAACCAACTTGGGAATGCCAGAGTCACTCTGATTTGTTATTTGGTGTAAGCACAGAGCCAATGCGTGCCTCCAATAGGTTCTGTTCAGCAGTCATAATTTTCTAAGTAGTCATAATTTTCTGTGAAGCTCCAAAATTTTCTATGAAGCTCCAAAAATGGGTGCTAATGCTGAGTGTTCAGTATATTTAAATGACCTGTATGCTTCCAATTCTATCATAGGAGGAAAATTCTGAAAAGGCTGACCTCTCAAGTTACTTTAGCTCAGCAAGGAAGGCTTTCCTCTTCCTTGCTATCCCTTCACTATTGACAAAATATTTTATTTTTGCAGTCAAGAGCCTGCAAACATCTGGAGGGCACTTCCTATAAAAGCACCATGTTGCTTACACCTGTTTGAAGAGGATAGGAATCAAACCAATGGAGTTCAAATTAGAAGACAGAAGATTTCAGCTAAACATTCAGGAGAACCTCCTGATAGCATGAGCAGTTTGATTGCATAACAGAGTACTTAAGAATAAGGAGAATTGTCCTTTATTAAATGTTTTTAACCAGAGATTGGATAGCTACCAGTCAGGGGGGCTGTAGCAGCAGGTTTTCTGTTTTGGCAGGGGCTTGGACTATATGGTTTTTGAGGTTCTTCTCACTTCTTTGTTTCTGTGATCCATTTTTGCTATCACTTTAGGTATGTTTCAATTTCTTATCTAGGGAACTGTCTTTCTTCCTTAGAATCTTACCTTAGTCAAAATCAAAGGTAGCCTTAACTTGAGAAAAGGTGAGTCATCCACCTCAAGCAACATATTTTGTATGGCATTAAGGGAAGCAGAGTGAGAGGCAGGCATATCATCCCTCTTGGGTTTAATTCACAGGACATCCTCCTGCACAATGGAACATTTCTCACCCAAGTTAATTTATTAACATGACAGAGGTAGAGGTTTGTTATTTATAAAGAAAATTCTTTTTAAAAAAAGTTTTTTTGGGGGGAGGGGCAAATGCTCCACTGATGTTTAATGATGAAAGAACTGATTTGGAAAGAGATAAGCTTCTGCCTGCTGTTCTTAAACTGACTCTTAAAATCACCTGCTCACATATATTTAGAATGAGCTTTGTACCTCAAAATAAAAGGATTAGACTTGCTAATCCCTAAAAGGTAAGAGAAAGAACAGCAAGCTTTGGAATTTTGTATATTAACATCAGCCTTAGCCTGTGTTAAATATAGAGGCACATGAAAACTTGTGTATAGCATGGCTAAAATATCCCACTTGGGATGGAACAATGATCTGAGCCATGGTAATTTTAATTCTGGTTGGTTCAGACATACTTTAAACTTCACTGGAGGGTGACTGAGTCAGAAATGATCCATCAAGCAGTGTTGGAGTAGACCAATGTTCTTCAACT
Organism: Zootoca vivipara; assembly: GCF_963506605.1. Lineage (NCBI taxonomy): Eukaryota > Metazoa > Chordata > Lepidosauria > Squamata > Lacertidae > Zootoca > Zootoca vivipara. Next base: position 22,998,077 of record NC_083294.1, read on the forward strand.
TTGGACCCCAGAAAGTGGCAAATTACAACTCCCATCACACTCAACCATTTTAACTACTGGACAAGGATGGTGGTGATTGTAGTCCAGCATCAGGCGACCCTTGGTTGAAGAACATTCGTCTCCTCCAGCAGTGTTTCCATAGGGTCTGAGAGGGTCTTTCCAAAAACCTACTCCTTTTAACTGGAGACACCAGGGTTTGACACTGGGACCTTCTGCTTGCAAAACATATACTCAGCCACTGAACCATGTTTGCTTGCTCCTTTTTATATAAAGTAAGGGGTTGGGCTGGGTACATGTAGGTATCATGTTCCAACTTAGACCCTCCAGAAGGGATGTGGCCCTTCAGATGTTGTTGGGCTCCATCAGCCCCAGGGATGATGGGAGCTGTAGTCAAACATCCTCTAGAGGGCCACAGGTTCCCCATTCCTGGCCTACATGATAGGGTACTTCCAAGTTTTAACTGAGTCCAGGCTAATTCATGGGAGATCAGGACCATGGTCAGCTCACTGCCAAACTGGGTAAGGAGTCCTTCTGTATTCAAGGCACCAAAGATTGGCAAGCTTTAAATGTTGCTCCAGCATAGGAAACAGCCAGCTGAGAGCTTAAGTAGTCCTGCAGCCAAGTTCATGTTCCCCTCATAGTGAGCTAGAAATTTGTCCTGAAGTGCAGAGAGGTGTGTATGTGTGTGTATAGGGTTCTGTTACACCCACCCACATGTCCATTTTGGCATAAAAATAAGACACCCCCCACTTTCCCCTATATATATGAATGGGTCAGATATACAAATAAGCAAACATGGCTACCTACATCACATCCAATATGTTTCTGGGTATGTGTCTAAATGCATCTGGGCATATTTTCCCACCTCCTCTGACTTACTCTCCTATGCTAGTTTTGCTCCTCTAGAAACTAGATTTTAAAGAACAGCGCTGAACATTTTTTTCTGCCCCCCATATTCCATTAATTAATAAGAAAATATATTATGTTAAAATTAGGAAGGGGGGGGAGAGAAATTCGTTGGAATGTTCATGGGTGGAGTGTGGAGCTTGGTTATTTTTCAAGGTGAGAAGAGGGGTTGTGAATGTTCTTTCATTGCTGTTGTTTATTCAACAAATCATTGGGGGGGGGGTCTGCATTGTGCAGTCTTTTTTCTGTGTCTTTGCTCACCAAAAACCCCATGACTTCCTGTAACTGTGTGAATGAAAATAGGTTGTATACATTGAAGCCCTGACACAAACAATATCCTCAGCTGCCATAACGTAAACTCAACCCACTAACATCTGAAGTAAATTCTAAAGCACCATGTAACTGGGGGAGAAAAATAGAAGCTTATTTCAAAGGGGGCGGGATGGAGACAGATTTCAGCACAATACAACGTAACATCCAACTTAATAGTTATATGTTAAGATCTTCATGATAGGACAGAGAGCAATCTCTTGCTTATGGTATGTGCATTGATGGTGCAAGCATATGTGTGCGATTTTATTTTTTATCTTTTGTACAGGGTTGTGGCTACTTGGCAAGTAGGAAGGAAGATGTATTCATACAGGTGAGAAAGAGTCCCTGTCCTGCAACAACTGGGAGCAGATTTTCATTATTTCATACAGGAATAATGGAGATGCCAGGGATTGAACCTAGGACTTTCTGCATACAAATGGATGTTCTACTACTGAGCTACATCCCTATCCCCAATAAATCCTTGTTTCTCAGAGGCAAAGAGGGTACTATTCCCCTAATGATTTATGATGCCCTCTATAATTTCATGATTTTCACAGGAATAACAGGTCCACATTTTGCATTGCATTCATTTTCTTTTTGGTCATACCCAAGAGTTAAACCTTCATGAAATGGTTTTGCCTCAAAATTGTCAGCGGGGCTGATTCTTAGAACACTTAATCTGCATAGCTAAGTTGGGTTTAAAACTGATTACAAGGATACCTGGAGCCAATTTACACATTACATGGGAGACCCATGATTAGTGTTTAAAAACAACACACCCCTGAAAATGCAGTTTCGGAGTGGGGTGGATGACTGAAAAATTAATCAAAACAGTATTGTTATGAAGGGGGTGCTTAACGCTTCTCCCAAGGCCATATTTGTAATCAAAATGGCCCCATTTGCTTTCCCACCTGTAGGAAAAATAGGGCAAATCTGATTGCAAAAATGGCACTCAGGGAATGAACTCCACACACACACCCCAAACTGCTTCTGCAATCAAATTTCTTCCTCCTTGCGTTTCAGTGTTGTTGGGATATATGCAAAAGCATTTGGAGACCAATCAAGGTATCTAAGCATAATGTGGTCCTTGGCATGAAATCTATGCAGCTGAAATGTTCTAATTTTCTTGTTAGATGTAGAGAAATTTATTTTCCCAAAGTGTGGGGATAGTACAGTAAACCTTTGAGCCCAGCATGGTATTTGCCACATTGCATTTGTGTCTTGAGCCTCAGAGGGAGAAATTATATACTACTGGCACCACTCACCCAGACATCAAATGATACTGTGAATATGGAGCTTAAAGGTCCCAAATACCAAGTGATGCATGAAGCATGATGGCAGCTGTTGTGTGGCTCTTTGGTGTGAGGTTTGTTGCTGTCAGCTGCTAAAGTAGTGTGAGATGATTTTAAAAAATGAAGAAGAACCTATTGTGCTTATCTTCACTTATCATTTCTCTGAGCTGATGAGTTGACTTAGGGAAACATGGAAGAGCTACTGCATTCTTGCATGAGTTGAGTTCCTGAGTGGTTCTGTCCCTCGGCATCTTTGATGAGCTCACTTCCAGGGTGCCAAGATTTTGCTGAGCACGAAGCCTTGTTTGCCAGTTTAACTGCATCCTCCTGTCAAGAGCAAGTCTCTCAGCTCAGATGTGGCTTCAGAATTAAGGTGTACCAGACATCTGCCAGAAACTGCACCTAAGCAAAACTGTGAACAGAGGTTAGGAAAATGATTACCTGCCTGATATGGAGTCAGGTTGCTGGGCCATCTATATCAGTACTGTCTTCAAAGTGATGCACAGCAGCTCCTCAGGGTTTCAGCTGGAAAGTGGGCATTCCCAGCTCTTCCCTGAGATCACAGGGATCAAACCTGGGACCTTGTGCATAGAAAGCATGTCCTCTACCACTGCTCTAGGGTCCTTCTCAAACTTAAAAGATGTAGATTTTCAGCTGTGCTTTTGAGTCTCACCTTTGGTTCAAATGCAACCACTTTCTCAAGCCAGGAGGCAAGTTAAGCAGAACAGGAGCTTTTCCTTTGCTGCTTTCATCTATTTCCAGGAGCAGGTTAATGTCGTGGAGAACAGAGGTTTTTAGGAGAGGGCATAGGCCTCTAAACATAACATGCTGATTTTTCTGATTGCTACTTCTATCATAGACCTGCTTTGTTAAGACCAAGAGTGGTGTTTTGGTTAGAGTGCCAAACTAGCACCTGGGAGTCCAGGGTTCAAATTCTCACTCAGCCATGAGACACACTGATTGACTTTGGTCACCACTTCTCAATTTAAATTACCTTACAAGGTTGTTATAAGAATAAAATGGGGCCAAGGGACACCAGATAATATTGCGTTGAAATCCTTAGAGGAAAGGTGAGATATCATCACCACCTTGAGGCTTTGGGCATTCAGGTGCACCTTCCTGACTTCTTAGGAATTGACTTATATTTTCATTTGTGCAGCTGGCTTTGAATTGTTCTGATCTGCTGGTTTTCCCTCTGCTGCCTGTTTTCCCTTCTCTCTGTGTGTTGATTTTTTAAAAATTGCATTTTGATACTCTTGCTTCTGGTCACCTCTGACTTCTTAAAGAATGGAGGGATGGGGGATGTGGTACCCTCCAGATGTTGTTGGACTCCATGACCATTGGCCATGCTAGCTGGAGCTACTGAGTAATGAATGCCAACAACATCTGGATGGCCACAGGTTCCCCACCCCTAATATATGGTTTCCCTTACACAAACGCACGCCAAAACCAAATAACCACCCCCACCTGAATAACCCCTGCTATCCACATCAGGAACCTAACATGATCTTCCTTTTCTTTTTAAATGTTTTGGGCTGTGGTGGCTTTCTGGGGTGTGTGGGGAGTGCACTTTAAAAGGACTCTTAGCTAAGCGAGGTTGTGGATTTGGGCTGGAGCTTGCAAACAGTCTCTTCCTCCCCTCCTGCCCGAGCGCACCCCCACCCCCTCTGTCGATGGCGTTTTCCAGAACCCCGTGAGAAGCGAGCAAACGACCGAGAGGGCTGAATCCCAGTCCAGGCGGAGAAACGACTGGAGTGGCGGGTGGGGGTGGGGGCGGGGGTCGTCTCTGGTGGGGAAGAGGAGCCAGTGAGCAGCGTCTGCTGCTGCCGCTGCGGGCAAGACTGCTAGTCAGTTTCGCGCCTCTCTCCCCCACCTCTGCTAAGGTGGTGACACGGATCGCTCGTCTTCGTGCGGGAGGGAACGGGAGTCTCATCAGCAACCCTTTGCTGCTCTCTGCTCCCATCAAACCCGGAATTCAGGAGCAACAGCGAAGGTGGCGGTGGCTGTGGAGGAGGTTTGGGATTGTAGCCAATCCAGAGCGCAAAGAAGCGAAGACTGCGTCTGCCTGGCGCCCCCCCCCCCCCAATTCATTCTCTCCCCCCCCCCCACACCTTGTGCCCGCTTGGCTTGGGACCTGGCTTGGAAAAATGAAGATGCCTTGACGTCTAAAGGTTGGTTGCCCGATGGGCAAGTTTGGTGGGGCCAAGTAAAAGAGTCCGGTGGAAGAAGGAACCGCGGGACTCCTCTTCCCCCACCCCGCGCTCCTCCGTCTCCCCTACCCACGCCAACGGCCACGGGGGCTGGATTATTATTCCTGTTGTTGCATCCCTGCCAAAGAGGAGCGTGCCTCATCCACGAGGGAGCCTGAGGATCACAGTCCGGATCATGTAGAGCTCCAATTGTTTCTCGCTTAGGTGAGTCTGCTGGAGCTCGAGGGGTGCGGAGGAGGAGGAGGAGAGGGGTCGTGTGTGGAGGGAAGCGGTGGGCTTTGAACCCTTGACGGGGATCTGCTAATGCTTTGTCTGGCATGAATCTGATCTGTGCGTGTTCCATGGGCTGGAAAGGAGAACTAAATGTTGGGGTCATGGTGGGGGCCGTGTAGGGATGGTTCAGGGTTAGTTAGGGGTACAATATAGGGAGGGAGGGAGAAGCCCCCCATCGTCTCTCTCAGATTATGTGTCTTTCCTCGTGGAGCTCCAGAATCTTGTAAGGTCTGGGAGCAAAGTCAGCCACAGTCCAATGCTCTTTAAAGAGCAATGGTGCAGACAGGTGCAGATGGATTGCAGTTGTACCCCAAGAATAAGCTGTGGAACCTGGTGAAAAGTCCGCCCTCCGCAGCAACCTGATATCACATTTCTCTCTGCTCCCCCCCCCTCAAAATCGCACCTCTGAATATGGTGCACAACAACAACAAAAAAAGGCAGGAGGGAAGGGGTGGGTGACACTACCATTCCCAAGGTAGACAGACCTTGTAGGAAGCATGTTTCTGTTTTGTTTTCTTACTCCAAAGCAAATCCATCTTAATTCAACCGGGCTGACTCCCAAGCAAGTGTGCAGAGGATTTACAACTCCTTTAACAGCCCGATCCTATGCATGTCTTCTCAGAAGTGAGTCCATTTGAATTACTCCCAGGTAAGTGGGGATGGGATTGCAGACAACACCTGCCTTTATGGAGCAGCTATGTTTGACCTGGACAACACTTTGCTTTGTGGGGATGCACCTTGAAATAAAGGCTGCTGTTGTGGTCTCCAAAAGAGAGGAGGGGAGAGAATCAACCCGATGAAAGAGAAAAGATGTGTGCTGCTTCACATGTGATTTTGTTTTGGTGCACACTTACATCATTTATTTTGTAAGTGTGCATCCTAAAAATGTAATGTGTTGATGAGATAGAACATGTGTTTGGAGGAACAGGTGCCATAAGGATGCACCCCTCACAGGCAGAAGACTGGGTGCAGAGCCTTGCCAACTGGTCCAGCAGCAGCCCTCGATTTGCTTTTTTAGTGCTTGCAAAGGCCCTTGAGAAGAAGCCCTCTTTGCTGCTGAAGATCCCTGAAAGGCCATCTAGGGTAAAAGGGAAGATATTGGCTTGGTTTTATGATTTGCTCATAGCCTTGCAAGGACCCGGGCTTCAAAACCAGCCTCCCTCTCCCTTTCCCTTTTTAAAGACCTGGTATGATTGCTTTCTGGGCTTCCCCCGCCCCTTCTCCCAGGATACTGAGTGCCTCAAGTCTCCCTCTCAGACACTGTTTAGCCCTCAGAGAACTGTAAATCCAACACCTGTCACAGCAAAGAAAGCAGAATGGAGGGGATGCTGCAGGTCTCTTTCCCTCTCCCTTTGCTATGCATGTAATCAGAAAATATGTTGAAGCAGGGGATTCGGCAGGAAAGTGGATTTGACTTCTTCACCAGGGCACTCGCTATGCAGCAGTTAGAAAAACCAAAGTGGCCACGCATTGCCAAACTGGCCTCCATTCAGGACAGCTCAGGAGGCTGCGCAAACTTGCAAAGGTGCCAACTCCTTTGAATTTTATTACCAGAGAAGGGGCAGGGAATGGCGAGGTCTTAAATCTAAGTGACAGTCTTTAATTTACAGTAGGCTTAACTGTGTGCTCAATTTTTGTTTAATGTGGTGTGGATTTTATCCCTGGCACAGGTTAAATGCCAGTATAAATGCACACCTATATTTATACAAGTGAAGAATGAAGGGGTGTGTGTCTGCATTTTTAGTGTTTTGTCACACAAACAAACCATTGGAACCCAAAATGTAGACATGATGTATTTGGGAGGTATTCTGTGCTCTAAAGGTTGCACATCAGATGCAGTTCTCTTCTTCTCTACCCTCAGCTGCCAGCTGTTCGTCTATTTGTGAGCTCCCCTGATATTTTAAAATGCACACACTACTTCTTTAAGATTGCAATGACTGTTCACCTCTATTTGATTTCATGATACATGGGATTTAACTGCTGCCCTCTGATGCTTCAACAGTTTCCAAGCATTTGAACTCCTTGCTAGTGTTATTGACACAGATGATTCAAACACGTAGGCTCCTGCTACCAGTGCTCTTATCATAATTGGTGCTCTCTTGGGCCACCTAGAAACTACATGGACTTCCTTTTGTGTCCCAGGCTGAATCAAAGGGGACATTGGTCTGAACTTTATTTGCTGTTCTGCCTATTTCTACTGTTGCCATCAAATCTAGTTTTGTCTGAGAACCTTCCTGGAGCAGCAGGAGCCAAAGTAGGCTAAACATTGCATCAGGTGAAATTTAAATCAGGCATGTTTAGTGCAGTGTCCAAGTAGTGGTAATGGAGTAGGAAGTTTAGGGAGAAGGTCTAGGGGTCCTTTTCTGTAGATCTGTCAAGCCACAATATCTGTTTACTCTTTCCAGCAAAGATCAAGATTTCCCAAGTGACCTTTGGCAAATCTTTTGTTTTTTTCTGATGCTTTGCTATTTCTCCCCCTGCAAAAAAAAAATTGTTGCCGTACTTTGATGCTGGCTTTCTTAATCCTCTTTCAATAAAACTAAGAATTGGACATAGCCAGTTTTGTGGGATATTTTTCTAGCCCAAGTGATTTCCAGTGTAGTATGAAATTGATATGGAGTGGACCCAGGTGGCGCTGTGGGTGGTTCGAATCCCTGTGGGGTGAGCTCCCGTTGCTCGGTCCCAGCTCCTGCCCACCTAGCAGTTTGAAAGCACATCAAAGTGCAAGTAGATAAATAGGGTGGGAAGGTAAACGGCGTTTCTGTGCGCTGCTCTGGTTCGCCAGAAGCAGCTTTGTCATGCTGGCCACATGACCCGGAAGCTGTCTGCGGACAAACGCCAGCTCCCTCGGCCTATAGAGTGAGATGAGCACCGCAACCCCAGAGTTGGACACGACTGGACCTGATGTTCAGGGGCCCCTTTACCTTTACCTTTAGCATGAAACTGACACATGTAGTTTAGGAAGGGGGTTCTCTACCCCAAGCCAATTCAAATGTTCCCACCAAAGACATGTGTGTCATGTCAGATGAATAGCATTTATATCCTCCTTTGGACCAGATTTTGCTGGAAAAACTACATGGGGCTTTAAACAAAAAACACCTAAAATGGGCTGACATTATCTGGGGTAAAAAACAGATACGCTATGGTTAAGGTTCAGCTGGTTTTCTTATAATATTTTTTTTTTTGTAAAGTGGCTGAAATTCAGGGACATTGTGTATTCCTGTGCAGTTGACTAAACTAGGATGAATAGCATGGATTCCAAACTCATTTTCTTGGAAGAAGGTTTTAAGAGAAGTGCTGTATAAATGCAAAACATGCTTACTGCTGATATCAACCTGCAGCAGAAGCCACTGTGCTGTTGATTTCTTTCCCTAAAGCCTGAAATAAAAGAATCCAAAACTTGTACCATTTTTCTATATATGCGGATCAAAAAGGGCTTGGAAATCTAGCTTTATTATACTGAATAAAAAAGCACAGGGAAGAAAAGAGACACGTGCTCATTTGTTCTCTCTCTGAATATTCACATCCTGTTCTTTTAATTTGAAGTGCTTAACTGGGAGGTAAAGGAAACATCATTATTTTCCTTTCAGCTCACCTAATGAGCATTAACTGCATCTATATATGAGAGCAAGTACATGGTTCTGTTGACACAAACATGGGCTCTTCATGTCCCCTCTCTTCTCATATTTTGATTTGCAATTATTCTTAGTTATTGTTGTTCTTCTCACTATGCCAACAATAAATGGATGAGCAAGTTATCAGGGAAATGTAGCTCACATAATTTAAGATATTGGGTTGCACACACATTCCCTATAATGAAAGAGCCCAGGTGTTGGCTTGGTTTTGAGCTGTGAAAAAGTAAGACACATAATTGTTATAATGCACCCTGCTACTGCTTTTGATTTGATGTGCAGAAGATCTAGAAAATCTGGACTGCAGAATCTTGGTGTTTTCCCTAAACAATCACTTTGTTTCTATCTCAGGGGGTTATAAATTTGTTTTCCAAGTTGAGCTTCCCTTTGCCCTCTACTTGAAGCAGATGATCCTCCTCCCATCAGCTTGGAGCTGGGAGGGGTATTTTTGCTCCTGCATTTGTGATTAGTTTCGGATGCACCACGAAACCCTCCAAGCTGGCAAAGAGGGTAAGGGGTTCATCCCTGTTGTTTAAGCTTTGGAAGTAATCCAACTGCTTCCAGGTGTTCTACGCTTTCGAAGTGATATGGAGAGGTTTTAGCATGAGATCAGGGAGGAGACCCTACTCTTCACCCTCTTGGGAAAATTTGAGGAGACTTCTTGGATAGCTACTAAGAGTAATCCAAAATTGTGGGTCGTCACTTTAAATATATATTTGCCACACACATTAAAAATCGTAATAGGCTTAATATTGAGGGCATTGGGAATGCTTCCATTTTTTGGCCTTGGGGAGGAAGGGTGGGATATAAATTGAATTAATTACAATAACAACAACAGTAACCAACACCACTGCTTTCCACTTTGTTGGTTTTAAAATAAATTTCCAAATGGGGGCTCTTCCCCAAACGTATTAAACTATGTAAGAGAAGACAAAGATTACAAACCTTCCATACAAGCAAAGTTTCACCTTTATCCAAGTAATTAACATATTTAGTCACTATTTCTTGAGTTTTTTAAAAAATGAATTCCTCAATTCTATCAGAGTCAGTTGTCATGATTTAGTGATTTTTCCATGACTTTTAAAAACTGTTCCTCTACCAACATAGCATTTGAAGATCCCCAAGGCTTTGCTAGTTCTCTTTTAGAAGCTGTCAATAAATTTGCCACCAATTCCGTATCTCCATTTTCCTTGCAGCATAATTTAAAATATTGCATTTGATCCTTCAGGAGATACCAGTTCTTCCGAAGCAACATTTACTAAAAATAACAATGTGCGCACATTTATCCTTCATGAATGGCTTGTTTCACATATCCTGAAAAAGAACTAAAATGGAAATGAAATGAGAAAGAGGACTTTCCCCCCCAACCTAATATTTCTCAGAGTAAGGCTGAATATGATTTTGCAAGAATTTTTGTTATGTGCTCTTTTTCTTATACTTTAAGGTATGGATAAATCGGCCAGTCTATCAATTTTTAAAAATAGAATTCCATGTGCTTAAGCAAAACTAGAGTGCATATTTGAGCTCTTGGAACAGTTAAACATAGCTATTCTGTGTTCTTGAGTATATCCTCTTCCTTAAAAGCATTAATTAGTACATTTCTGGATAGGCTGGAGTGGGAGACCTAATCTAGCATTCTTCAGAAGAATGTCCTTGCAACCAGCAAGCATGTGGAGATCCATTGTGAACCTGACCATGATGAACACCACCTGTTTATTTATCTGCCAGGCCCCCACAAAAAAGTGCCCCAAATGGCTCACAACAAAACAAATGAACAAAAGTAAATAGAAAAATTAAAAACATATCAAGAACAATTAAAAATAATCACAATATCAACAAATGCAAACAATGTTAGCTTTACTCCAGAGTAGACCCATTGGAAGTTAATGAATATAACTAACTTGGTTTCATTAATTTCAAGGGGTCTGCTCTGGAGTGGGGCTAACATTGGATACAATCCTAAATCCACACAATGTTATATAAAACAATATAAACAAACCAATCTAATCCAACAGATTAAAACTGAATGGGAGAGAAAACTATGCCTGGCACACAAGTAAAATGATAGAATACAACAGCTAACCACACATCTCACTTGTGAAGTCCCTCCCAGGCTCTCACTTGGGTCTGCTCTCCTAAACACTTCCCCTTCTTTCACTTGTAGGGTTGCCAGACTCAATAGAGGACAGGACTCTGTGCCTTTAATTGCCCTGCTCTCTTTTGAGTCTGGAAACCTTAAAGAGAAACCAGCAGACCCTTTGTTTAATTTCCAAGCAATTGGAAATTGCTGGTTTCTCTTGAAGGTTTCCAGGCTCAAAAGAGAGCAGGGCAATTAAAGGCACAGAAGTCCTGTCCTCTATTGAGTGTGGCAACCCTATTCACTTGCAGAGGTAAATATTGCCAGTCCTCCTTCAAGTCACACATACCCTCACAGTTTTTATATTCTTCAATCCCTCTCTTGCTACAGCCCTTTCAGCACTATTCACAAGGCAGTTCCTTTGATGAGCCCCAACTCCATCTTGAAAATTAAAGCCCCAATACCACACTCTGATGAGCTGGTCCTATAGGGCTACTGTCTCTAGCCTTGTGGTTCAGCTTGAGACAGGGATGAGCAAATCATAGCTGCCAAAGTTATCCCTTTTTTACAGGGATTTTCCCTTATGCTGAATAGGCTTCCTCGCGAGAAAAGCGAAAACTTGGCAGCTATGGAGCAAATCTGTATTGGTTTCTCGTTTTGCCAATCTTCAGTTCGGTTTCCCATATATCTGTTTGAGAATCATTTTTATATATTAAAAAATGTCCAAGTGAAAATTCATTTTAGTATAAATGTCTCTTAATATGCACATTTTGCCTTTAAAAATGAGCAAAACAACTCCACATGGTATAATGCATTATTCTTTCTACTGCATGCATTCCATACGCACTCTTTACTTTAGCATTGGCATTATTACGTGGCTGGAGAAGTACATTGCAAAATTTGGAGAAGTGCACATTTCAGACGTTGGCAGTGTTTATGTTTGTGTATTGCTTCGGAAAGTGAGACTTAGGTGGGCTCACGTTTGAATGCAAACTGAGTTGAATTTCTCCCCATCCCTAATCCCCAACCCTACATGAAGGTAGCAGCAGTTCAACACGCTGTTTTTCAATCAGGATTAATTGATAAGGTATCAATGAATTCTGATTGACAAGCAGAATGTTGAACTGTCAGCTATCCAAAATATCATTGAAGATATCAAATAGAGAGCCAGCCTAAAAACCAGCAGGGAGACACAGCCAAGAAATTGAGATTCAGTCTAAAATATTCCAAGTGCCACAATATTCCCTCGCAGATACGCTACTTCAGAATTCATTGTAATGTGCTAGCGGGAGAGGGTGTTGAATGACTCAGATGAATGTAGCTCGGAGTAAACAAACATGTAAATCATTTTTGGCTACAGAGAAAGGGAGCCAGGGGAGGGTGTGTGTGCACCATATTCAGGGAGAAGGCACTTGTGGTGATATGATCTGCAAAGTGTCCCTCAGTTTCAGAGAAGCCGAAATAAAAATCATGCTCAAATATTCAGGAGCCAGTGTCCTTTTCATTTGCAGTTGGGATGTTGCTGCATCTTCTTCAAAAAGCTAGTCGTTGGAAATCGCACACTCCACATGATGCAAACAGATTCTGGTCCAGGTTTGAATTCCTGGATGCTGATAGTAATTGGTGGTAGATCAAGTCCGATCTCCAGGGCACCACAGGCCGGTGTCCCCCCCCCCACAAACAACCACCCAGAGGGCAGTACTGTAGATGATAGGGTCAGGAGCAAATGGGCTTGGCCTCAGCACCTGAGCCAGCGTAGACATGCTGAGGCCCACTGCGGCTATCACTACCTGCCACAGAATCCTTTCTTCTTATTTTGGAGCACACATACCTTAGAATGTACACTTTATAGATTTAGTGTGGTTTAGTGGTCAGGGTGTCAGACTAGGACCTGGGGGACCCAGATTCAAATCTCCACTCAGCTACTCAGCTCACTGGGTGACCTTATGCCAATCACTGCCTCTCAGGCTAACCTACCTCACAGGGTTGTTGTGGGGATGGCATGAGGTGGGAGAGAACCCTGTATGCCACTTTGAACAACTTGTGAGAAAAGGTGGAATATAAATGCAATAAATAAAATAAAAATAAATAATCGGGGTAGGCAGCCTGCATGTATGGCCATATATGCATTATTATTATTATTATTATTAGTAGTAGTATCCTTTTAAAACATCTTACCTTTTTCTACAACAACTATTGCTTTTTTGAGCACCAATGCATTTACCAACAGGGCAGCAGAAGCAAATCCCAATTTATTTCTATAGTCATGATAGTGCTATGTGTTAAGTAAGTTTATAATATGAAACTGCACATGCTCAGAGAAAAAAACAGTGCTGATGAGCTGCTCTTTCTGCTCTAATGTATCAGGGGTGTAAAAACAACTGTAAAGCATGATACAACCAGGAAAGTGGGCAGGAAATGAGAGAAATATGAATTGTGTGCTTCACAACTAAAGCAATTACACATGGCCATCTAAAGGATAAGGCAATTAGATTTCCTAGCTGCACCACTGATAGGAATGAACTCTTTCCCCTCCCACATTCAGACTTGGGCAGTCTTTGTTCCAGTCTTTGCTAGGTAGGAGAAAAACATAGCCAAAGTGGATCTCCAGGTCTTCCATCCCTTGAGGCCAGGCATGTCCAAAGTCCGTTTCAAGGGCCTAATTCAGCCCGCTGTTCTGTTTAATCTGACCCCTGTAGCAGTTTATCTCCTGGGGTAACCCCCCCAAAAAAACCTTAACAGCTCAACAACTTTGGTAAAATCCTTTAAAACAGCTCAACCAGGGGCGAAGGAAGGCATCATGACACCCGGGGCAGGTGTCACTACCTAGGGCGCCACACATGCCACTGAGCTCAACAACTTCAACCCTAAAAATAGGTCAACAACTTTGGTTGGCCCCCACGGCCCTTCACTTCATCAAATCTGGTCCTCTTTGAAAATAGTTTGGACACCAGTGAGGCAAGAAAGTGCATGCAGCATCATATCCTAGACTTGATTTCTTACACTGGGGTGGGAAACTTTTTCAGCCTGTGGGTCACATTCCCTTCTAGACAAGCTTCTGAGAGCAACCTATCAGTGGTAGGCAGGGCCAGAGGCAAAACGTGATTCTTTCTTTTTCTTTTTTCTTTTTAAAAGTTTTTTCACAGCGTTTTTTGTATATATCTAGATTCTACCACAGTCACGGTCAAGTTAGTAGTCAGATTTCAGATCAGGAAGGCAACCTGTTCACATTGAGGAACCAATCCTAGGACATCAGTTATATGTAGGTCAGGTAGGGCATTCCTTAGGGCATTTGTCTGGTGCGCTGAGACACATTCGTGGGTTGTGGCCTGATAGAAGGTGGGTCACAACAGGAACACTAACACTATGTAAATATATGGAAAAAGAATAAGAAATAAGACCTCAAATAAATGCTTGGGTTAAAAGTGGGCCCTGGGTCTGAAAAGGTTGAAGGTACCTGTCTTGAAGGGTTCCTGTCTTGGCCAAGCTGAGAAGCTGCAGTACCCTATCTGGCCACTATCAGGGTGGCACTGCGATCCAGTAAAAATTAGGCTAGTAATTCCTTTAGGCTGTGAGCTGCAGTGAGTAGGGTGCCCACAGTGGGTAGGGTGCATCACATAATCCCAAGTCTTGGCAATGGTGTACAAGAAACTGAGCCCAAGTCAGCTGCCAGACTCTGTTGGCAGAGTCCCTGGTTTGTGTTTCTTGGTGGCTTAACAATATAGCTACGGAAAAGATAGAGACTTGCTACCTCAACTGTTCCTCATAAGGCTTGGTTTCCAGAGCTGTAATCAACTTGGGTACGGTTGCCATATTTCAAAAAGTGAAAATCCTGTCACAAAAGTTGTTGAGGTTTTTTTTTTTATCTGCCCAGGCACTGTTTCCGACAGCTGAATCCCAGCTACGTTTAGGAAATTCTGGATGTATGGCAGCCCTAAACTTGGGTGCCTTCCTCTGCTCACCTTCCAACTTGTCAACATCCTTCTTAAATTGCAGCATCCAGAACTAGGCAAAGTGTTCCAGGTGTGGTCTGACCAAGGCAGAATAGAGTGGTACTATTACTTCACTTGATTGGGACACTATACTTCTGTTGATGCAACTTAGAATAGCATTAGCCTTTTTTGCTGCTGCATCACACTGTTGACTCAGGTTAAGCTTGTGGATCCTTTTCATATTTATACTACTGGTAAACCAGATGACCCCCATCTTATATTTGTGCAACTGGTTCTTCCTGCCTAAGTGTAGAACCTAACCTGTTTTCCTATTGAAATTCATTTTGTTAGTTTGGTCCCAGTTCTCCAATGTGTTAAGGTCACCTTTAATCTTGATCTTGTCTCCTGTGGCATTGACTATCCTTCCAGGTTTGGTGTCATCTGCAAATTGAATCAGCATCTCCTCAATTCTTTCATCCAAGTTGTTTATTAAAAAATTGAATGACAATGGGCCCAGGACAAAACCTTGCAGCACCCCACCCATCTTTAAGCTGTTAACAGGTTCACCCACCTAAAGGAATCAATATAATAAATATCTCTAAGCAATGTGCATAACTATTTGAGCCTGCCCAGGTGCAAAAATCCTCAGGTAAGCACCTTCTCACCAACAGACCTCACCACCTTTTGATAGCATGGATCCCTCTGGGTGGACCTATTCTGACCTGAAGTGATGTGCTGCCAAATCCCAGGTTGATCCAAATGGGCCCAGTTCAATTTAGGATTCAGAATCCAGCTGCATCAAGTGCCCCACCCTAACACCAAGAGGCTTCCCTGAGGTTATTTGTTGTTTATTACCGTATATAACTGAGATGTTGTCACTGTGTCAAACTTCTTTTTGGTAATTGTCCTATATATTAGGAAATCTGTGTACTGATTTCTGATCTGTTGACTGTAATGAATGGATGATGACAATGGTATGGAATGGGCTCAATTTGGGCTATGTCTGCAAGGAATGATTTTTCTTTGCTACGCAGGAGCATGGCTATAGGGGGCATGTGTATGAGACTTGCAACAAAGCGTGTCTGCACTTCAGAATTTACCACTGCATGATGGTTTGGATCGTCAGATGGGAGGGGGAAAGCAGAGAAAAATGCCATGGCAAAACAGAATCTATGTCTTTCCAAGACTCACATAGCTAGGTAGTTTTTTATTTTTTATTTATTTTAAAAACTGATTTGTTGGTACTAATATATAAACTACGATTAATTATCTGTTTAAAAGATGTAAGCCAAACACATGTTTTTACAATATGGCAAAGCAGTTGTCTTAGGAATTAAATCAGCTAAGAAACAAAAATGGAACGAACCCATTCATAGTTTCACAGCTGAGGCAACACTGTGCTGTAATGTTATAATGCAGCTATTCTTAAAACTGAATCGGGTACATGAATTGGCAGTAAGGACCTGATTTTTTTCCCCTCTAATTTGCTTTTCCGCAACAACATTATGATGTTAGATCCTGAAACTAAATCCTGTGCTGAAATTTTTCCTGTTGCTTTGGGGGACAGGATATGTAAACATTCATCTACCTATTAATGCAAAAACAAATTGCACTCAAGAATTATAAAAGGAGATAAAATTTCAGTGATATTTCTCAGGTTATATGCAAGGGTTTTCATGTACCTAACTTACATTTGAGGGGGGTGGGGGTAATTGTGAGTGTCCTTCTTTCCATTCTACAAATCATCTCACCAGTGGTCTGCACATTGCAGGCTTCCTGGGTACTTATGCTTTGATCAAAGCCCAGGGGAAAACCTAATGAGGCGACTCTTCCCATGGGACTTTTTCAGATCAGGGAGTTCAGGCAGCTTAGGAGGCTTTGGGGTGTTGGATAAATGTTTACTGGAAGGAAAAATATATAGTCTGCCCTTGCCCAGCCCATGAAACAAGGTGAGCTGAAAGCCACACACTGAGCAGAATTCTAAAGTGTCCTGAGATGCAGAAAAAATGAAGTTGCTTTTGCAGGGGAATAAAACCTTCAAGAAACCGGAGGACAGATTTCAGCAAAGCACTGAATGAAACAGCAGAGGAACAGCACTGCCCAAAACAGCCCTAGGGCAAGATGGCTAATGTGCATGCTTTTGCTAATGTGCATGCTTTGCAGGCTTTTTTTTTTTTTTGCTGGCCGTTCTTTATTGATCCCTAATAAGTCTGAAATGCATAGTGTAAAGCACTAGGATAGGGTTCAGCAACTGGAGGCTCCTAGGGAACAATCTGGCTCCCTGAGGATCACATGCTTGTTTTCCAGTTGTCAATGCAAATGCAACAGCTGCATGCAGGGAAGGAAAGCAACCATAAAACTGGCAAATACACAAAAGGCATGGGGTGGGGGTGTGCAAGAGAGAGAGAGAGAGAGAGAGAGAGAGAGAGAGAGAGAGAGAGAGAGAGAGAGAAACTAACTTCAGGTGCTTGCAGTAAAATTGACAGCGTCCCATTCATTTGGTGAGAATCGCTGCTTAAAATATACCTGCAAAGAAGACTTGTTGCAAAACATTCTGGGCCTGGAAAAATTCATTTGAAGCACCTGGAGATTTCCCCCCCTAATTTGTTATTTTTGTATGCAGGGGAGCTTTGGAAATATCACTTGTTTATTTACTTTTTTATTTATTTCTTTCGGTCAGTCGGTCCTGGGCCCTATGTTGTGCAACATCTTTAAAAACAATCCATGATCTCCCTGTGTAAAGCCCTCAAATTATTTAAATCAATGAGATCACACAAATACTGTATGTGAGATACAGAGGGGGCTATTCTTAAGAGCGAATATAAGTGTCATGGTGTGTTGAAAGCTTGGTTCTGCATTTTGCGTTGATGTTAGATGTGTGATGGTCAGCAATTAGCCTGAATCAGCTTTTCCAAGTTTCTGCATTTCAGAATGGTGTGTTTGTGTGTGTGTGATCTCCTTCTGCTTTCTGAGAAGTCCCACAGTGACTCTAGAATGATAATTTTATGTAGAGCAGAAGATGCTTCAGCTCCCATGACTCTATGAGCAACTGGTGCTTCCTGTTCCTCTTCCAAGAAGACATCTTGACTTGGTTGCTCCATCACAGCCAAACTACAGTTAGGAGCATACACGACTCCAACCTGATCTGAGGCCCCTGATTGGCCAGAACTGACCTGGGCTGATGCCAGAAACACCTGGTCCAACCTGGAACTAGTCTCAAATCAGTTCAAGGATGGGGCTAATCTGGGGCAGATCTTTAAAGCTTGGGCAGGTTCAAAAAAGACCTGTCACAATCACAGAGAAAGTGAAAGGTGGCATGGTCCAATTTTGAGGGGGGGGAGGTGACTGGTGGGTAAAGAGTGTAGAACTCTTCCCCTGCCTGATGCCCTGCAGCTCCTCTCTGCCAACCAAATGCACTTTTGATATCATGGGCTAAAATGAGCACTTGGCATCCTTTAGCAGTTGCCAGGGTTCCACTAAAAATCTGCTGATGCCTGCTCTGGCTCATTTAAAGTTTAGCTCCAATTTTTAATTCCCTATGGTGCCCCAGTGTAGCATTGCTCCATAAGTTGCAATGGGAACTAGATGCAACTATCTTGCACTACTCAGAAAAGTGTTGCTCTCCACTACCAAGTAAGCTCGACAAAGTCCACTGATGCAGAGGGGGGGGGGCACTGCATGACACTTTGCTTAGGACTCCTTCAAACCTGGAGTCAGTGCTGCTGGTATTGCTCTGGTTAAGCAAACACTACCCGCAAAGTGAGATCAGCCTGTGCGGAGGTGGGGGGGGGAATTCTTCACCCCTTTTGTTGTTGCTATAAAGCAGGGACGTCCAACTCCCAATAGACTGCAATCTACTCACAGTATAAAAAAACTGGCAGTGAGCTACCCAAAGATGTGGAGCTTTTTTGTAGGAAGCCAAAGTTGTTGAGCTTTTTTTTTAAGTAAGCCAAAATTGTTTTATTTTGTTTTTCTGCTTTTTTTGTAAGGAGATCGCTGAGGGGACAGAGGTCACCCAGGATCTACCAGGAACACCCCGCGATCTACCAGTAGATCACGATCTACCTGTTGGACATGCCTGCTATAAACCAAGCAACCCCCACCCCCTTCCATTGCTTCACTTGTTTATGCAACTGGGGCAAATCATTGCTTATATAAAAGGATCTGATGCCTTAACGTCCTGAGCCACATAAACAGTGAAGATTTCGATGTTAATTAATTAATTCAGAATTAAAACACAGTTCTACTAAGTGCTCAGTTATCTGAGGAGTTCTGGCATCGGGCAAAAGGAGGTGATAAATGGAATGCTTTGTCCCTATGACACTGAGATGGTATTAACACTGTTAGTCCCGGCTTAACTTTGCAACAGGTATCTGTAAAATCTGAGTTTGACGCAGATAGACAGGTGCTGGGCACATGGGTCCCAAGGCAGAAGGCATGGTCATGGATGTCCCAGAGGTTGGGTACCAAATCAAGCAAACGTGAATCAAGGGTCAGTGGCCGGAGGCATGGTGACAGATCAGCTCATGGTTAGACACCAGATTAAGCTGGTAAAGGCAAAAAAATGTCCAGAGCAAGCAGTTGGCTTGGAAAGAAAAGATTTTTATGGCTTAGCAAATCACCTTTGGTTTGTGAGGTCAGCTGAGCATCTGCACTGGGGGTAAGATAACAGGGATTGGTCATGGTTCAAAACATACAAACCCTTTACACTCTAAAAGCAGGATCTTTTAATTCCTCCAGAGGCACAATCAATCCTGCTCATTTTACCAACTGCATGTAGAATGTTTGTCTCAAGTTCCCCACCCAGCCCAAAAAAGATTCAAGATCTGTGGTCAGAAAAGGATTCATTGTCAGAAATTAAATTTTAAAAATACTTAAACATACTTGAAAAAGACCAGGGGGAATTTTTGTTCTTGCGGCAGGTAGAGTTTATTATGATTTGTTTCTTGTTGCTGGTTGTGGGAAATTGCAGGAAAAGGAATGCCCCCCCCCCCGGCAACTGCTTTACATTCACACAGGAAATTCAGAGGTCAGACAACAGAAAGTTAATAAACCATGAAAATACTCGTTGTCAGCACAAGATGTCAAAACATACCAGGTGAATATTTTTATAGCAACAACTTATACTGTACCTGTTTAGGCAAGGCTAGAAGTGTGCACAGGGGGAGGTTATGAAAATTCATTACCTTGGTTATCAGTAAATGCAAATGATTAGATGTGGCATAGATGAATTCAGTTTACAAAAATCAGCAGGACTTGCAAGCAAGGGGATTTTCACATGGTGCTGGAAATGGGGTGGGGCTTTGTTGTTATTGTTGTTCTTTGATTTGCATTTTCTTGTCTGCAATTTGAATAGAATGCCAACATATGCAAGAAGGCACGGCCAGATAGAAATTATTTCCCTTCTGGTCCATGTCCACAATGTTCATGCCAGTAATAAGAAGTGTGGGGCGTGTGTGTTTAACTTAGTTAATGGTTCTAACCATATGGCTTAAAAAAAAATTAAGAGCACTTGTACCCCTCTCTTCAGCCAAAAAGGCTTCTCGAGTGACTTACATGCAGTCAGTCATGTCAAGGCTTCCTGCAGGCTTACAACCTTAAACCCCACAACACACAAGGAAAAGGGGACAGGGAGAGAAGAGGAAAATAAAAACCAAAGCTCAGGCACCAGTCTCTAAACAGTTGCTCCTCTAATGCCCAGTTGGCCCAGGTGGCTGATGGAGCTGGGCTCTTCACCAATGGGATGGAGTGAGCCTCCTGCTTCCCGTCTCTCCCCCTGAGGCAGTCTTGGGGGGGGGGGAAATGAAGGCCTCCAGATGACACTTGAGGGGAGAGCAGGCCTAATGGGGCTGGCCTGTTACAGCAGAGCCAATGGAGGGGGCCGAGCTTTTCACCTCTCCCACTGATGAAGCTGATACTTACTTATTTAATGAAATGTTAGCCCTTCCCATATCGGGACCTTTTATTCTATAAAGAAGATAGTTTTAAGAAATGAGATTTAGGAATATTGATTCTATTCCCCTTTTAAAAAAACACTGAGGCTCAGACTTTGAGTGGCACGTTTCACTGATGCTGCACTTTAAAGTATTTGCTTAAATTATCTACCATCTTTATTTGTTTGTTTGTTTGTTCATTTCCCTTTTGAAAAATAAACCACAGGGCATTCAATCCAGATTAGGGCTGTGGTGCCTGGAGGACCCATGGGGGACTGACTACCTTCTTCTGCCCTCGGATTTTGCTCAAGTAGCTTCCCCTGCCCCCGCTTCAAAATTTGAGGTGCCAGTGAAATTATTCAGTGTTAGGTTCAGAAGAGAAAATCAGAGGCTTCTTTTAAAGCCCACCTCAAAGGAGAGGAAAGCTTTAGAAGTTTCTAAATCCTTCTCCATCTTAGATTAAAATCTGTTTTTTTTAAATTATTTTTTATTAGATTTTTCAAATAATAATAAAGAACAATCATGACAGTCATACTTCCAATTCCATATAACCACATCCAATGTATAACATAAAATGACAGCAAAAAAGGAAATACAAACACAGATAAGAAAAATAAAAAAAGAAATAACAATGACATATAACCTACAAAAAAGAATATTGTATTAAAATTTCATAATTGTAGATTTCATAGTTCCTTAATGGACCTCCTCGAGTCCCCTTTTTAACGGTTCCAATATCAGTTCCACTTTACAGGTCCCACTTTTTAAATCTCCTGTTTCATAATCTACAGCCTGTATGGTTGCTTAAAATCTCCCTCAAATGTCCAGTCTACAATACTTCTTAAAATATATTCTAAATTTCTTCCAATCTTCTTGCAACTTCTCTTCTCCCTGGTCGCGTAGTTTCCCGGTCAGGTCAGCAAGTTCCATATAGTCCAACATTTTCATCTGCCATTCCTCCACTGTAGGTAACTCGGATGTCTTCCAGTACTTTGCTAGTAAGACTCTTGCCGCAGTTGTGGCATACAACCATCTTAGATTAAAATCTGAGCAGGAAGAGAATTGCTGGTTTTCCTTGGACTTTTTAAAAATTTGACAAAGTAAGATAAAATTAAGAGGATGCAGGAGCAGCAGAAGAAGTTGTTGAGAGGAGGGAGCCTAGAGAACAGTGGATTCAACAAATCCCCAAATTTCTTAGCTGAATCTAGCAGTGGAAAACTTCACCAATATCCCTTTCTCCATTCTCCATTGTATTATTTCTTGGTGAGCAATTGGGTAGAATCCTGCCTGCAGGCTTTCAACTCACTCTTTTTTATTTTCCTCCACAAATTTGTATTTTGGTCAAATTAGAGGTGGGAGAGAAGCAGTTCCTAGGGGGATGTTTTTCCTGATTGCCATAAAGATGAATCTTTTCTGCAACCTCAAGCCTTCTGATCTCAGCAACTAAGCAGGCTGGATATATCCCAAGACACATACACCCCAAGAGCAGGGCCCTTCCCCTGTGGCTACAACCCTGAGGATGAGGAGAGAGTAATGAAGGGAACTACATGAAGAGGGAATTCAGTTCACATGGGAAGGCAACTCAGAGGCCACCAGTATTTTAATTTTTCATATTTCAAAACACATAGCTCATTATTAATCTAATGGAAACAAATTAGCATTGCAAATCACAGCAGTCTCTCGTGCAACAATCCCGTGATAAAGCTGAGGCAGGAAGATAAACGGCATTTCCGTGTGCTCTGGCACTCGTCATGGTCCTCCATGCACCAGTAGCAATTTAGTCATGCTGGCCACATGACCCAAAAAGCTGACTGTGGACAAACGCCGGCTCCCTTGGCTTGAAAAGCGAGATGAACCCCACACCCCATAGTCGCCTTTGACTGGAGTCCAGGGGGGGCCCTTACCTTTACTTTTACTGAATCAGACCACATGCCCTCCAGCTCAGTATCATTTCCACCAAGGGTGGGGAACCTCTGACCTATGTGCCAAGCTTGACCTCCC
Organism: Zootoca vivipara; assembly: GCF_963506605.1. Taxonomy (NCBI): domain Eukaryota; kingdom Metazoa; phylum Chordata; class Lepidosauria; order Squamata; family Lacertidae; genus Zootoca; species Zootoca vivipara. The sequence goes on from NC_083294.1 coordinate 23,020,645, forward strand.
AGGCTTCCCCATTTGGCTGCAAGGACATTTTGGGCAAGCCATGCCCACCCACCATACAACAGAGGTCATGGGGGTAAGGGCAGGCCTTGGTTGAAAGTCTGGGGCTTACCCAAAGCCCACTTTGTGCAACTCCCTAAGCACCCAACAACCAGCTACACAAAATGGAGCATAAGCGTTAATCAGGATGGCTCTCCCTGCACATCAGCCAAGGCAAAAGGAGAATGATCTTCCTTAGCACTGGGCTCATTTGTGCAGAAGAGCTCTGTTCACTCACGTCCAGTGCTAAACAGTATTTTGCCCTCCTATTGGCAAACTCTACTCTATTGGCAAACTCTGTTCACTAGAGCTTGGGAGTGCTAGAAAGCTCCCTGCAGGAAGATCTCTGATTCTCCCCAATCTTGACAGGATTGCTCTCACAAAACCATAGAACTGTAGAGTTGGAAGGGACCCTGGACATCATCTAGTCCACCCCCTGCAATGCAGGAATATCATCTGCCAATATTGGGTGGAGTAGGGATCCTGCTGCGCCCTGGGCTCAGGCGTGCTTCCTTATCATTTACCATTGAGCATCTTAAGGCAGCCCTGTTTAGGGAAGCTTTTAATGTTTGATGGATTTCTGTATTTTAATATTTTGTTGGAAGCCGCCCAGAGTGGCTGGCGGAACCTGGCCAGATGGGTGGGGTATAAATAAAAAATTATTATTATTATTATTATTATTATTATTATTATTAAGTGGGAGGCAGTGCCACTGCTGCTGTCCATTCACTTAAATGAGAAGCAGAGCAAAGGCCTGCCTGAAATAAGTTCCTTCCAAGGGAAGGAAGAGCACTTTGTGTTCAGAGGGCACTTTGCAAAGCCTCAGAGGGAATTTTGGCAGATGGATGGTGCCACCCATTTGTGAGTCATGTGATATCATGATGGCATCATGTGATTGACAGGTGGATAGTCACACCACCTACCTGTCACATTTGGCCTGCAAGGTTGATTCTGTGAAGGAGCTGGTCTGTGGAGCCGAAAACAATTCCAGTTCTTGATCTATACTCACTGGCAGAAGCTCTCCAGGGTTTCAGGCATGGGGCATGATGGCAGAAGCAGACCCTGTGAAATGCAGAGCTTGTGCTCTGCCACTGAGCTATGACCCTTCCCCAAATAGGAAGTCCACTGATCCATGTAGCTCAGCAGCATCTAGAGTAACTGGCTGTAACTTCCATTGCTTTCAGACAGGCAGCCTGACCTAGACATGGCAGGCATTGAACCTGGAACCTCTACCATGCAAAGCAGATGCTCTGTCACTGAGCTGTGAGCTACAGCCACCCTTTCCCATTCTCATCCCCATGCATTCTGAATCCATTATGCACTGGACTGGACAACAAAAGTGTTCTCACTGTTCCTCCCTCTTTCTCTTTTCCTGCCTTATTTTTGAGGAAGGGGATTGCGGAACCAGGAGTGGGTATCAGTACTTCAGAAAATCACAGAAACACAGGGCCTTTGAAGGGTTCAGAAACGATCACATACAACCTTGCCAGGGTTCTTATTCATCAGTCCCTCCACAAGTTTAACTCACATAATCTCATACATTTCCAAGGGAGTTCCTCTTAACTCAGTACAGTTAACTGAGCAGAATTGGACCCCAGAGGCTCAGTTCTGCTTTCATTAGCATCAGTGCAAATTGGGAGTAACTGGTTAGATTTTAATGGGATTTCTACTTGCATTCGAGAAAATAGGACCCAATCTAGTGCAATTAAAGAGTTTAGCCTCTTTGTAGCTGGGCTGATGAAAAGAGCCTGCATTCATCTTGTGGTAGATTTTATGTGCAGCATTAAAAGGAAACTCCAAAGTGGAGGTGGGGGAATGGGAAGCCAAATTAACTTCAAAAGTTGTATTGAACAGAGTTATTTGCTAAATGTGTGTGGATTTGCAATTAGCAGCATTTTTGAAATGGAGTTGTTTGAAATCTAGCAAACAAGAATCCGAAAAGAAACAAAACAAAATGACTCCCACTTTTATTTTCCCCCACAAATTTGCATTTTGCTCCAATGGGAGGGGCAGCTCCTTAAAGGAATGTTTCATCTCATTGTGCAAAAGCCATTGAGATGAATCTTTTCTGCAGCCTCAAGCCTCTGATCATCTTGCTCATATATAACTAATCATAAAAATGATCAAATAGGAAAGTGCAACTGTATGTGTGTTAATGGACAACGTTTTCTAGAGTGGATTAATAATTCAATCTAATGAAGAAGCTAAAGAAGAAACCAGGGCTGGACTCCTGTTAATGGTGCTGCAAGCACCCCACTTCTAGTAATTTGGAAATTTAAGTAATTTTTATCCAGGTGCTATGTAAGGCAATTTTTCCCACTGACAATGCATTAGGACACAGATTAAAGGTAAGCAATAGGAAAAGGAACTCTGTTTTAAATTTATTATGTTTATTGTTGGAATAAAGCAAATGCCTTTCCTACGCTTAAGCTTCTAGTTAATGCACGTGTTCCTTTAAACCACACAAAGGCATTGTTTGTATAGCAATCTAGCCAGCACTTGTTCATATGTCTCTTTATCTAAGTTAACTCTACCCCTAAAAGCTGAGCCATTTTGTTTGCTGTTCTCTGCAGACAAGATGTTTGTTGTTTCTCTCCTGTCACCACTCACCCTGTAAATAGTTCCTGCATGAATAAATCCTTTGAACTCCAAAAACTGTAAGTTATTATTTAAATTTAATTCAGCCAAGTTGCAAGGCCTGTTAACAGCTGTGAGCATAAAATGAGACTGTTCCAATAATGATCTCCATTATTAATAATAGGGATGAGGTGGATCTAAGTAGTTAGGACATGCATGGAGATTTTAAAAGAAAATACAAATAGTTATTTTGCCTTCTAGTAGATGGCCAAGTCTGACAGGAACCCAACAGGGCTGCTACACATTAATGTCTGTTTTCAGTTTCTGTGCATTTCTTTGTAGTACACACATTTTCCTGGTGTCTGAATGCAATGCAGGAGTTGATTATGTAGCAAACCTAGACACATAAGCATGCCTGAAGGATTTGCAATTTCATGGTAATACATAACGCTTACAAGTAGAGTCACCTTGGTTTCACATTTATCAAGCTTATGCAAGCTCCAACCTTTCACCACCCTGCGACAGAAATGTCATCCTCATTTGTCTGAAGGTGACAAACAAATTGCTTGACAGTCTACAGTGGAAATTGTAGAGGCTAGCCAGAAAGAAGCCCAGTGAAAAAACAAACAAAACATCTTTGAGCATTGTGCAATGCCAGGTGATAGGACAATTCAAGGTGCACAGAGTTTGTTCAGAGAAAGGAATACTCTTTTTAAAGGGGAAAAAAAACTTACAGAGAAATTTCTCCACCCAAAGCTATGAAATCAGGATGCATATTCCAGTCAGCAGGGTACACTGTCCGTTTCCCAGGGAATAAAATTTGCAAACATATTCCATTTCTCCTTTGGGAATAACCTACCAATTTATTAACCTCAGTGATTTAAAAAAATGTTAATTTTTAAATCATCGTCATTATCCATTCCTTCAGAGAGCTCTCCTTTTTTAACAGTAGCCCTTGGATACAACTGGTATGTGCGTGCATGTGTGCCAAGCTGACATTATGAACTGAATCAGCTAATAGTGTACTTGCTAAATTTTGTGTATCATTAGGTTTGAACTATATTCAGGTCACAGTGCTCATGGTCTGAAAGTTTCATAGGAAGCTGTGCTATACTGAGTCTTATCAATGGTGCACCTATCTCAATATTGTCTACACTGACTGGCAGCAGCTCTCCAGGGTCTCAAGCAGGGAGTCTTTCTTGTCCCTACCCAGAGGTGTTCCTCTGCATACAAGGCAGATGAGCTATAAGCTTTTCTCTGAGCAATTCAGATGCAAGTGTAATTCTGTTAGAGTTCACAACATTGGGCTCTGAGTACAAAAACAATATCAGGTATTTTACTGATGAAAATACCAAGTCATCATCACTACCTAATACTGTATTTTTGCAAGGCAAAGACAATTCAGTTGATATTGCATGTTCAACAGTATCCCTAAAACACAGTTGCAGGAATGCTGAGGTAGCTCACAATTCCGATCATTAATGTGACCTCTATGTTTCCTGTTTATTGCAAGCTTTGTGTAGCAGGAAAAGGGAGTGTGGGAAGCTTTAAGTATCTTTAAGTAGGGTGGAAAACCTCCAGCCCATAGGTATCACCAGGCCTTGAGTCTATTTTGGTTAAGCCACACCCATTTGCCCTACCCTTGACATGGTATATGTTATCAGGTATGGATAGAAAGGTGCCCATTGGGGCTGGTAGGGTGAAAGGCAGAGAAGCCAACAGCAGGTGGTGTCAGAGCCAATGACAGACAGAGCCAACTCACTCTAGTTTTGTCCCCATTCTCTTCCTCCCTGCTGAATTATACAAAGGCAACACTAGTGAGGAGGAGGAGGAGGAGGCTGACAGGCAGTGCTGATACCCGGAACTGGTTGTTGTCAGAAAGATGGCAGGCGGGTGGGTGGTGGGTCAGTGCCCAATTCACAGTAATGGTCCAACCTTCACTGAATGTGGGGCAGCTTGGTCTAAAGGGGGCATCATGTATGAGACTATACAAGCTCTGACAATCAGCAGACCATCAGGGCTTCCATAACCTAAATGCAGCTTTGCTCAGGGTGGCTTTGCTAAATAAGTCTCCTGATGTCATTGTGCTTTCAGTTGATCAGCAGGGTCGGTGGCCCCACCTACCTGTCAAATTTTGGTCCACATGGGCTGGAGGAGGGAGAATTGATCTGGCTTGCCAGCAGGATTTAATTCCCCACCCCTACTCTTTAACCTTTCTCCCTGAAGTTATACAGGTTGCTTGGATACTAGCAATAAAATGAATTTCCATCAGTTAGCTTGAAAGCACGTTTCTTTTTTGGTTTCCGGTTTAATGTCATTTGCTCAAGACAAAAAACAAACAAACAATCAACGGAAGGAAAGGCAGCCTTTCTTTGATTCAATGATACCAAGTGCAACACAGAAAACAGTTATAGTAGTATAAATAACAAGGCAGAGCTGTAAGAGGTGATTTTTAAATTTGGATAACTTTTGCTTTATTAGTAATTGTCCCTCCTTTATTCTAAAAGGGATCAATGCAGGCGCCTTGGCCATAACTGTAGTAAGTAAGAGAGTGCTAACAGCAATTGCTTGTAAGTTTGTTTCCTGGTCCAACTCAAGATGCTCACATTGATGTTGAAAGTCCTAAACAACTTAGACCCCAAATATCTGAAAGACCACATCTTTCCCTCAGGACTCTCCCATTTACCTCAGTAATATCCACACTGACTGGCAGTGGCTTTGCAGGGCTTCAGGCAGAAGTTTCTCCCACCACTACTTGGAGATGCCGGGGATGGAATCTGGGGTCTTCCATGTGTCAAGCAAAGGCTCTACCACTGAGCTATAGACCTTCCTCTTATTTATCCTAGTGTGCTGGTGCTTATCTTTGGAGCCCTGCACGGGGCAGTGCCAGGTAACCCAAGGAATGCCAGCTGCCACATCAGCCTGCCCATTCACTGAGATAATCATCACAGGTCTACCACCACACCTGCTCCCCTCTCGCCTCTGGTGTGTGGTGACTGCCCTGTGTAGAGAATTCTCTGCTTAATAGGCTATTTGATGCCTAACTTTCCTCCATAATATATTCTGATACTGGAGCTCTTGCAAAGTGAGACAGTTAAGCTAGGGATTGGGATTAGATTCAGTTTACATTTATCTGATTCACACTTTTTGAAACAATGCATAAAGCACAGCTGTTCTTAAAAATTTGCACTTCTCTGGATTTTGCAATACAGTTCTGCAGCTAAGAAATGTGCACAAAAAGCATTCATCAGGGTAAAGTGTACAGATAAATGTATATATTAGTGAAAATAACTTATACAAATTCATTATACACCTTTAGGTGCCTGGTGAAAATGGTCCTCTTCAACCAAGCCTATATTCTTTTAAATGTGTTTCTGGGAGGTGTTGGCAGGTTATTGGTTTGTTTTCTTCTTGTTTTTATCATATATCTTGTGTGTTTTATCTTGTATTTTTATGCTGTGATCTGCCCTGAGATCTATGGACAGATCTATGGGTCTATGGACATGTCTATCTATGGTAGACATCAATTGCATTCACATGGCACTTTATCTTGTCTCCATGACTTTTCCCTGTTAAATTCTGCATCATATTTGAGACCGAACCTGCCTGCTGCTGGTTACATTAGCACATGTGGTTTCATTCACCATCTGGGCAAGACCTTACAAGCATGCAAAGGGAAAGACAAGCATCAAAACCACGCAAAGAACACAACTTCTCCCTGCTCTCCCTCCCCCACCAATGTCTGTTTAAGATAATTGGGCACATTTATACTTCCCAGATTCAATGCTCACTGTTTCTTTAATATACAATAAATCACCCTGTTGAGGCTCATTTCTGGCTTACATTTCTTGGGAAAAGCAGACACCAGAGCAAAGAAATGGTGTGCAAGTAGTGAAATAATGAACACCTTGAGCAGGCATGCTTTGAAACTTAAGCTTGTTTAGGCTATTGCCTAGTTTTCATTTTTTTCCTTCTTCCCTATAATAAAGGGCAGTTTCTCACATTTTAAAAATGTAGCCCAATAATAATTCTGTGTCAGAGGGTGGGGTTGTAGTTCAGGGATACAGCACCTGATTGCATGCAGAAGATCCCAGGTTTAATACCTGACATCCCTGACATCTGCATTTGAAGTTCAGGAGAGCAATTGCCAACCAGTGCCAACCAAACTGGGCAAAGTGATCTGACTTGGTAAGGGGCAGCTTCCTGTGTGGGACTGTTCCAGGTGGTGTCTCTTTCCAAGGTGTGGTGGATCATAGCTGGAGGTGGAGCTTTTTTAGGGTGACACCCTAGTTGTGGAATAATCTCCCCAGGAACACTTTGGTGGCACTTGCTTGATTGGCTTTTGTAGCCATGTGTAGGCAATTCTATCATACCAAGTTTTAAAGGGTTTGTGTATTTTATTCCAGTGTTGTAGGAATAACTCTAGAGGGGTATTTTTTTGCTTTGCTTTGTTCTTGTTTTTATTGTGTATTTTGTGTTTTTATCTTTTATTTTTATGCTGTAAACAGATCTATAAATGAAGGGTATACAAATAATAATAATAATAATAATAATAATAATAATAATAATAATTTTATTTGTACCCCACACATCTGACTGGGTTGCCCCAGCCACTCTGGGTAGCTTCCAACAACAACAACAACAACAAAACAACACAGGAAGACATCAAGCATTATAAAAAGAATTCCCTATAGAGGGCTGCCTGCAGATGTAAGAAGTTAGATAGGCGCCATTCCTGCTGAGTTTTATTTTAAAGATTTTAATTTCTTGAGGTTTTGAGTTTTGAGGGCTAAAACTGATGTTTTACATTTTTATATAGCGTAGGTCTCAAACCAGCTTACCAACATAAAACATACTATGTAAAATATAAAAATGTAAAACATCAATTTAGCACCCACAACTCAAAACCTCAAGAAATTAAAATCTAAAAAAAGGAAGTAAAATATCTGAAAAGCATTAAGGATAGAAAGACTTCGTGTTATAAAACAATTTTGACAAGGTATCTGAAACTCAGTGTTAGGGAGCATTTGGGAACATGTTTGGGTTCACTCACTCAAAACTTCTCTGTCCTGCACTGCAGTTAGGCTTGAAGTGAAAAGTGGAGAGCAGCACGCAGTGGAGGTTGGTCCATGAGAGTGAATAGGGCATTGCCCCAGCATCCACAGTCTGTTCTCCACCTGGCCCCACCTACCTGCCTTCTTCCTTGAAAGTAGCTTAGCAGGTGGCTCTGCCTGTCAGCTTCTTCAGTGCTTTTTTATCTTCTTAAAAAATGTTTAGGGGTACTCTTTTTTACCTACTCATATTGCCTCTCAATGAGGCCAAACTTAGATTCACAAAATGTTTAGGGGTATGCGTCCCCCTGTGTCCCCCCCAGAAAAAAAAGCACTGGTCCTCCTTATTAGTCTCAGTGCTGAAATTATTGAACTCAGCAGGCAGGAGGATGGGGATAAAACTAGAACCAGTCTCCCCCTGTCATTGGCTCTGGCTCTGCCTACTGTTTGGGCATCCTGCATTCTGCCCCACCAGTCTTGGGTCCAGCAACACGTAAAAGTTTTAACAGGGAGAGGTGGGTAATGGTAAGTACCCTTAGTACCCTTAAGAATACACAAGTGCCATTGAAAACAGAATCAGCAAGTTAGTGGGTGCAGGGATTTAGACATGAAGAGTTTTGAACAAGCATAGTGCTTTCATATATTTGCTGGATGTAATAAAGTGGAGAAACTGCAAAGCCCTATTTGTGTACAGGACACTAGTCTTGTTAACAATGCCTTTGTTAAGAGGGGAAAGGAAGGAAAGTAAGGCTGTGAAAATTTATTTAACTGAAGGTTATTTATTTTAGGGATTTATAACCTAATCCTTCAACATGTTTTCAGAGCATCTCATTTAAATCATTGATTGAATTCACCATGGGAGAAGGACCACTTTAAATCAATGATTTTAATCAAGCTTCCCCCTTTGTGATTCATAATGCTTTTCAACAAATTTGTATACCAGTTGGCTCTAGTAACAGGTTTTTTTGGTTTGTGCTAAATAGAGTTTTTCTGAATCATTATTTCGGAATCTCCGATCTTACATAATCATGCATATCTTGCATGCAAGAGGCTTGTGACTTCTATGAGACAAAGCGAAAGGTACTAAATTAAAATGCAATCTTATACCCACTTATCTAGGAGTAAGCCCTGTTGATCCTGGCAGGACTTACTTCTGAATAGATATTAGCATTAGTATTACCAAAGGTATTTATATACTGTTTTTTAGGTATCTCACAAAGCAGTTTGCGCAAGATTATTAAAATAAGCATCATTTTATTTTAAAATCACAATAATCTGGAGAAGACAATCTGTTTGTTTAGAAGAAGCTGCTACTGTGTCTTCTTCAATCCCTGCAAGACGGTTCTGCAGAGAAGCCCCTTGTTGAAAGTTGAAGGAAGGAAGGGCAGCTACTGGGAGCTGAATGGTGGCAGTTCACAAGGCTGTTTCTTTTTCTTCTCACCTCACCCCACAATATGGTTCTGCAATCACTGCAGCAACATGATTGTTGTTTAGTCGTTTAGTCGTGTCCGACTCTTCGTGACCCCATGGACCATAGCACGCCAGGCACTCCTGTCTTCCACTGCCTCCCGCAGTTTGGTCAAACTCATGTTGGTAGCTTCGAGAATACTGTCCAACCATCTTGTCCTCTGACGTCCCCTTCTCCTAGTGCCCTCAATCTTTCCCAACATCAGGGTCTTTTCCAAGGATTCTTCTCTTCTCATGAGGTGGCCAAAGTATTGGAGCCTCAGCTTCACGATCTGTCCTTCCAGGGAGCACTCAGGGCTGATTTCCTTAAGAATGGATAGGTTTGATCTTCTTGCAGTCCATGGGACTCTCAAGAGTCTCCTCCAGCACCATAATTCAAAAGCATCAATGATTAGAAAAGCAACATGATTAGAATTGTGCTAATTAGTGGTTGTCTCTGCACACATGCACTGAGCAAGATCCCAAGACTAACAGCACAACTTTATGCATGTTTCCTTGAAAGCTAGAGCCACTGTGTTCATTGATGCCTACTCTTAGATAAGTGTCTATAAGATTGCAACCTAATGGGTTGCAGTAGGGATGGGTTAATTTATAGATTTTTTGCATGCAAAATGAATCCTCTGTCACAGAGCTATGGCCCTTCTCCATCTGGAGAACCATAGATACCCTCCCTGTCTTTGCATTATGGGCAAAGTGTTTGTCCAAGTGTTTAAAGAATGGTGTGGATCCTGGAGTCACCAGAGACAGTTCACTAGGATAGTCTCTTTCACTGCTCATTGTAGTCCTTCATCAACCTGGTGGTCTTCAGCCACATTTGGACTACAATTCCCATCAGCTCCAGCTAGTACAACTGTGGGCTGATGGGAGTTGTAGTCCAAATGTGGCTGAAGACCACCAGGTTGGTAAAGGCTGCCATACTGAAATGAATGGGAGTTGCAGAAGAACACAGCAGTGCAGTGTCAGGTGTATTGTTCCTCTTTATCCTAGCAGAGTTCATGCTGGAGATTTCCTGGAGCATTATTTCATCTGTTTCCAGAAAAACGCATCTGAGATCCTGTTTCTCTCTCATTTTCTCCCATCACTTCAATGCAATGTGCTGGAATCTATAGGTGAAGGACTGTTATGAGGACTTAAGTCCTATGTTTGCGTTTTGTTTTCCTGAATGATTAGACAGAGGGTGTCATATGAATGTGTGATGTCAGATATTATTCTTGTCGTAAAGCTTAGTGGAATCTCCTGTTTCTTTTCCCCTGTACAAACATGTTATTTTGTTGGACTAACAGCGATATTGTTTGGGGTCTTTAGTAGGGTATTAATAAGAAGCAAATCCCACACCTTATCTATTTTCTTGTGTATAAGCAGCATTATTAAATGCAGGCCTTTCTGCATCTCTTGGCTGATGCATCTCTTGTGTGGCATTTATTTTGATTGCTAAATTCCTATCCTCAAGTCTTGAGATCATCATTTTATTATTTTATTATTCTACGTAGCTCTGTGATTTCCCTTTCTTTATACCTTTCTGTGAACCTTCAAAACCTCATAACTTTCTGATTTAAGCTTTTATCTACATTTCCATTTGAATTGTGGGTGATGAATTTTGGGCTTCTTTGATGCTGTTTTTTGGTGTGTGTGTGTGTGTGTGTGTGTGTGTGTGTTTTTAAAGCAAGAGCTCACTATGGCTTTGATACTGTTAGTTAAAGACAAATGGTGATCAGTGGAGGCTTGATTCTCTCTTGTGGTTTTTAAAGAAAGAGCAGCAGGGAAATCCAAGTTGTCCACTCGGAGCAACCAAGGCTATCATTTTGTGGAAACCCTTTCATGGGAGAACCAGTAAAGGTTGTCTGACTTGGGTCTAGGATAAATATTGGTTGTGCCAATCAAAACATTGTATTTTCAAAAATACAATGCCATGGTGGATGCGAGCTTGCAAGGGGTTTCATGATGGGAGCACTGTCATTTATCGGCATTTGCTGCATTCTAAATAACAGTGATGCTTCTGAAATGTTCTCATTCAAATTTCTCCCTGGATTTTAAGGTTCAGAATTACCTGGTCTTATTTCTGACTTAGAAATGATGCATTAGGAATTCCATTTTCCCCATTGTGTACATGTACACAATATAATTTACTCTATTCTATTCAATATAATATACTCTACTCTATTCGGCCCCTTATCCTTGTGTACACCTGCATTTGTTGTATAAACACTGCCAAAAAATAAGCAAACTTGATGCAGTTATATGCAACATTGCATGAAAATCATTTTTGTACAATCTTACCAATGCATATGGTCATTTGTTGTATGCATGATTGTAGCAATATTCTTTTTGTGCAATGTTTGCTAATGTGCGGGATTGCATGGACAATTCATTTTTTCCAAGGACCTCCTGTCCCCATTTGAACTGACCGGACCCTGCGATCATCATATGAGGCCCTTCTTTATTTGCCTCTTCCATGAGAGGTCTGGAGGGTGGCAACATGAAAACAGGCCTTTTCTGCAGTGGCTCCCCATTTGTGAAAGGCTCTCCCCAGAGAAGCCCACCTGATGCCTTCACCTGAGTCAGGTGAAATGTTCCTTTTCAGCTAGGCTTAAACATTCTTTTAAAATGTTTAAGGGAAAATGGAGTTGTGGGTTTGTTTTGTTCTTGCTCTTGTTTTTATTATGCATTTTGTGTTTCTATCTTGTATTTTTATGCTGTGAACTGCCCTGAGATCTATGGATGAACAGTGGTATTAAAATTTAATAAATGAATAAACAATTTTTTTCTGCAATAGAAATGTGTTGTGCAGGTAGATGATTAACAAAATCAATCCTCCTGTCAGACTGGGAATATCCCCTCACTCAACCAAGTTTAGGACATCCCACTCCTTTCCTCAGCAGAATTTCTCCTTCTTTGAGAAAAATAAGTGTCTCATGTAAATCTAAACTAAGCTTTAATAATAAAGAAAACTGTAAGAAAATAACATAATGAGAGAAACTAAATACAACCACATGGGGCAAGTCTGAGGCAAGAGGCAATAAGAGGCAGTTGGTCCCTCTTAACTGACATTCTTAAGGGAACACAGACTGAAGGGAGGGGCTGATTCTAGAGCAAAACACACAAGCCCCGCCCACCAGATACCAAACACTCTACTATTCAAATTAGGCCCCAGGGTTTTTCTTACAAAATGCATTTGCATGAAGAGTGTATTTTTTGTCAGAAGTTTGTCAGTGCACACATCCTTTGATAACACAGATTTGAAAGGGAAAGAGGCAAATGTCAATTATATTACATTACTGATGTGCTTGCTGTCCTAGGTTCTTTCAATGGGAAGGGCAGGAAAGAAAATGAATGAATGAACTGATCTGAAACCTCACAAGACTGTTCATGATTCATTTCTGGAAGATTAAAAATTTGCACCACCAAATTGCAGAAGACCATTGTGATTTTAAGGAGACTTAGACGGTATGCAGCAATACTCCTTTCATTTCTAGAAATCCTGCGGGCCTGGGACCTTCAAATGGTTCCGTCTTTCTCTTTTAGTATTCCATATGTAATATGTTGAGATGGCACCATGTGGGAGTTTAAGATAGGCTTCTGCCAATTCCATGCTGGCACCTGGAATAGGGAGCACTGGCTGGTTTTAGAAGTTATTTATGTGGGATGCCTGCCAAGTCTGAAGTAGTTTTTCACTTTGATGGGAATGGATGTGTCAACCAAACACCAGATGTAGCTTATACAGCCCAACAGTATACTGTATAAGCCTTGAGACCACCTCTGCTAGAAAAAAATCTCAGCATATGTCCTAAACTGCAGAAAATGCAGTCTTCTGGCCAAGCTCCAGCTCCTGCTTCTGGAGCCAAGTCCGTTGTTGATAGAGTTCCCAGCAATGGCAAGGTACCATTGTTTATTTCCTATAAAATCCTGTCTGTTTGATGTTTATTTACATTGCCCAGTTTGAAGTTGAAGGGCATGAACCTAGTGAGAAATGACTGACTGGTTGTCTTGTGTGCTTCATGAATCATGACTTTACTTTTGGAGAGAGATTATATTGCTGGTGCAGAACCCCTTCTTTCCTGGAGGTTGCAGTTTATCTTTGCTGATAACACAGGGTTATTTACCAACGATATTTACCAACGATAACTGCTTCTTCCAACAATCAATCCAGGAGCTGGCAGATTGGCCAGCTTCCTCCTCCTGAATCTCAGTATGATAATCACAGAATGCAGCAGAGATGAGGATCGGGGCAAAACTAGAATTAGTTGGCTCTACCTGTCATTGGCTCTGATTCCATTGGCTTTGGACCTTTCTGTTGCTCACCCTATCAGTATTAATGGGCATCAGCCACCATTGGATCATATGGGTAAAGTTTAGAGCATGTGGCGGGGCGTGATACCAGTCACTACTGGGGAGTTTTGTAACAAAAAACTTTCATATTTAAAAAACAAAGAGGGCTAATTGTGGTCCCCCAAATGTTGTTGGGTGCCCATTAGGCTCAATCAGAGATAGTGATGATGGGAGTGGATATTTAAATGGATACTGCACATTTGTAGTAACAAAGTGTCATCTGGGAGGGGGACAGAAAAATATAGTTGGGACAGGAAAATATAGTTGGCCCCTTGAGGACATGACAAAATGATTGTAACAGTACTTCTTATTTATTACAATTTTTAAAATTCAAAGATTTCAAAAACTATAAACTCTTCCAATAACTTATCCAATGAAGGATAAAAAAGGAAGCAAACCCATTAATATGACTAAAATTGACTAAAGTTCATGCAATTCTTTTTTCATCAATTCCCTTAGAGCAGTGGATCCCCAACCATTTTGCCCCCCCCCCCTGGTTCCATAAACATATCCCAGTATTCAGAATAGCAGTTTGCACAACCCACTAAGGAAGATAACACAATAAAATTGCATACAGTAAAAATTAATTGCACATTTATTCGAAATTCAGTCAAACCTATTTAGCTTAATTAATTCAACAAAGTTGATGAAAATTATCCAGTCATATCAGCTTTTCAAAGTCTAATAGGCATGTATATCCCCCGCACCCCCTTCCACCCCCTTAGCTCTTAGTGCCCCCTAGGTAATCCCACCACTCTGCAGCGAGCAGTACTGGCCACTTGGGAAGCTCTGAGCTAGAATGTAAATACATAAATATTTGCTATGAAATCTGGATTTATAGGATACTCTTTTAACTTAGATGTGGCTTCAGATATGGAGATATGGTTTCCATTAGAGTTTCCTTTAGCTTGTCTATTAAATTATGTTGATGGAGGAGTGCCATACCATTATAGGGAACAGCTATTACATTTTTTAACAGTAGCAAGACGAATGAATGCTAAGGCATGGAAAAATACCAACAACCTCAACAAACTGGACATAATCAGGAAGTAATGAGAAGAACTGAATGTAATAAAATGTATGACTGTGTTATGAAACAAAGATAATTATAATGAAATAGTGGACAAATGGAGGTTGACATCAGGGAAAGGACTGTCTCTCAGTGGGAAAGTGCATCCTTTGCATGCATAAGGTTCCAGGTTCAATCCCCAGCATCTCTAGGTATGGCTAGGAGAGAAGACCATAGCATAAGATCCTGGAGAGCTGCTGCCAGTGAGTGTGGACAATGCTGAGCTACATGTACCAATGATCTGACTCAGTATAAGGCAGATTGCCATATTTCTATGTTTGAGGAAGGACCATAGTTCACTGGTAGAGCATCTACTTTGCATGCCAGGTTCAACCCCCAGTGTTTCTAGTAGTGATGGACAAGTCCGCCGCCCGAAACTCTGGATAGTTGCTGGCAGTCAGTATAGACAGTACTGAGCTGGTTGGACCATGGCTCTGACTCTATGGCAACTTCCTCTATTCCTAGAGCAGCTGATTAAAAACAGAAGGTGGCATTGAACTGAGTTTTGCTCTGTAGGCAGGGTCGGGTTTTTTTTGTCCCAAAGCTGTCCTGAACAAAACTCATTGTTTTGCATGGAATTGGAACAAATGTCAAGTCTCAGAAAACATGATTGATGTTTGTTCCAATTCAGGAGCAAACAGTGGGTTTTCCAAAAAAAAAAAACCTTCTCAGACCCATGTCTACAAATCACAGATCTGTGCCTAGAAATCATAACACAAATGGAAGTGTTGATGAGCCCTGAAATGAATGAACCTATTAATTTCAATAGGTTTGTTGGCATACATCTGTCTCGAGAGGCAATGGAGTGTGCCTCTGGGGCTGTGTGAGTGGAGGTCCTGGGCTGCCCAGATGACAAGGCCCCCCTCTCGGCCATGCTGATGTGGTCCAAAGGAAAGCAGAGTGATACATTTGGTACCAGCTTAGCTGCAAGTTTGCCCTTAGTCCTAACTCTGGGTGGTATCAGCCAAGGTTTACTATCAGGAGAAGGGGTGGATTTTCCACTGCTAAAAGACATAGTGGCAGTCCTTAAAGATAGACACCCAGTTCTGCCAGCATCTTACCAAGTGCATTTACTGAAATAGCAAACAGCTCAACATGTTATTTGTGAACTGGCAGATGCTACATTTTGATGTCTGCTGCAGCCTGTATACTGCAGCTTGTCTGCTCACTCAATGTCCCAGTAGGCAAGGGGAGTTGGCAGGGGGGCTCTTGTGTATCGGATTCTGACTTTCCTTTGGTGAGGCAGATGGCTTTCATCATGTATGAGCAATGCATTTCTGAATCAAAACACATTATAAAGATGTTTCTTGTATGTTATCAAGAAGCGTTAGGGCTGATAGGCTCCACCAGCTATCAGTCATCAGCCGAAAGGAATCAATGAACAAGATAAAATTGGCTATGCTGCAGAATTTGATAAGGAATCGCACAGTGACACAGGTAGGTAGCCGTGTTGGTCTGGATCGAAGTAAAATAAAAAAAATTCCTTCAGTAGCACCTTAAAGACCAACTAAGTTTTTATTTTGGTATGAGCTTTCGTGTGCATGCACACTTCTTCAGATACAGTGAAATGGAAGTTTCCAGGCACTTATGTAGAGAAGGGGTGGGGAGGGGTGGGGATGGGGAGGGGGGATCACTCAGAAGGGTGGTGGAAATGGGTGATTGACCAAACAATCCATCGTATACAGCCAGGCCTTACGTTACAACCGCATCTGTTCCAACTCTACAGACAGAGAATCTCACCTAAGAGATCTACAGCAAACATTTTTAGAACTAAAATATCCACCTGATGAAGTTAAACAACAGATCAACAGAGCCAGACAGATACCTAGAGAGAACCTGCTGCAAGACAGACCCAAAAAAGAAAATAACAGAACACCACTAGTCATCACATACAGCTCCCAAGCTAAAACAGTACAACGCATCATCAGAGATCTACAGCCTCTCCTGGACAATGACAGCTCCCTTTCTCAAGCTCTGGGAGGAAGACCTTTCATTGCCTACAGACAGCCACCCAATCTTAAACAACTCCTCACCCACAATAATACACCACCAGACTTAACATGGACACTGGTACCAGAGCCTGCAATAAACCCAGATGCCAACTTTGCTGCCACATACACCCAGACAACACCATTACTGGCCCCAACAACATCCAACATACCATCTCAGGACTATTTAATTGCTCATCCTCTAACATTGTGTATGCCATCAAATGCCAACAGTGCCCTTCAGCTCTCTATATTGGACAAACAGGCCAAACCCTACGCCAAAGGATAAATGGACATAAATCTGACATCAGGAACCAGAAGACAGAAAAACCAGTAGGAGAACACTTCAATCTCCCAGGACATTCTATACAAGATCTCAAAGTAGCTGTCTTACTACAAAAGAATTTCAGAAATAGACTGGAAAGAGAAGTTGCTGAATTGCAACTTATCACCAAGCTCAAAACCATGGAGGGACCTGGTTTGAACAGAGATATCGGATTCTTATCTCATTATACATGATAAGCGATCTTCAGCCATCTCAACCCTTGCTTTTTCATGCATAACCATTTGCAGTCGTTTGCGGTCATCAACAGCTATCAGTCAGTCAATCACCCATTTCCACCACCCTTCTGAGTGATCCCCCCTCCCCATCCCCACCCCTCCCCACCCCTTCTCTACATAAGTGCCTGGAAACTTCCATTTCACTGTATCTGAAGAAGTGTGCATGCACACGAAAGCTCATACCAAAATAAAAACTTAGTTGGTCTTTAAGGTGCTACTGAAGGAATTTTTTTATTTTACAGTGACACAGGAATCTGTTTCAATGTCTCTGTTCTCTTCACCAGTAATATCAGTGATGGAAAATGTTTTGGCATTGTTGGTCAGGCTAGGGGGCTTTCATGCGTGCAGCTTGGGCTGCCACAGATTTGACACTTCTGCAAACTATGTTTTGTGCTCCAGAATATATTGCAGTGTTTCTGTCTTCTATGCTGCAGCTAATGATGGGATGCGCCATGGCACACTTTTAATGCTCCCCTCCGCGTGGTCAACATTCCCAAATGTGTAGTTGTTTCAATTCATTAAGTGATCATATAGAACAGGGATCACCAGCCTGGTGCCAGCGAAGGCCTTTGCTGGTGCTCATAGACACCATATTGCCCATGTGCACTGGGCTGGCTAGCTTCAATGTTTTATTTTTTTTTAAATGGCAGAGCAGCACAGAATAGTTGCTGGAGCTGCAATGGGTCCTTGCAGTGTGGTTGGTTTGGGAGGATGTTTGATGGTAGAGAGGGAGAAGTGGCAAGGGTGGATTGCCTGTTCACCGAGTGGCCCATGCTGTTTGCTTCTTGTTTGTTGCCTGCCTCCCATGTGGACTTGGTGGTGAGCACTTGTTTTACCCCATGAAGGAGCTCTGTATGTGTTTGGTTGAGAGAGATGCATGGCAGGAAGGGGAGCTATTTGTGTAGAAGGTCTGTTTGTGCAAAAGATGGGGGGGTGTATGAATGTGTGGCCTGTCAATATGTGTGGTCTGTGTGCAGGGGTGCAATCTTGAATTATCATTATATTTGGTGGCGGCCGGGTGTGTGTGTGTAAGTCCTGCCCTGCATAATTGATCCCAACATGCAGCACATATACACCATTTGAATGGCAATGCCCATTAACTTGGGTGGGGAGTGGCCCCCTCAAATATTTTATTGGGTGTAAAGGGATCTCAACCCCTAGTACTTGGCTCCTTTATGTGTTGGATGCAGAGGGGTGTGTGTGTGTGTGTGTGTGTGAGAGAGAGAGAGAGAGAGAGAGAGAGAGAGAGAGAGAGAGAGAGAGAGAGAGAGAGAGAGAGGCGGCATGTATATTTGTATGTGTGCAGTTATATATAGTGTGTGCTTTGTGAGATAGGGAGAGATGTATGACTAGCACCCACAGCACTTTCTCGAAATTCAAAATGTGTCCACAGGCCCCACAAAGTTGGCAACCTCTGATATAGAAACATCTTCAGCAGTGGAGTATCATGACCCCTGATTGTGCAAGGCCCACCTTTGTGCATCTCCCTCATTATTTGTTCTAAGGGTAGAATTTAAAGACACTCTTGTCCATCCCAGCTTTTGGTGGTTGAAGAAGGGTATTGTTTGGCAACTGTGAAGCTATTAGCTGTGAGGTGTTTTTTTTAAAAAAAATCTAATTGCCTTTTAAAAATGTAGTTTTTCTGTTATATCATGACATATTCTGGAGGAAGGAGGGGAAGTATATAAGTTCTGCCTGCACTGCATTGTCGGAGGCAGAGTGCTCTTGTGCTTGGATTCTGCTTGTGGATTTCCGCTTTTGGAATAGTGTGTGCAGTTCTGGTTGCCTCACTTCAATAAGGATATTGTGCAGTTGGAAAAGATCCAGAAAAAGGCAACCAAAATGATCAAAAGGATGGAGAGACTCTCCTATGAGGAAAGGTTGCAGCATTGGGGTTATTTTGCTTTAGAGAAAAGGCTATTAAGAGGTGACATGCTATAAATTTATAAAATTATGTCTGACACGGAGAAAGTGGATGGAGAAGTACTCTCTCATAACTCTAGAACTTGTGAATGTTGAATGAAGCTGAATATTGTTAAGATAAAAGAAGGTCCTTGTCAGGGTGCTGTCAGTGGCTCCTGGCTGGTTGACTAGGAAAGTTTAAAGGCAAGGAAAAGTTTCTTACAGTCCTTTTTTATTTCAAATTTTACAGAGAGAGGCTATAGAACCCAGCCTCTTGGATAATGTTATTGTTCCAAGTGAATCTCCACCCCCACCCCCCATCTCTCCCACTTCCTCATTCCTCATTCTCATCATCTCCTTTATGGGTGCTGCTATGTGGCCTCTGTCTTTGAGCTCTTTGCTCTCCAACTTTTGAGGCTCGCCGGGTTCCGGGAGATGGAGGGTCTGGAATGCTTTCTAATGACAACGTGTCAGTCAGCTGCTCTGGCTCTCCCATGATTTCCCAACTTTTCCCCTCCTCTGCCTCTGAGCTGCGACCTCCCTCAAAGCCCTGTTGCAAATCTATACTGTCTTCCTTTTCCTCCTCCCTGGAAGGGTCAGGCTAGGGAGGCAGTCTCCACCATCCCCCCTCTGCCCAGTCCCTGACAGTCCTTCACACAGCACATAGCTAAAACACGGAGCTCACATCCACAGGAAGCAGTGATGGCCACAAACTTGGATGGCTTTAAAAGAGGATTGGACACATTTACGGAGGATGAGGCTATTGATGGCTACTAGCAGCGATGGCTATGCTCTGCCTCTGCCATTGGATTCGTTAATGCATCTGAATACCAGTTGCTGGAAAATGCAGGAGAAGAGGGTGCTTTCATGCTTGAGCAGCTTCAGCAAGATCTTCTTACGTTCTTTCCATGGGTGTAGCCAGGATTTTTGTTAGAGGGACAAGCCTTTTGTAAGGGGGCTATAGGCCTTTTCTTAGGGGGCAGAATCTCAGTTAGCTATGTATTTTTATTTATTTATATTTATTTGGGGGGGGGAGCTGCCCCTCCCTGCTCCCTCCCTTGGCTACGCCCATGGTTCTTTGTATAAAAATCTAATAATCAGAGAAAAATCTTAATGCTTTAAAGTAAGCATTGAGGTTCACTAACCATGGCAAGGTGGAAAATAGTGGCTGCAGGGGGTTGGCACAGATTCAATTGATGTCTTGCAGAGGAGTCAATTTCCACTTGCACCCCATGAGCCACACACTGAGAAGTTGCATATAGAAGTGCAAATCTACATCTGAATTACTACGGTTCAAGAGTCCTAACACACAGCTCTAAAATTAACCCGCAGAGCTGAACAAAGGCATGCCATTAATACTCTTATTTTACAAATGAGGAACACTGAATCTGAAAGAGAGAAATGATTATCAAAAGGTCAACCATCCCAGAAAATAAACCAAATTAACATACTATTATTTAACTACTAAAGTAGGGAACCCTTGTAGCTCTACTACAAATCACCCAGGGACCTACCAATAGATCCCAATATATACTCCCCCACCTATGCTTTACAGCAGCGGCATAGCTAGCCCCGAGGCACCCCGCCGGGGGGCGGGGTGTCTGTTGCGTGCATGCATCGCGCGTCACAACACATGCACACACAGGAGGGATACGCCACGGTGCCACGGCGACACAGCAGGCAGCGGCAGGCGGTGTCCGGCAGGCCTCCCCCTCTCCCTCTGGCCCTCCCTCCGCCCGTCCTTACCACGCTCGAGGCAGTTCTCCTCACAGCCAGTTTGTGCTGGCTCCACAGGGGCTGGTCCTGCTCGTCCGCTGCCTGGCTTTCTTCAGGGCCATTGTGGAGGCGGGCAAGGGCTGCGCTGCCGGCGGAGGGCAGGGAGGAGGCGCAGTGGAGGAGCCGGGCTCGGAAGCCGCGGAGCTCTTTCTGCAGTGCCCCCCGGCCTCTTCTCCATGTGGGCAGCGAGGGGCGTTCGTAGCGGCGGCAGCCGTTGGAGGTGGTCACCCCCGCCCAGCCTGCTGCCCCCCGCACAGCCTGCCGCCCGGGGCGGCACCCCCCGACCCCCATCACTACACCACTGCTTTGCAGAAGAGTTTTCCAAGCTTTCGTCCTTCAATGAATCTTTTCCACATTGGCTGGTCTATGTTGTGGGACGGAGCTATGAGGCCTCCTACAACTGGCATTGCTGCAGCTTACCTGGACTGGGCTGGAGCAGGAGAGGACATTTGTGAGGTTGGGTTCACAGGCACATCAACTTGGAGTGCTGGATTGGCTCTGCTGGTGTGCTTGCGCATTCCAAACTTTACCACCTCCCTGCATTGTCTCAGCCCAATCCAAGAAAGCTGTAGCAATGCCATTGTCCAGAGGGCAGTTCTTTGCCTCCTCCCTACCACACAGGTTGCCACTGTAAAAACAACAACAACGATCCGTTTCTTGAAATAAATAAGAATACAGAAACCACATTCTGTGTAAAAATTCACTTGGCTGTGGTTCAATATGTGCCACTACAATCAAGGCAATTTCATAAGCTGCATAATTTGGGTTTATTTATTTCTTGAAATTTCCTTTTCAAGATTTATACTAGAAGCATCAAAGGTGGCTTGCAGGAAGACGCAACTGCAGAAAAAAAAGGGTTTGAAAAGCATAATTACAACAAATGAGAGAGTCCATAGAATAATTTGCAGCAAGTGTTTGGGGGTGGGGGTGGGTAGCATTTGCTCCTAATGGTCTTCAACCGCTTTGTATTTATTTGGCTTAACATATCCTAAATAAAATCAACCTATAAACTCCGGTTACACAGTTCTTTTTTATTTTTAAGAAGATTAAATCTTTTAAAAAGCTTTTTAAAAAGGATCAAGAGGGTGGAGTGAACCCCCTATTTAGAAAGTAGCAGCATTTGAGATTTTTTGTTTTAGTTTAGAGAAAATACAAGTAAGAGGTAAAATAATACTGTAGGAGTTTGTAAGATTATGCGTGGCCTGGAGAAGGTGTTTAGAGAAAAGTTTTTTTCTCCCTCTTTCATGACGTTGGAACTTGTAGACATCTGATGGAGCTGAATGCTGGGCCCACTATGGGTTGAAGCCCTGGATGGTATAAATGCATGCTGGCATTAACATGGAGATGTGGGCCAGAGTGCATATATTTTAAGAAACTCAGAAATGCAAACTATAAAATATGTAGATGCAACCCAATTAAAGTCAGCAAGGAGAATGTATCCACTCAGGGGCTTCTTAAGGTTACCTCTATGGCTAAGACACGCCTGTATCCACTGGGCATACAACCGAGAGAAATTGAGATAATTATACAATATGGATCCTTTCACTGTTGGTTCCCCCCTCCCCTTTATTGTAAAGCTGCTGAGTACCATTTTTCTTTCTGGATTTATTTGTTTGAAAATTTGAATAGTTTTAAACCACTTTGGTTGCATGCCTGGATTTTAGGGTAATGATGAAGAGGGGATGATGCCTCTTAATTTCCAATAGTCAAATGACATCTACAGACCAAATTCATCATTATTCTCTTTTCAACATGCTGGTGTTCATTTAAGTTAAAAAAAATAGGAGTCTGTATCTACAGCATTGTGTAAGATGCTTACTCTTTACAGGAATATTTTAGATGAAGGCTAAAGTTAGATTAAAATGTCTGTCTGCAAATCCCTCATTGTCTAGTCTAGAGCAGCCATTTCTGATCAGATATGTCAACTAGCAGCTTGCATAAGTTCCTTAATGTGAAGACTTTCAGGAAAGAGAGTATCTTGGACATTGCATGTGACTGTTTCCACCTAGCATCAGCGACTCGTAGGGGAGAGAGAGAGAGCAGCCGCAGGCTATTTTGCAGAGATGAATGAATAATTCACAGCAAAGAAATTCATTGGACAAATTGTGCCCCTTCTGATTCAGTGAGACTCCTCAAGTGCTTCTAGTTAAGCAAGAATGTATAAGCAGTGCTGTTTTTGTGGATTTAAGGAGAAGAGAAGAGCCCCATCAAATCAGATCATAGGCCTATCTTATCTACAGAAGTGGCCAGTTACATGCTTCAGGGAAGCTCACCTGAATTTGGTTAACATCTGACATTCAGAGATATGCCACCTGGAGGCTCTGTCTTCTTACTGCTAGACCTACCCTGCTCCATAGATTTGTCTGACTACTATTTAAAGCCATCAGTTACCACCACCACTTTTGGCAGAAAGCATTTGCCCTTCTAGATCAATTGGGCCAGACCACATGTGTGTGAGTGTGCAGTGGCAGAGTTGGGTATTATGGCATCCTGACCGAGCCCAAAATTTGCCGCCCCCCCCCTCATGCTCCCTTCCCAAAGCAGCATGGGAATGTGCTAACTAGGCTTTGGGAAGGAAGCGGGAGGACTCTATCATACCCTATCAGAGCCTCATACCTCCTTCCCAAAGCCCAGTGCCTCACTTTACTGGACTGTACCCAGTGCGTGCTCACACAGTCCTAAATCTGCCCCTGGTGTGTGTGTGTGAGTGAGTTTGCTTTAACTTGCATGAGGCTTGTCTTTTTTGCTGTGCCACCTGGGCCAAATATGCCCTTTGATATTGTCTGCCCTATGGTTGAGATTCACTGATGACTGCCTCAGGGGGAAGGTTGCATCTTACTCCTGTGAACCTGTGGCAAGTACCATAACTTTCCGTGTATAAGGATGTCCCCTATTTTGGGGGACATGACTTTAAGAAAATGGGGGGGGGAGAGATGGCACAAAGTTGTTGAGCTTTTTGTGAGAACAAAGGCTCACCCCTTTGAGTTCAGACTTTGGGAGGTTCATGTATCTCCAGCGGCATTCGAGTTGAACCTCCACATGATATCCTTTTATGATTGTGGTAATTTTAATCTGTTTCAATATTTCAGCTTTCGTATCTTTAAAAAGTAGGGTTGTTAATTGTTTTTTCATCTTTTTGTAAACTGCTTTGAGGTTTGTTTGTTTGTTTGTTTTTACAATCAAGTGGTGTATAAATTTATGAAATGAATGAATGAAGATATTATATCGAGTATCTCTAACAGGAAGTGTGTGTGTGTTTGTGTGTGTGTGTGTGTGTGTGTGTGTGTTCTGCAACACTATACAGTTTAGTTATGGTGCTTCATGGGGAGAAGCTGTTGCTTTAGTTCAGTTTCATTTCCCATTCCGTCTGTTAACAGGGTTGGACCAGGCAGACTGTCTATTACAGGGCTCCATAATATTGAAAAGAGTTTCCCAGACTTGGGACTCCAGTTGTTTTTGGACTACAACTGCCATCATCCTTAGCTAGCAGGACCAGTGGTCAGCAATGAGGGCAACTGTAGTCCCAAAACAGCTGGAGACCCAAGTTTGGGAAATGCTGATATAGAGCAAGGCAAGAGGACCTTTTTCTAGGGTTGCCATATATCCAAATTTTCCTGGATACATCTGGAATACTGCAGTCAGCAGGAGTGTCTGGGTGGAAAATTGGGGAAAGTCCAGGAAAATCCAGGTGTATGGCAGCCTACGTTGGTGAAATATACTCGGAGTCGAGAGTGAATTTCATGCTCTTTATTCAGCTCATATTCATCAAGGTGAAGAAGAGAAGACGAATGGCTCTTTTCCCAAAACCATCTGCTTATATACATTATTTACACAATGGGCCTTGCGTGATTGGCTACTTCAGGGCTACACCTGTGGGCCAATTATATTGTGGATTGACTTCTGCCTGCAGCCTGATTGGCTGCTCCAGCAGGCCAATCAGGTTGCGGATTCACTTCCACCTGGAGTAGGATTGGGTAGCTCCCGCTGATTCTGAATCCTATTGTTCTAGGATTCAGCTCAGTACATAACAGTTGGCAATGCCATTTCCCCACCCAAATAGCTCAAAAACAGCATTTTTTTTGCAATTTTGCCCAAAAACCTCAACAACTTTTCTGCCTGGATTTTCACTGTTTGAAATATGGCAATCCTACCTTTTTCATCCTAAGGGCCACAATCACTTCAAGGGGCGTATGCCACTGGTAATTGGGGCAATGGATGCAACTTATCTTTGGGTATACGTTGCAGTCATGTGAAAGTCAGTGTTTCCTATCACATGCACACACATGAAACACACTCACTCCCATCTCTGCATCTTGCATCTGGGCAAGCAAGAAGCATTATCACAGTTCAATGACACTTTTCAGTCAGGCAACTGCACTTAAGGAGAGCACAGAGCTCAGATGGCCTGCGGAGTGTTCTGAGGGCCAAATAGGGGAGCCCCCAGCCACATTCCTGAAACAGAGGACTGTCTGCAAAGTAGAGCTCATGGCCATCTCATGCCCTGCCTGAAATGGCAGTTTGTTTCTTCAGGAATTGGACTGGCTCTGCAGCAACTATCTTTATACAGTGCAGGATTGTGATAACATGGAACACTGATCTGATTTCAGATGTTGACTGGTGACAATGATCTCATTGGTGGCATGAATGTGAGAGAGTGGTCTCAACTTCAGTGTCCCTAGAGCCATTTTTCCTCTGTCATTTCTTCCTGCAAACACTTATCTTACCACCTAGTGGAAAACAAAAATGAGAAAGCATATTCCAAGGGCACCAGCAAAGAGCAATTCTGCTTTGCCACAGCTGGATTTGTTTAGAAGGATCTACCGGTATGATATTCCATTTGGTTTGGCCACAACTTAAAGGAAATAACCATGGTACTTAAGGACTTAACTCAATACTCCCTGGAGGTAATGATTCCCTCCACCCGTCTTCCTTCCATTGTACAGTCTATCTTGCTTGTTGGTTGGGGACCTTTCATTCCCCAGGGGACCTAATGGATACTTAGAATTGAAATTCAATTTTCAGCTTTTTGCTCAAGGGAAGAGCTTATTTCAGTAGGGAGGCCATGGGGAGCCAGTGAAGCTTTTCCTTTTCCTTTTTTTTTGTACACTCAAGCCATCTTCAGGTTTATTTATAAATTGAGAAAAGAGAGAAGGTTGCACTAAAAATAATTAAACGTGTCAGAATGCAAATAAAATGATTGCAAGGTCACACAGAGCACACTGGGGAAAAGTCAAATCCGGTTCTTCTGGGAAAAAGTAACAGAAGAAACGTTTGCTCATTAGAGGCGGACTGTGCCAGAACATGGAACTCTGAAGTCATTAGTGCCCATTACTGTGCACCTGTATCTGGCTTGCTCAGGAGGAGGATCTGCCCCAGCTGCTCTAAAACCAGAGGCACTGGGCTTATGCACAATTTACCCACATTACACTCATCATGGGAGTAGGAGTCTGCAGCACTCTGACTGCAAAGTTGGGCTCACTTGATTTGTTCTGAGCATATAATGAGCCAGATTGGATCAGGACTCTACATTAGTCATCTCTAGAAACAACAGTCCTGTGGATCCTGGGATGGCTAGCACAGGGGGCCTTCTTGCTACAGTGCACTTTGAATAGAAAGGAGCCCATCACCCAAAAGCAATAGGATTTGATGACATTCCATCAAGAATGAATCGTACCTCTGGGAGTAGGGCTGGGCTGTTCTCATGTAAAAACCAGCTGCCAATAAGCTACTGAGCCTGGTTTTGACTACTGCTTTTGACTTATTAAATCATCATCATCACCATCATCATCACCATCACCATCTACCTGGTCCCTGGAACAGCTAAAATAGTTACATAAGTGTCTATGTTAATATAATGTTAATCATATCATGTTGGTGTATGCATGGCCCCATAGCTCAGTGGCAGGGCACATGTTCTGTAAATAGAGGAGGGGTGGCTAGCCTGTAGACCTCCAAATGTTGTTGTGGGGCTATGGCTCCCATTCTTCCTGAACCTTGGCCCATGCTGTGGCTGATGGAGACTGGAGTCCAGCCATGTCTGGTGGGTCACAGTAGTTAGCCACACAGAGAGTCCCAGATTCAATGCCTTGCATCTCCATTTGACTTTTACCTGAGATCTTGGGGAGTGCTGCCAGTCAAAGTTGGTGGCACTGGGGCATATGTACCAATGTGCTGACTTACTATGGCCAATTATGGCCAATCGTATGCCTATTAGTTTTGTGGCTGAGCAGGAATTTTAACTTGGGTTCCCCCAAGTGATGCCCCAAACTCTAGCCCAGTGAAGGGAAACCTCTAACTCTCCAATGCTGTTGGACTTCATCTCTCATCCTCCCTGACCATTGGACATGCTAGTCGGGGGCTGGTGGGACTTGAGGTCCAACAATTTTTAGGGAGCCACAGATTTGCTACCCTTGCTTCAATCAATGTACCACACTGGCTCAGAATTATTAGTTGTACACACGAAGAACCTCCCCTCTCCTCTTCCACTGCAAATCAAGGGGGTGAATGTGCAGTATGGGGCACACACACATACTGAGTTGTAGCTCAGTGGTAAAGCATCTGATGTCATATTCAATCCCTGACATCTCCAGGTAGGGCTGGTAGTTGTAGGCGACATTGAGCTAGATGGACCAATGGTCTGACTCAGTATAATGCTGATCTCTTTGTTCCTGCACAAGATCATACCCAAGTAACAAATTTTGAAAGAACTGCTCTCTTTCTCTCCCCCCCCTCCCAGGTCACCCAGTTGCTATGAACTATGGCTCAGCTGTACTACAAAAAGGTGAACTACTCGCCCTACAGAGACCGGATCCCCTTGCAGATTGTGCGGGCAGAAGCAGAACTGTCATTGGAGGAGAAGGCCTACCTCAATGCTGTGGAAAAGGGGGATTATGCCAGTGTGAAGCATGCCTTGGAGGAGGCTGAAATCTACTACAACATCAACATTAACTGCATGGACCCTCTTGGACGCAGTGCCCTTTTAATAGCCATAGAGAATGAAAACCTGGAGATTATGGAGATGCTACTGAGCCACAGTGTCTACGTGGGTGATGCTCTCTTGTATGCAATAAGGAAAGAAGTGGTGGGGGCTGTGGAGCTTCTTCTGAACTATAGAAAGCCAAGTGGGGAGAAACAGGTATGTCAAGAATGAAAAGAGATGCTGCATACAATTGTTTGTCTAAATTGAATGGAGGAGAATCCTAAGATAATTCTATGAAAACTGGGCCAAGACCCATCACACCAGTTTCCTGAAAATATTGTTCCTTTGTGAAAATGGAGCCTTAATTTTCTGCAGCTTTATTGGGGTGGAGAAAGAAATTCTCCCCAAATATTAAGGCAGTTGTTTCTACTTAGTTTAAGTGAATTTAGGATCAGCACTGGATATTTTGAGTCAAGCGGTTTTCAACTATTCTTGAGGGAGGGGGAAAAATAAATTGTCCCAAAATCCAGGTAGAGAGAGGTTAAATTTATGATAGATTTAAGGATGTAGGGCTTGAAGCTGAGGGATCTCCTTTTAACTTTCTTTAGTGAAACATTTGTCTGGCTTCCTGTACCTCCTTTTAATGTGAAATAAAGCTGTCCAACTCTCAGGTATTGCAGATACAGCATTTCCAGGTGAAAGCAAATGAGGAGCATGGGAGGCTGCTTCTGGAGTGTTCAACAGCTGGGATGGTTTTCCTGATGTAATGTAAAAAGGACAGCATTAGAATTTTAGGTGGGGGTGGAATCACACTCTTCTTAGGCCACAGGTGGGGAAACCTCTGGTCCATGGACCAAATCAGGCCTTCAAGCCCCTTCCCCATTTAGGCCAAAACACACCCACCCTGTCCTTCATTTAATATCATATACAGTAGCAGATTGCACAGGAAGTATGAAGGTGGCTCAGCTGAAACAGAGCTTGCAGAGGCACTGCAAGATAGTCCAGCCTTGCTGAGCCCGTTTTCAAAGCACTATCTCCCAACTGCTGGGCCTTGCAAAATCCATTTAAAAGCAATATCTCGCACAGCACTTTGAAAGTGCTTCTCAAAAGAACCTGGAACCTTCTTCATGTAGCACTGATGTCTACGACCGAGCTGTGTCCCTCCCCCATGCAGTGGAGTGGAATTTAGCATCCTAGTATTTGCTGCCTAAGGGCTCACCAAGACTTTTGCTTGTCCCACCGCTTTCCCCTTGGGAAACCTTCTCTTTACCTCTGAACTGGAGTAAACATCAATCAGGTTTTCAGTGGACTGATGTTTGCTCCAATTCAGGGCTAAGGAGCAGGTTTTCTTAGGGAAAGTTGCAGGGCAAACAGAAAACCACTCAGACCAGTGCCTGGAGAGCACAAGGCAAGTGGGAAACCAATAAAAACATTATTAAGGGAAAGGAAAGGAAACCATTCAGACCCATGTTTCCAGGCATAGGACAAGTGGAAGTGTGGATTAGCCTTAAGACTGCAGTGTCAAGCCGCTTGATTGGATCGTAATAATACTGTTCACAATGCAGTACATGTGTTAGAAGAAAACTCCCACAGGCTTAGGGCTATCCCTTCTCCTATAGACCATGCCTCTGTGCCAGCAGCTGGCCTTGCAGAAAGTTAGGCCTTTTCCTGGCATGGACGTAAATATAAAGGAAACTGTCACCTGCTACATTTTTTTAATGCCAGAGATTTGGCACAGAAGCAGAGCCAAATGGAAAGAGGCACATTTATTTAGGCTTCACATTTTTTAAAGAAGAAGATAACAATGCTTTATTTTTCCAGTTGAATTACAATTCTGTTGCAGATCATCCAACTTACTGTTGAAAGGTAGTATTTGTAGGGGAAATGGATATGTGTAAATATTTAATGCAGTGTTTTACAAAAGCAGAGCAGGAAGATGTGCTTTAGTAAGTAACACATAAGCTTTTAAGATCCATTCCTCTATATGATTCTCGCTTTCCTTCTTCCACACTCTACCCTACCGGTTTACTACAACAATGGTGTGTGTGCAGTGATTTTTTTCCTCAGCTAGATAGCAAAATACCTTGAGCCAGCCCTGGGGAGAAATGCATTTCCTCATCATTTTAAGTGCCGAAAACCTGCCATTTCCTCACCACAGAATAACTTCCTTCAGGGAAGAAATCAGGATTCCTTGCAACAACTAGGCAATTGCAGCAGAGGTTGGTGGGAGCCTGGCATACAAATGTGAACAAGCAAATGGACTGAAGCATGTTTAAGTCTCTTGATATTGTTACAACAGTCGGGTGCCTGCCCTTCTCTATGTTGAGCAGTGGCATGAACCCATGGGATCCCAGACACCCACATGGGGTTTGTGTCCCTTTGGAGAATGAAATACACTGTGCCGAGACTGTTGTAGCTTTAAGAAATATGGTTTATTCATTTATTTACACCTTCAGTCAGCATGGAGGGAGTCCAGATCTTACAGCATGGCTTGTACCCCACAGCAGCGCAGGCAGCCTTCAGCCAGCCTGCCCAAGATGAATCTCAGCTCTTCCTACTCCTCTTTCTTCCACCTAGAAACCCTTTGTTCCCAGACTCCCTCAAGCACACAGTTACCCTGGCAACCTTTCAAACCCCTGTCTCTGTTCACACCTCAGGGCAGGGGGGAGGGGGTTCTCTTGTATTGCGAATGGCCCTCTGTTGTTCTTTGATGGCCCTAGCTCAGCCAGGTTGTTTTGCATAAGCTAGCCCAGGACTTCCTCTTCAGCTTGCATTCTCCCGTCATATCCCAAATAAACAGAATTCTAGAATTTACTAATTTCTAGGATTTATGGGAGTCTACCCCTTAAATCTGCCCACCTAGCAGTTTGAAAGCACGTCAAAGTGCAAGTAGATAAATAGGTACCGCTCCGGCGGCAAGGTAAACGGCGTTTCCTGGTTTGCCAGAAGCGGCTTAGTCATGCTGGCCACATGACCCGGAATCTGTACGCCGGCTCCCTTGGCCAATAAAGCAAGATGAGCGCCACAACCCCAGAGTTGTCCGTGACTGGACCTAATGGTCAGGGGTCCCTTTACCTTTTACCCCTTAGATCTATAACAACAATGAGCTGGATGGACCAAGTGTATTGGATAGCTCAGTTGATTAGAGCATGGTTCTGATAATGCCAGTAATGCAGGTTTGATCCCCTTATGGGACAGCTGTATATTCCTGCATTGTAGGGGGTTGGACTAGATGATCCTCAGGGTCCCTTCCAACTCCATGATTCTAAGATTCTATGACTTGGTATAAGGCAGCTTCTGATGTCCATGTAGTCAGGGCCCTCAGGCTAGATGACAAGTTTGGTGCAAGCCACAATGTCACTGAGCAGTGATGGATTTAGGGTGGTGTAGGCAGTTCCCCCACCTAGGGCATCGAGCCAAGGGGGTACAAAATTGAGAAGATACATAATCAATAAGATCCATTTGGGGCACAGGGTCCCAAATTGTAAAAGATTACAGAAGTCTGCCCCTGCATTGAACGATACAGCTGGGAAGCAATGTTGGGTCTTTTAGGTAATAACCTGCAACATAACTGAATGCTGGAAAAGGAGTCACAGCCAAACCACTCATTATCTCTTTGTGATAATGTGACTCAAAACACCTATTAGTCACATTCACATATTAACCCCCCCGCCAGTATGCAACATTGTTGTTGTTACAGTATTTAAAATCTGAGGTCTAAACCTATGGAGCACAGTTCCCTTAGGCACTTCCAAATGGGAACAATTTGTGAATGTCAAACTGTCCAAATCATTCAATATTCCTGACACCCAGAAGCCACCTAGTATTTGTCCCCAGCCCTGTGGTGATCAGACTGGCAAGATAAGCCTAGGAGACTGAGCAGCCATCATCACACTTAGGAGTGGGGGAGAAGTTGGATTTTGTTTGCGCTGTAATGAGAAACTATCTAATTTACACTTCTCGAACTATATGAGAACTCAAACACAGCTATCCTTCAAAATTCACACCTCTCAGAATGTTGCGGGGCAGTTCTCACACCAACCAATGTGTACAAAAGTATACATACTAGGGTAAATTGTGCAAAAAAAGGCATATATGAGTGAAAACAACATACAAATGTATTTATTAGGGAAGATTGCTTTGCAGAAAATTTGTATATTGCTCAAAACTGATACAAAAATGTGTGTTATGCTGACAAATTTTCATGAGGATTTTTATAAAATTAATAATAATTGCAAAAGGAGGTTAACTTAAGATTGGAGGTGGGAAATGAGAAATGGAGAGAACCAGAGCTGACAGCTTTCTTCATCCCTACCCCCAATGATGGATCCTTCAAAAGAAGAGTGTCTCATTTTATGTTATGTATTTTCATGTTTTTTTTGTTTTGTAAACTGTCCTGTGATCCTCTGATGAAGATCATTATGGAAATTTATTTAATAATAATAACAACCCTTCCTTGGAGGTTTTTAAGCAGAGGTTGGGATGGTCATCTGTCAGGGATGCTTTAGCTGTGTTTCTGCATTGCTAGGGGTTTGAGTGGAGTGCATTGCAGGGACCTGGCTCTTTCCATCTCTTCCATCTCTACACTTATGTGATCTAATGATTCTATAATCTGTGGAATGTTTGCATTCAGGTCAGTGCATTTTATTATGTATGTAAGTCCCCCACATCCTGCTCCCCAATTGCCAAAATGCACCCCAGTTTCAAATGGGACTAAAAATGTGGGAGAAGGGACATTGGGTGTCTTACATGAGCACAACATGACTAGGGGATGCAAATGTATGCTTGCCAATTTCTGCCCCTTCTGTCTATCAACCTGCTCATCATTTTGCCCCAAATTATTACCAGTAGTTTCCTTTCTTGGAATCAGCTGAAGCATGCTCACTTTTGTGCCAAAGAACTGAAGGATTAACTTTATTTAAACACAGAAGGCACATTTCTTTTTCATTAACAGGATCTGTGGTGTGTGACATTTTGATAATTGTAGTAAATAATCCAAAACAAGCAAAGGAAACATGTGCCAGTTCATCATAACAACCTTGAAGTAGGTTACATATCAAAAGCAACACCTTTCTACCTCACAGTGCAGCCTGTCTGAGGTCTCCTTTATGCTAACAAGGACTTGGTAGCAGGGAAAATCAGATTGCACACCCAGTAGGTGCTCATCGTTATTGCCATCTCTTGCAGGCTCTGTGAAAGCACACAGCTGTGAACCAGAGTAAAGTATTGCAAGGTTATGTGGGATAGCTTCACGAACTGAAAAATCCAGGGAGGGTTTTTTTTTTTTTTTTTTAAAAAGGGCTTCACCACAAAACCCAATTAAACTATGGAACTCTCTCCCATAGGAGATAGTTCTAGTATTACAAGAGGGAGAAAAACTTCTCACTGTCCACTTTCTTCACACTTGGAGAGCAATTATATGAGACTGAGGGAGGGAGAAGCTAACATGGAGCCAAGCTGCAAAAGCCAAGCTCATGAGAAGGAGGGGAATACATTTCTCTTATTATTATTTTTGGCCATTTAAATCCTCCCCTCATGGGAAGGAAAATAAGCATGCCACCTCCATGGCTGGTGCATTCCACCACCACCACCACCACCAACCCTTGTGAAAAAATGTTCAGAAAATGGGAGGATTTGAATCCAAAGCCTCTCCCGATCTGTATTCCACCTTTCCTTATTGCTGCTGTCTGGGTTCTAGAGAGCCAGTGTGGTGTAGTGGTTAGACTCATAATCTGGGGAACCGGGTCCGCGTCTCCGTTCCTCCACATGCAGCTGCTGGGTGACCTTGGGCTAGTCGCACTTCTTTGGAGTCTCTCAGCCCCACTCACCTCACAGAGTGTTTGTTGTGGGGGAGGAAGGGAAAGGAGAATGTTAGTCTCCCTTAGGGTAGTGATACAGCGGGATATCCAAACTCCTCTTCTTCTTCTTCTTCTTCTTCTTCTTCTTCTTCTTCTTCTTCTTCTTCTTCTTCTTCTTCTGGCAGAGAGGTTATTCGTTCCCACAACAGGGTGATTAGCAAGGGCAGACCCACCTGCCTGCTTGTTCACTCCTTTCTCTGGGAGCATAGAGGGAGCTCCACTCTGTCCCATGACTGCTAGGATGCCTTAGGTTTTTGCTGTAATTTACTCAGCCAGGGGTGGGGAACCTCAGGCCCAGTGGTCAAATGTGGCCATCAAGTCTTCTCCACCTTCTCCACCTCTACCTGAATTTTGCAATGCAGTTCTCCAGCCAAGTATTGCATGCAAAAAGGGGGGTATACTAGAGTAAAGTTTTCATAAAAACCAACGTGTTTATGAAAGTAACATACATTTTTTTATTAATTAAATTTATATACCGCCCTATACCCAGAGGTCTCAGGGCGGTTCATAGAATAAAATCAAAATATAAAACCACAAAAGACATAATCAAATAAAAACAACAACCCAATAACTACCCCTCCCCCCAAAAAGCCACATTGTAAATGAGCATAGGATGTTGATCAAATCAACCAAAGGCCTGGTTAAAAAGGAACGCTTTTGCCTGGTGCCTAAAGGTGTATAATGAAGGCACCAGGCGAACTTCCCTGGGGAGAGCATTCCACAAATGGGGAGCCACTGCAGAGAAGGCCCGTTATCATGTTGCCACCCTCCAGACCTCAAGGAGGAGGCATACAAAGAAGGTCCTAAGAAGATGATCTCAGGGTCCAGGTAGGTTCATATGGAAAGAGACAGTCCTTGAGTTATTGAGCTTCTGAGCTGTTTAAGGTTTTATAGGTCAAAACCAGCATTTTGAATTGGGCCCGGAAACTAATTGGTAGCCAGTGCAATTGGACCAGGATCAGTGTAATATGCTCAAACTGTCCTGCTCCAGTGAGCAACCTGGACATTGAATTCTGCACTAGCTGAAGTTTCTGAACCTTCTTCAGAGGCAGTCCTACATATAATATAATCTAACCTTGAGGTTACCAGAGCATAGACAACAGTACTGTAGTTAGGCTATCCCTACCCAGATAGGGGTGTAGCTGAGCCACCAGCTGAAGCTGATGGAAGCTCTGGACCACTGAAGCCACTTGAGCCTTGAGCGACAGCAAAGGATCCAGGAGGACCCCCCCCCGCTACAAATCTGTTCCTTCAGAGGAAGTGTAACCCCATCTAGGGTAAGCAACTTCCCACCCATCTGGTCTAGGGAACCACCCACAAGCAGTGCCTCAGTCTTATCTGGACTGAGCTTCAGTTTGTTGGCTCTCATCCAGTCCATTACTGAGGCAAGACAATGGTGGAGGACATTGACTGCCTCACCTGCAGTTATAAAGGAGAAATAGAGCTGAGTGTCATCAGCATACCACTGACAACATACTCCAAACCTCCAGATAACCCCATCCAGCAGTTTCATGTATTATAAATGCATTATATTACTGGAAATTGCATACAAAAATGTGTAAGTTAGGAGAAATCAGGGCTAAAACGCTGGTGAATTTTCATGAGGCTTTTTTTGCGGGAGAGGATTTAAACTGGTGTGGAAATGTGGAGAACTGATATTAAAATTGGGAAAAACATGAAACTGAGAGATAAACTTGGTGACTCTGGTGCTTGAGGCAACTCGTCCAAACATGTTATGATTGTTTTTGTACCATGTTGCCACTTGGGCACATTGAACGCAGTTCTCTGAAAAAGTTGCTGCAATAGCTATGATTCACATGAGAGTAACTATAACAACCTGGCGCACCACTTTGCTTGAATTAGAGGTGCTTGACAAGAAAAGGAAGAAGAAATTTTGTTTGTATCTGAAGCTCCATGAGTGAACAAAAGGCCATTTGAGGAGAGCTCCAGGGGTTCTTCATCAAAAATGTCCTCAGGGCTCACATTATGGTAGATTTCTTTTTTGGAGAGGGGACTTTTAATTTCCAATATCCTTGTGCACAAGGTCCCAGGTGCAACATCTCCAAGTAGGGCTGGGAGAGGCTTCTGCCTGAAACCTAGGAGAACAGATGTCAGTCAGGGTGGACAATAATGAGTTAGGGCTTACCCGCAGTTACCTTTCTTCTGCTCTTTCCAGACATGGACTGCGATTTAAAGTTCTGGGTGCCCTGGAGCAGTGTGCCCCAAACTTGGGTCTCCAGTTGCTTTTGGTCTACAACTCCCATCAACCCTGGCAAGCAGGTGCAGGGATGATGGGAACTGTAGTCCAAAAACAGCTGGAGACACAAGCTCTGGAGCTTCCCCTGTGAAAACCTGTGTGGAGCAAATAGCAACACACAGAAAACCAAAATTGATGTTTGCTCTGATTGAGCACTTAAGAGTGTGTTTCCACAGGGAAAGCTTGGGTCACAAAAAGCTACACAAGTGCTCAGACATGGCACTTTTAAGTGCAGACCTGTGCCTTGAAAGAGTGGAAGAAAGGTAAGTCTAGCACACAATGAGAATATGTCTATCTTCTGTGAATAGTGGAGAGGACTCTGTGAATAGTGGGGAGGACTTCAACTTTTGAGTCCTAGCCACCTCTCTCTCATCTCTCATGGGAAGGGCTGTGACTCAGTGGTAGAGAACATGTTTCAAATGCCAGAGGTCTCAGGTTCAATCCCTGGCATCTCCAGTTTGGGCTGGGAATGTTCCCTGTTTGAAACCATGGAGAACGGCTGCCAGTTAGTATGGACAATACTGAGCTAGATGGACAAATAGTCCAACTTGGTATAAGGCAGCTTCCTACATGGACCTGCTTCAAGCATGGTCACTTTTTGAGGGCAGGTGGATTGCTACTATCGGTGGGGCTTTTCCCCTGCTTGTGGAATATTCTTCCTAAAAGTGTTTTCCTGGCACTTACTTGATTCGATTGTTGCTGCCAAGTATAGACAGTTTCATCATACCAAGCTTTAAAGGGCTTATGTTATTTTATTCCTGCAATTTACTCTTTTTAGTCCTGCTTTTCCAGCTGCTTCACGTAGTTTGCATGCTAATGTTTTAGTGTATAAACGCTGAAGCTCATACTCTTACTTCTTCTGCCTTTGAAGTTGGCCAGTGTTCACCAACTTTCTGCACATACCTAATTTATAGAACAATCTTATACTGCAGGAGAGGATAATCTTTTTTCAGGCCATGAGCCACATTACTTTCTAGGCAAAAGCAGGTGGAGCAAAGAATCCAACTTGTATATTTGCACAGCAGGCTAGTTTGTACACACAGGGGTGGGGCCAGAGGTCCAAGGTTCAATCCCTAGCATTTCCAGGTATGCCTAGGGAAAACTGAAGCCCTGGAGAAGCACTGCCCACTTGTGTAGCAAATATTGATCTGGATAAACTCATGATCTATCCCAGCAGGTTCCTATACTTCCTAATTGGAAGGCCAGCAACGAGGCAGTGAGAGATCTGGGTGGTATCCCTTGAGTGGCCAGATATAGTTTCTAGTTTGCCAGTTGCTGAACCTGCCATAGACAGCACTCTCAACACTTGGATTCATAGCAAGTGGTATTTAAGAAGCATGCTGCCTCCGACAACTACTACTTGAATTTTAAGTTATCCACCCCCACCCCCCGCTTTAAGCCACAGAGTCTTTTCTAGCTCACGTTAATTTCAGCTGATAGCAAATGTCTTCATGGCGGTGCTATCAGCATCCTTTTATCTGTCATCAGCAGCAACTTGCCCATGGCAGATGGCTGCAAATTAATATTTGGCTCACAGATGGGTCTTGGATAAGCAGAGTGTCTCCTTCAGAAAATACCAAAAACAAGAATGAAATTCTTTCCAATATCATTTATGTGTGTGCATGCGCGTGCTTGAATTTTGCTTCAAAGGTCAATAGGTCCCTTGAGTGTGTCATCTGGAGCTCAGTAGAGAGGCCTGTCCATGTATGATCCGGTCTAGAGGATGCACAGTTCCAAGATAAATGGAGGGAGGATGTTTGTTTTGCAAAGGGTACTACAGGGAATCAAAAGGTGAACTTTGGCAGCCTTATTGCAGATAATCCTCTAGCACTTATTAAAAGGAGGGCTTCCATTCAGTCAGTAGTGCTGGGTAACTAAAACCCGACCTTTAGCTTCAAATAAGCTTATTTGTATTGAAAGTGAATCCATCTGTCTTCTACAAGAATATTCCACAAAGGTGTGTGTCTGTGTCTGCTTCTCCCTCCTAAGCTTCTTCACTGCCAGATGAAGAAGACCCTTGGCATTATTAGCTATAAGAATATGTGACTAAAGTTTTTAACAAATTGTATTCTGTACTATGCTGTACTCACAGTGGACCCACTGAAATTAATAGTCCTGTATTAGGCCACATTCACACCATACTGTTAAAGCACTATGATACTATTTTAAGCAGTGATGGCTCCCCAAACTATGGGAGCTGTAGTTTGTAAAGAGTGCTGTGAGTTGTTAGGTGGCCTCTGTTCACCTCCCAAGGTGGTTTACCAATCAATCGTTCTTCACAAGAAACTGCTCTGTGGGGTCCAGATCCTTAATAGCATTACATCCAGCAGACTCTTCTTATGCTCTTATGAAGAGGCATGGGGGGGGGGGGGGAGAAAGAGAGAGAGTTAGCCTGGTTGCTACCGCTCAGTTTCCAAACAGCCATGCCAACTTCATTTTTTAAAAAAATGATGCAATAATAACTCATGGCTACATATAATGATAGGCTGTTGTCACTAAACGCTGCCCTGGAAATGTATTTCATCCCATTAAGCCAACAGAAAAAATATATAGAAGATCACCTAATTTAATAATCACCGATGCAGCCAGGAAGCACAACTCATCAAGTGCGAGATAAGTTAGGAGAGCAAAGATACCGTAAGTTAAGAGAGCGTTTAGGGGTTTTTTGTGTGTGAAGCACCTGGTAAAAAGGTAAAGGTACCCCTGACCATTAGGTCCAGTCACAGAGGACTCTGTGGTAGGCCACAGTAAGTGTCTGATAGGCTATGATTAATTGGGTGAGTCACAGCTTGTGCAGGGCTATTTTATTGGATCTGGACAGTGCCAGTTAACAGTAGCTATGAACTAAGAAATTCCTGGTTCAGATCTTACCAGTGACATGATCTTAGCTTGCCAAATCAGTTACCCTTGGTCCCCACCCCATGGGATAATAACACTGACCTACCTTACAGCCTTGTTGCAAAGATAACTCAGATAATGCTAGTGCTGTATAAATGCTGTGTAGGATTATTTAGGGTTTGTCCACATTTACCTTTCCTCTGTGCTTTCCAGGCACAGTCCATACTTTAAAGCTTCATGTCCAAGTGATCTTCTTTCTTTCTTTCTTTGCTCTTGAGATTTCTATGCAAAAACTCGCTCTTTACCTCTGAACTGGAGAGAATTGGAGCAATACGCAGAAAACCTGGATTGCTGTTTGTCACTCGGACATGGAGTTTTAAAGTGTAGGCCTATGCCTGTAAAAAGTGGGGCAAGGGAAACACATCTTCTCTAACTCTGTATTTCATTTAGTTATGGTACTGCAGAGAATGGGGACAAAGCAAAGCTGCTCAACTTTCCTTCCACACACCTCTCATGTAAGAATTAATATAACTTATCAATGAGGAACTGATTTTGCATTTTTTGACATTGGCGTGTGCAACAGTTGCCAAGTTTTAGAAGGCTTTTGCTGCCAATAATCTGGATTATTGGTATTCCAAGATTTGGCAAAGAGCCCTTCGGGTTGTGGGGCAAGGGGGGGGGGGTGGAATCTTGCCTCAGCTAATAGTGTCCAGGGGCCAAAGTGCTTGAAGTTGCTTATTTTTCATTTGTTCTGATTTCATTTTATACACACAAACAGTTTGGTTCAAGAGCATTAAGTACCAGGGATCTTTGAGGGTGTCTGGGTTTAGTCCAGCCCAAGGTTATTTTTAAAAAAATCTTTTTTGAACTACAAATTTGCAAGTTTTAATTTAGAACATGGAATCATTTCTAATTATAGACGGCACATCCTTCCCCTCTTGGTATGTTTTATTATTGACTCTTTATTGGCAGTTGTGACAACCTTTATTTTAAGGTATTTTTTTCTTTATTTCATTTTTTTCTGAAACCTGTTTGTTGTTATTAAAATGCAATAAAAATATTCAGAAAATAAATAGGTATCAATCAGGTTTAGGGAACCTCTGCCGCCTCACAGTTTTGGTCAAGCCACATCCAGCTTTGTCCTACACCTGACATGATAAATTATGTCAGGTGTGGGGCAGGTAAGGATGGGGCTTGATTGAAAGCCCCTTGAACAGAGATGATCAGGCATTTGGAAAGTGCTGCAAAAAGAACTTGGCAACCCTGGGCTAAGGATTCCCAGGGGCAAAGCACGTAAGTTTAGGAAGCACTACAGAAGGAGCTTTGCAAGTTCATGTGGAATGAAGAAGAAAAAGCTACATTTCTTAAATGAACATTTTTTTTACTTTCTAAAA
Source organism: Zootoca vivipara (assembly GCF_963506605.1). Classification (NCBI taxonomy): domain Eukaryota; kingdom Metazoa; phylum Chordata; class Lepidosauria; order Squamata; family Lacertidae; genus Zootoca; species Zootoca vivipara. Next base: position 23,060,664 of record NC_083294.1, read on the forward strand.
GAATCAGTGTGCATTCAGAACAGTTTCCCCAGTGCTTTGAATACAAACTGCTTTTTCTGCAGAGGGGGAAATGCTGCAGGTTTCAGAGCATTTTCACCTCTGCAGAGACTTCAAATTGGCTCCCTCTTACCCACCATCAACTGATGATTGGTTAAGGGAGCCTCTTTGACTGGAGATGGGAGCAAGTCTTCAAAGAAAGCTGCTCCACAGTGTCCTACTTTGAATGTTGACAGGTGTCAATCACCTAACACCATCAATGACATTATTAGATGATTGACAGGTAGGTAGTTCCACTGGTCTGTGTTGGCTGACAGCAGGCAGAGGAGAAAAATATTTGGCCCCCATTCCTGATATAATCATATAGTATTTATAATTTATATAAATGTGTATATAATGCAATATCATGTAAAATAATCAATGATTAATGCAGTGTTAGTTATTAGTTAATATAATGTAGGGATTAACATACATTGCCTTCAATTATTAGTACGCTGCAGAAATGAGCAAATATTTGGCATGGGTTGTTTAATTTTTTAATACAGTTTATCAGTGTTCTGCTCATACAAAAATGATTTCTAAGCAGCTTAGTGCTTTGCAAGCATGAAATAATATCAAAACTTCAAAAAGTAATCATCACAAGTACTGGAAAGGCAAGCTGTGCCAGCAGCAATTTATAGCATACACCTAAGCAGCAACATCAAACATTTATTACAGCAATATTTCATATGGCATCAGGGACAGCTTTTGATTATTTATTTTTAGCTGTCAGCAGAAAATGTAGACTGTCTTCTGGGCGTTACATTCAAGAAGTGGGTGGAGCCAAAGGCAAAAGTGGGTGGAGCAATGAATGTATGTATTTTCCCCTTTGTACAGTGGATGGGTTTCTACAGATGCTCACTCGCCCATCTTTATCCTCCATCCGGGCAAGCAAAAGTCATGGTCAGACATTCCATCCAGGCAAACGATACAAAGCAGAGCCAGATGAAGAGTGTGACCTGGGGAAAGTCCCGAAGGCCAGATAGACAGCCTTGGAGGATCCCCAACCCTGAAATATAGACAGATGCATCTCTATTCTTTGAGCCACAGCCACAATAAGTGCAACTAAGTTTGTAATACCTGTTGAGTGGGTAACTAAAGAAAACTGAATGCCCTTTGATCTTCTGATGGTAGCTTCTTTAACAGCCATTGAATCTCAACCATAGTGGTTGGGGAAACCCAGCCAGATGGGTGGGGTATAAATAATAAATTATTATTATTATTATTATTATTATTATTATTAGGCAGATGAGATCAAAGTGCATATGAATGTAACTTTTACTTTTACTTAATAGGCTGGATTCTACACCTCCTCTCTGTCCTAGGCAAGCAAAAGGCACCATCAGAGTTCAAGGACACATTCCAGCCTGGCAAAAACCTTTGGGGAGATTGTGAAGCAGGCTATGGCCTAGGGGGAGTCCGGGGACCACCAGATATAGAGGCCTGGAGGGCCAGATTCAGCTCCACACCCCTTCTGTGGAGGTTCACCTGCTGATCTTAGTAGATAGGCAAGAGACCTCAGAATAAGACCTGCCACAAGGGGTCAGTGCAAGAAGATTATAAAATACAGATCTGCAATGTGTAGTCAATTCAGTGTGTATACCAGGGTGGCGACCCTTCACACTGCCCTCATCTCCCATCATTGAACATGCTGGGTAGAACTGAGATTGACTGTTTGGAAGTGTATTGGTAGACTTCAAAAATGTCTTAATAGTTTATCGTGCATCTTTTAATTTTTTAAAATGATTTTAATACATTTGTACATAAGAGCTGCCCCATTTCAGAAGAGACTTCGTTTCCTGTGTCAAAGAGATGTCACCTAGAATTGTAGAGTTGGAAGGGACTCTGAGGATCATCTAGTTCAACCCCCTGCAGCTGTCCCATACGGAGATCGAATATGCAACCTTGGTGTTAGCACTACGCTTAAGCTCAAAGTGATTTCTGTGATTCTCCCCATCATAGGTAGGTTGGGCTGGGAGATGGTGAGTGGCCCAAAGCCACCCAGTAAGTTTCACAGATGTATTGGGATTTGATGCTTAATCTTTCAGGTCCAATGCTCCAATCACTACCACACACTGTTTTTTAATTTTTTTTCCATTTGATTCAATGGGAAGGGATTAACATTGTCTACATTGACTGGCCTTGGTCCATAGGCTGATTCCCCTCTTCTGGAGTACGGGATTTCTCCATAGATCAGGGATGGGCAAGAACATAGATCAGGACCCAGCAGTGGACAGCTGGCCAACTCCAAAAGGCAAGAGAGAGAGAGAGAGAGAGAGAGAGAGAGAGAGAGAGAGAGAGAGAGAGAGAGAGAGAGAGAGAGAGAGAGCTATTGAACTTGAACTTCAGCATATAAACACTAAATCATTAGTATACAAATGATGTAAAACACATGGAAAAGAGTAAAATAGCAACATGCAGGAATAACATAATAGCATAACATAAAGCATTTAAACTTTGGAAGCATAAAACTGTCCACACTTGGCAAGAAAAAAATCAATGAAGCAAGTCAATGAGACTATTCCACTAGCAGGGTGTCAAAAAAGCCCCACCTTTTCTCTACCACTTTCTCTGTGCCATGCAGCACTATTTTTCTAGAAATAGAGGTGCTGGAACTCACCATGAATGCCTCCCTTGTTCTCTTATACTGGCAATGACACCCACCTGAGAGCGGCCAGAACTGAGTTCTAGTAGGTTCTGGCTGAAAAAGAGCCCCAGTGCCATGCATAATTTTATAGACCTCTTATCATGTTGCCTCTTACTCACCTCTTCTCTAAACCAAGAAATCCCAAACACTGCAGCCTTTATTTTGATTGCCCCCCCCTACAAAACCTCCCATCACTTTGTAGTGAATAAACCACAATTATATTTTCCGTCTTTTCACCACAAATTCTGTAGATTGGCCCTTACCGGGGTATGTAGGTCAGAGAAATGGAAATGGCTTTAAGGAACTGAACTTTCTCCCCCTGCCCAGAATAAAACAATTCCTTAAGAAAGCTGAGTAAAACTTCTGCCCAATTGGATACATATTAATGATTACCACTGGTACTCATAAAATTGCTTTATTGAGCATGTTTTTCAATTTAAAAGCCGCTTATCTGTAAAATGTACATTGTGTAAAATACAGCTATGGAAAGCATTAAGGGAATCTGAGTGAGTAAGCTCTTTAGGAAGATTAATTTCCAGTCTTTTAATATTTATTTAAATGTACTGTTGGTTCTTTAGTCATTCTTACCAGCAAAATGCAAATTCCCAGCATTTAAATAGCTGTTAACATCATAACGAGCAAAAACAAATAAGGTTTTTTTAAAAAGCTACAACAAAGCACATACATTCTATTTTGTGGCTTTTTGATGAGAGACATCACATGTTCATCAATATTAAACATTTATAGGCTGTTTCACCCCCTTTATCATCAGTACCAACAATGTTTCTGAAAGGCTCCCCCCCCCCCAGGAAATTCTGCTCAAGAATTCTGCTCATATTGATCCAAAGCAGAACTCCAACGTACTGTATAGTTAAGAGTGAAAACTTAAGCACATTGCAGGATTCCGCCCCCCCCCCCTCAAATAGACCAGAGGCAATTGTATTTCATCCAGCAGAGTTTACTACTGCTACTGAAGGTAAATGAGCATAATGGTCACAAATCCATACATTCAGGATTGGCACTGTCCATGAGAAATCCAATTGCAGCAGACATAACCTAAACTTACAATAACTTATAATAAGACTAAAACTTTAACACGAAGGATACTATGTACAGAACACACCAGAAGGAAAGACAGAAAGAAAGTGAAACTCAGGCTTCATCTGGCCTATTATTATAGTCGGCATAACCCTGAGTGAAAGAGATAACAGAACCAGTTTAAACCAGCTGTTCAGCTTCTCTGAAGGAATAACCCAAAACATCAGTAACCTTCTGCTTGTTTCTAGGCAGAATAGAAACTTGCTTGTCAGCTAGAAATCTCCAGCTTGTATCACACAGAGAAGCTTCCAGAACCCTCCTGAATCAATAGGAAATATCTTTACACATCACCAAAAAATGCAAACTGACAGAAATGAGGCCAGGTGAGCTTTTGGCTAGATTTTCAAAACAAACCAGGTGTCCCAGTCTCCTGAGACAGGAAATGGAGCCTCTATGTTCACTGGGGCTGGGGGAGGCTGACACTATTTCCAGGGAAAGGGTTGCTGCTAGAAAAATGGGTGGAGACTAACATCGTGCAGCAGTTCAGGTTCGGAATACGACAGATAAGCCAGATGCCAGAAGTTAAAAAACTACCATCCCACCAACAGCTGTTGGAATTAGTTTTGGGCTGCGTCTTGTAGTGAACAACTGAAGTGCAGAAGGCAGGCTTCCGTTTACCTCAGAAAGTAAAGAACCTTCTGGAATGACTCCACCTACCCAGGCTCACCTTGTTATCAGTAGGTGCAGGGATGATATTATAAAGGGCTTCCTCTTACATCTTAGCCTTCCTCTAGCAATACATTTGACACCAGCTTTGCTGCAGGAGTTGCTGGGTGGAAGAGTACAAGCTGTCTTGAGGACTCTACTCCAGAGTTTAGCCTTTTCTTCTCATGAAGATATCCCAAAAGACAGTTGAGGTTTAGGGTCAGAATTTTCCTTCTAGACGGGCTACCTTCCCAGGTTGATAAGCCCCATTTGCCCCTCACTTCCCTCTACAGCATGTGCAGAAACCGCCTCCTTGATTGTTGGACCCACTACTCAATCTGAGTCTATCTTTGCATGAGGGTTTGAGACCCATTGGCTACCCCACCTGACATGAGAAGTAGATGTATAGAGTCAGTGTGATTGTGTGCTGGTGATGGGGAGTCACTTTTGCAGTATGTATCTGAATCATAGTTGCTGAGAGTCACAGGTGGGGAGAGTGCTGTTGCATGTAGGGCCTGCTTGCAGGCTTCCCATGCACATATGATTGTCGACTGTAAGAATGGGATGTTGGACTGAATGGGCCATTGGCCTGATCTAGCAGAACTTGAACTCCAGTAATCCTTCTTGGTTACTAGGATGAGGGATAGAGTGTGTGTGTGTGTGTGTGTGTGTGTGTGTGTGTGTGTTTAGAAACTACCCTATTGAACAAAGGTGAAATTTATATTCATTGCTCCACCTACTTTTCTCTCTGCCTCTGTCAACCACAGGCACTTGGCCTCCAGAAGGTTGCTGAGATCAGAATGTGACTCTCAGTCTGAAGACGTTTCCCCACCCCTACTCTAGCATGCCTCATGTCTCTAGTCATGCTGTTTGGTTCTGAATTGTGGCTTACCCTCTGATCTTAATTGCTCATCTGTTCTGACCACTGACCTATTTTACAGTTCTTGCTGGTGCTCAACTCATTATTACTCCCAAGAGACTGTTGCTCACAGCCCAACTCTGCAGCATCTGCACAATTTTCAAGTTGCAATCCTGGGCATATTTGGTGAGAATCAGCTTCACTGAAATAAGACTGTATATATCTCTTCAAGATTGATCTGAGACTGTCTTTATATTCTTAAAGCTTGCATTATTTTGAGTTATCGTACGTGTTACATTGAGATATTTGCTGTACAATATACTCTTATTTCATATACAGAGTTGTGCTTGATGAGGTTCTACTCCATGTATTCCTTCATTGTTTGATACTGAGCTACAGTTCTTAGCACCCTTAAGAAAGTACAGTTTCCAAGATTTTTGGGGAAGAAGTAATGTGCTTTAAAAGTGTAGTGTTATACAAAAGTGTGTTCCTATACAATAACTGTCCTTGGTTGCTTCAGATGACAGTGCAAAACCAATGGGTAGAGATTGTAAGGAAACATATTTCAACTAAGTATCTGGAGAAAAATTATAATGGTAGATGTTCAGCTGTGGAACAGACTGGTAATATTTAAGCAAAGCCTGGATGTCCATCTGTCTTTGATGCTGTACATAATGCACCGTTCATCTTCACTGCAGTGAGCACCAGGTTGAATTAGATGATCACCGTGATCCCTTCCAAATCTTTGCTTTTATGATACCATGAGTCTTAAGACTGTTGTAGAAAAGCAAATACATTTACTTCTCCTGAACTTCTGGCTAATGCATGTGTTACTTTAAACCACGAGAAGGTATTATTTGGCTAGTGATCTAGCCACTCCCTGTTTATAGCCACTTTGTCTAACTCTACCCCTAAAGACTGAGCCATTTTGTCTTTTTCTTCCCAAACTTGTTGAGACAAGTTGTCTGCTGTTGCTCTCTCCCTCATCACTATTCATCCTGTGAATAGTTTTTGCATGAATAAATCATTGGAACTCCAGAAGCTGTAAATGGTTGTTGTTGTTGTTTAGTTGTTTAGTTGTGTCCGACTCTTTGTGACCCCATGGACGTTTGTCTGCAGACAGTTTTTCCAGGTCATGTGGCCAGCATGACTAAGCCATTTCTTGTGAAACCAGAGCCGTGCACAGAAACATCGTTTACCTTCCCACCGGAGCAGTACCTATTTATCTACATGCACTTTGACGTGCTTTCGAACTGCTAGGTTGGCAGGAGCTGGAACCAAGCAACGGGAGCTCACCCGTTGTGGGCATTTTTATCGCCGACCTTCCAATCGGCAAGCCCTAGGCTCAGTGGTTTAGACCACAGCACCACCCGCATCCCTAATATAATTATAAGTGACCAAAAGTAAAGGATTTTTACTTCTCTCGATCTGATTCAGTGACAGCAAAGCAGATCGAAACAGTTTTCTGAATGTGTGACTTTCCCCTTCCCAGATCAAAAAGAAAAGAAAAGAAAGAGCCAGGATGCACAATACACATACACTTCTTTAGTCCTTGTTAGAGATGTGCTACCAGACACGTGCTCACCCCGAAAAGCATTTGCATCCCTAGTTCCCCTTCACCAGCAACTGTATTTTGTGGTACCTGTCCTTACTAAATCACTGACACTTTGGGAGAGGGCATTTATTCTGGGTTTGTTTTTGTGGGGAGCTTTTATACATGTTAATGTTCTTGAATGTTTGTTTCTACCTTCTTCCCCTGTTCCCTTCAAGTTAAATCTCTGAGTGGGGTGGGTGGCAAATGAATCTTGATTACAATACACATGCATGCGAAAGGATACACAGTAACCTAAAAATATCACCGCCTCTTCATACAACCACCTAGTATATAGATAGCAAATGCTACTGAATGTGTCTGAGTAGAAATTATTCTATAATAAGTAAGCCAGGTACATTTAACAGTCCATTAAATTTTCTTACTTAAAAAAAAAAGCCCTGTTATGGCTGGGTTGCTAATGCAGCATAAATGATGCAGCATTCAAGATACAGAATATTTAGCAAAGTGTGGGTGGGATGTGGGTGGTGCTGTGGGTTAAACCACAGAGCCTAGGGCTTGCCAATCAGAAGGTCGGTGGTTCAAATCCCTGCAACGGGGTGAGCTCCCGTTGCTCGGTCCCAGCTCCTGCCAACCTAGCAGTTCAAAAGCACGTCAAAGTGCAAGTAGATAAATAGGTACCACTCCGGCGGGAAGCTAAATGGCGTTTCCGTGGGCTGCTCTGGTTCGCCAGAAGCGGCTTTGCATGTGGAGACCCTCTATCCCAGGCCTAGAAATAAATTCAGACATGACTCATATTTTTGGTTTGGTTTTTGGTAGAATTTGGGCCATAACTTTATTGATTACAAATCAAATGAATGGTTGCATAGGCTCTGGTTCGACTAGCTACCTAGGGTAGCACTGACTCAGGGCACACCTTGAGTTAGCAGCCAGGTACACACCTGGGACGGGGTTACCTGACTGGCATGTACCAGCCAGGCCCTGATTCCCCCACATGTGCCCAGAACACTGGATTAGGGCAACCCCACTTGGGGGAATACCAACCATAGGTCCATGGATTCCCTTAAGAGGAATACCCGAATATATAAATATAGGGTGGTAAGGGATCATACCCTCCTATCAGCATGAACCATATCCGCTAACCTTACAAGTTGTGACGATTTGCTACGCGGCAGGCAAAACCCAAATGGCAACAGCCAATCAGCCAAGTGGGGAAAATTCCTGCCGTGCCCCTGCAACAACGACAGACGACACACGACGGCATAGCAAGGTCAAGTGAAAGCCCTAAAATTAGGGAGTGGTGGGCGGGTGTTCCGATGCAGCTCAACCAGAGAAGGAGGATCTCTACGGTGAGTCCAGCGTTTAAATACTGGTCCATCTGACTCTTTGATTGGCAAGCCCTCAGCCCAATTGCACCCTGTCAGATGGACCACCAATAAGGATTGTAGCTGCTCCAATTGTCCCGCCCCAACACCTAGACCTGGTCTGCTGGGACCCACTGCAACATGTGCCCTCTCTTGCAGGGAGTACCTGATTTGTCATGCTGGCCACATGACCTGGAAGCTGTACGCCGGCTCCCTCGGCCAATAATGCGAGATGAGCGCCGCAACCCCAGAGTTGTCCATGACTGGACCTAATGGTCAGGGGTCCCTTTACCTTTACCTTTAATAGTGTGTGTGTGTGTGTGTGTGTGTGTGTGTGTGTGACTGCTGGTATAAGAAAAAGGGTGCAACAATAATGCCCCTAATCTCTTACATGGCACATTGGATCTAACACTGGATCTCTTCTCTCTCTATAGCACTTGCGGTTAATTGATTTCTCCATTATTCCGAATCCTCTGGGGAAAGATTGTGGTTCACTGGCAGAGCACCTGCCTTGCATGCATGAGATCCCAGTTCCAATCCCCAGCATCCCTGGGCAAGGCCAGTACAGACACTGAAGGACCAATGGCTGCTTCCTGTGTTTTCTACTGAGATGAGCAAAATATAGCAACTGCACTACTGCGGTAGGCAGGAGAGCTGAAATGATAATTCTGATAGCTGAGGGCCCAATCTGTGATTGGTTGCCTGGGTGCCATTTTCTTCTAAGAGCATCCACCTACTTCCCTGATTTGGATTACAGCTCTGGAGCAAGGGGTGTGTATAGCAGCATAGCTCAGTGGCAAAGCACCTGCTTTGCATGCAAAAGGTCCCAGATTCAATCCTCTGCACTCCCAGGTAGGTCTGGGAACACCTGTTGCCTTGGAGAGAGATGCTATCAGTCAGGATAGACAGTTCTGAGCTAGATGGACCAATGGTCTGACCCACATTCTTACAGTATGTCCCTTATTGTGTGGGGAGGCTCATAGTGAAGCAAAGCCTTCTTGTTAAGAAAGCTACACTAGACAAGTGTGTGGGGAAGCTGGCCTGAGCTGCTCCATGGTGGGGCAAAGTTAAAGGCAGAGCCTTGCAACCCTTAATATTCATGCTGTCTCTTCGTGCCTGTGATGCCTGAAAGGGGGTTGACTTCGAAAGTTCAATAGCCTTCCATGTTGTGTAAGCTCACAGGCTCTTACATGAGCACATAAGAAAAGTCCTGCAGGGTCAGGCTAATGGCCCATCCAGTCCAGCCTCCTGTTCTCATAATGGCCAACCAGATGCCCATTATGGGAAACCTGCAAGGTGGACTTAAGTGCAATAGCAACTCTTCCTACCTGCAGTCTCCAGCAACTGGTATTCAGAGGTATACTGCCTCAGACATTGGTGGGAGAACATAACAGAAAATAACACTGTAGCATAACTTGGGTTATCCAAGTTGGTGGCCATCACCGCCTTCTGCTTTTTTGCTATACGCACAGCACCCACACTTCCACTTGTGCCATGCCTAGGAAGCAAAGGTCAGGGTATTCTTCTGCTTGACCCTCACTTTCTAGGCACGGGTCAAAGTGGTTTCCTCCTAACCCTCCTCCTTTTGCAGGAAAAACCGCTCTTTAGCAATTGTTGTTGTTGTTGTTTAGTCGTGTCCGGCTCTTCGTGACCCCATGGACCAGAGCACGTCAGGCACTCCTGTCTTCCACTGCCTCCCGCAGTTTGGTCAGACTCATGTTGGTAGCTTTGAGAACACTGACCAACCATCTTTCCCAACCACTGTCCAACCATCTTTCCCAACACTGGGTCTTTTCCAGGGAGTCTTCTCTTCTCATGAGGTGGCCAAAGTATTGGAACTCAGCTTCATGATCTGTCCTTCCAGTGAGCACTCAGGACTGATTTCCTTAAGAATGGATAGGTGTGATCTTCTTGCAGTCCATGGGACTCTCAAGAGCAGGCATCCCCAAACTCCGGCCCTCCAGATGTTTTGGCCTACAACTCCCATGATCCCTAGCTAACAGGACCAGTGGTCAGGGATGATGGGAATTGTAGTCCAAAACATCTGGAGGGCTGAAGTTTGAGGATGCCTGCTCAATAGTCTCCTCCAGCACCATAATTCAAAAGCATCAATTCTTTGGCGATCAGCCTTCTTTATGGTCCAGCTCTCACTTCTATACACCACTACACATCTTTAGCAATAGAGTGGAACAAATGGTAATTCCGGGGGAACCTAAATTGCCATTGGGTCCAGTTGAACACTAAAGAGTAGTTTTTCCCAGGGAGGAAGTAGCAGGACAAGAGGAAGTACAAATAAGCCTGAAGATCTGTCAGGTAACTGGAGTCCTGCCTGCCTACCCCCCCCCATCATTTTTATTTACAGACATTTGCACCTGTGTTCAAACTGAGAGGCTATCAAACAACATAATTTTCTGTTACAGCGAACAGCAATAATATCCAAACTATGCAACAGAGAAGTATATTTTAATAGGTGGCTGTTGCTGTTGTTGGCATATGTTAATAATCTGGTTTTGGGGCACTGAACTCTTTTTACAGTCTTAACAGTAAAATGGAGTACATACTGAAAAGCTATTTTCAGCTATCTGGATTTATTTGAACGTGGTCTCGTCTGCTGTTCCTATTTTTATGTTACCTCCCCCCGTGCAGCCTGCACCCCACTATCTCTACATTACATAAAGGAAATATAGCAGAGGGCTTTAATAACTGGAGGTGTGGTACTATAAAGCATGAAAATTGTCACTGTAATAAACTTCCCTAGTTTATTACAACCACTAAAATTAGAAATCATGAGCAGAAGAGAGGGTTTAGCTGTTCTGTTGCTTTAAAGCATAAGATGAGGTACCTGCTACTTTGTAAGCTATGGGCCCTGCAGTGAAATGGAATGAAATCCTGCAAGCCTTCCTCTTTATTGGTGAAGAACTTCCCAAGTAAGGCATAGAGGGAAGACACACAAACCTAATGGAAAATGTTAAACTAAAGTTTATTATGATTGGCCCCCTTTGGCAGTGGAGGCTGCTCCATCCGGGCAAATAGGGTGCCGTCCCACCAACTTCAATCTGCCCTCTGACAGCTCCACCTGTCCTGCCTTCTTCCTTGCAACCAGCCTAGGGAGCAGCACTGTCCATCAGACTTCTCATCCTGTTAATGTGTTCCTGGTAGCCTAGTTGCTGTGCTCTGAGCTTCCATACAAACCTCAAAGGCAACTTCACATAGAGCACATTACAGTACAGTAAGCCCACAATGAACAGACATTCAGCTTTACTGCTTGGCCAAAAAAATTAAAAGGAAAAGGGACGGGCACCTGGGGCATCACTTGCTATTGAACCCAATGGCTTTTTAGTGTATACATGATTTTGGCTTTAGACACAATCCCCGGACTGTAGCCCCTGCATAAATTGCAGGCTTACTGTAATTCAGTCTTGAGGTTATCAAAGCTTGGGCCACTGTGACCAGAGCATTCCTGTACAGAAATGACTGTGGCTGGACAAACCACCAAAGCAGACAACAAGGCCCTCCTAGTGCTAGAAGCCCCCTTTTGTGTTGTGTTGCAGTTAGCAAAGCCCCCCTTTTGCGCCCATCAGAAACTGCTGCACTCTGTCCCCAGGTCCTCCCCAGTGGTGGGAGGGAATGCTCAGATTAGAAGGTCCTTTCACGTGGCACTTCATTGCATGCATGAATTTAGAGCACCCCAAATGCTGAAAATGACTGCCATGTGTAGAATGGATCTTCTAGGTAATCAGACTTTCAAATCTGCCCTACTTTGCAGAGAAACACCCTCTATTTCAAGGGCTGTCCAGTGGTCTTTCATAAAATGTAGCTATGTACATGCAGGTGTATGAATGCAATTTTTTAAAAAAATCTTGTCAATTAAAAATAAATTCAATATATCTCACTGTACTGAGGAAGACAGTAGCCAGGCAGCTTCCATGCCTTCTCAATCTGCTGACCAGGTGCCAGCTACTTTGAAACTTCAATGCTATTTCTACCCTCTGTTCTTAGGGGTTCAGAATCTTTAAACTAGGCCATGCCTTACAATGAAAGCACAAGGGGTTCCCCCAATGAATCCTAAGAACTGCAGCTTGTTAAGGGTTGTGAGAATTATAGCTCTGTCAGAGGTAAACTGCAGATTCCAGGATTCTTTGGGGGGAGCCATATGCTTTCAATTCAATATGGTTTAAATGTGTGGTGTGGATGTTATCCTAGATTTGGATTGGGTAGCCGTTGAGGATGCCTTCAATATAGGACTGACCACTGGGAAGTAGAATAAATGAGCACCCTTGTTTCTTGTCAGATGTAATGGTGGACTGGTTTAAGTCTTTCATTACAACATGTGAGAAAAGAGAAGGAGGTGCAGAAGGGAGCATATGATCACAAAGTTCACTTTTAGTCCAATAAACCATGGTTTGTTGGACTGAGATTGCTATGTCTGATCTGGACTGAAGAGAAAGAGGGAACCAGACTTTAACTACATAACTCATTTAGATGCCACAGATGAGTACATAAAGCTACAGTTAACTCCCCAGTGTAAACCTTTCTTGACTTTTAAGACTCTGTATATACTGATAGATTAAGTGACAAGCATAGCTGCCAAGTTTTCCCTTTTCTCGCGAGGAAGCCTATTCAGCATAAGGGAAAATCCCTTTAAAAAGGGGGTAACTTGGCAGCTATGGTGACAAGATCCAGTTCTCAGAATAGTGATCCAAATGAGTACAGATGGCACTTGCTATTCCTTGATGGTGTAATGAATGGAGCAACCTTGCTTGTGAAAAGGCATAAAGAATCCCATTAGACCCATGGACTTGTTTCAAATGTAATGCCAAACCATGGTTAGGCACTACATATATGGACTTTGAATGGAACTTGGGCTCATACACATACCCCCTTAGAATGTAGACACTTAGAGATTGCTGTTGTTGAATGGTATGAAAATTGTTTAAATAAATATACAGTACAAAATTCAAATAAATGAGGTGCTTTCCTTGTTTTGAGGCAAACCATAGCATACCATTTTGTTTTATCCTGCAAGTCAGGAGTGGTCACCAGTGTTTGGTTTTGGTATCCAATCCTGCTTGACATAGCAAGCACAAACCATAGTTTGCTAGCATGGTTGAAACAGTAAACCATGAGTTGTCTCACAGCAGCAAAGTAGGGACAGAATTACCATGCATTAAGAGTGGGTGTGTGAGATCTCAAGGCTCCTTTAAGGCCCATTCTCAAATGCAAAGCTTTTTAGGGATTAAATCTGTACAGTTAAGGTATCTTTAGGTTTCAGTCATTAGGCTGTTACTCAGCACAAAACATCACAAATGTGAGTCTGAAACCTGCTTGGTGTCTAACAAGAAATGATGGTGTGATCACACCTTTAGCTTGCTATGATATCATTTTGAACCCCTCTGGACTGAGTCGTGTGATGTGTCAAACTACTTTAAGAGAATAAAGATGAGTGTGATAATAATAAACCACTTTGTGTACAGATGGCAAAAAATAATAATTGAATGCAGAGCTGCTAACATTTCTAAAAAAGGTTTGTCCTCTTTTTTTTAACATGAGATCTGACTGTGTCATTCTCTGAAGGTTCCTGCTCAACAGCTCATGTCAGGAGAACTGGCAAAAAGAAAAGAAAAGAAAATCTTATTCAGGTCATTCATTGAAAATAACCTTGGGAGAACTGTGCAGTTCTTGGAGTAAAATAATGTATTCCTCTGTCTCTGTAAAAAGAAAAAGAAAAGAAAAAACTAAAAAGGAAAATGAGCTGCCCTAAACACAAGCTAAACCTGTCAGAGCAGCATGGATCCATGCTCTGTTAAGAACTGAGAATTAGCAATTTACAAACCATGCTTTGTCAGATGTTGTGTTATCAGCAAAGGCTTTTTCTTTGTAATGATGGCTTTGCAACCAGGGGAGTCATTAACTGAAAATTGTGTTTGCAAACTGTCAAGGTACGACATAAAACCCTCAAAAACGCCAGAAGTGTTATAGTTTTTGACCTATATGCTGTCCTTACCTTGTTGTCATGGCCCCAACCATAGGATTTTACTGGGTGCGGTGGATGACGCTGCTGAGGGCAAGACTCAGGCTACTTCTTTGGAGTGAGAGTTGTCAGTATCTTATTTACTGTCCTACTGCCTAGATGCAGGAGATGTGCCCTGTGCAGTACTTGCATCTTGCCAGCCTTGCAGGTCAGAGACCTCAAAAGCTGGCAAAGTGCTTTTAACAACTCTACCTGCTCCTCCATGAAGGCAGAGTGAACTAAATTACAGATCTTGTCATCCCTTATAAAGCTTTAGCTCCATGCTGAGACAACATCTTCTGATAACTACCATAAGAGGAGAGAATTGCAGCCAGCAGGGCTCATTTGGAGCTGTCCAGCGTTCTGTTTTTGTTTGCCTTTGTTTAGGAAAGCATTTGTCAAGACTTCCCTTTCTTTGCCCAACTTTGCCTGCTTTAACTTGGCTTTGCCTGACTTGGCTAGGCTTTAGCTGCTGGATCTGACCTTTCCTACCTTATCCATTTACTCACCTTGACTTGTCTTCACCTACATGGTTCCCCTGTAAGTATCTGACTTACAGCACTTGGAAGACAAAAGAAAAGCAGACAAATATGCAGCCATACAATCACCTTAACTAACAGGGAAGGACTAACAGGAAGTGGGATGTGGGTAGCACTGTGATCTAAACCACTGAGCCTAGGGCTTGCTGATTGGAAGGTTGGTGGTTCGAATCCCCGCAACAGAGTGAGCTCCCATTGCTTGGTCCCAGCTCCTGCCAACCTAGCAGTTTGAAAGCACATCCAAGTGCAAGTAGATAAATAGGTACCGCTCCAGAGGGAAGATAAACAGTGTTTCCGTGCGCTGCTCTGGTTTCACCAGAAGCTGCTTAGTCATGCTGGCCACATGACCTGGAAAAACTGTCTGTGGACAAACGTCGGCTCCCTCGGCCAGTAAAGTGAGATGAGCACCGCAACCCCAGAGTCGTTCACGACTGGACTTAACTGTCAGGGGCCCTTTACCTTTTTAACAGGGAAGGAAGCTGCAAAAGGGAAATGGATTCCACTGAAGTCCAAGATTAATGTTGTAGTAAAGGAGTGCCATGTCTTTTCTGACCAAGTAGGGGTTTCATTTAGAGTGCACTTCTTCCCCCTCAGCCCCCAAATGTGTCTGATCATATACAATGGGGGTGCATCTGACTTTGCTGTACACATGGAATAACTGCTGTTATAAACAATTCATTATGCAATCTTATAAGCATCTGATCAAAAAGAAGCCCATTAAGTTCAAAAGGAGTTATTTCAGCATTGTGTGTATAGAACTGCAGTCTAAGGCTACAATCACATACCTACCTACTAGGGAGTGCGCACTACTGAACTCAGTGAGCTTACTTCTGCCTTGCATGCAAAAGGTGCCAGGTTCTATCTCTGCCATCTCTAGGTAAAACTGGGAGGGACTCCTGCCTGAAACTCTGGACAGCCACTGTCAGTCAGTGTAGACAATACTCAACTAGATGGACCAAAGGTCTGACTCATACATATCTATGTTGCTAGATATGTATAGGATCATGCTGCAAATGATCATCTTTATCAGGCTTGCACATACTCTGAAAGTGCACCAATGTATCACAACCTGATCCTGAACATAACTAGTCTTAGCATTTGGACTTTGCTGAATTACACATTTCTCCCACTGCTGTATTTTCCCTCTTCAAAATCTGAAATGACCCCTCTGCTGAGAAGTCTCTATCCCCACTCCCTGCCCCCATGCGTAGGCAGACAAGGTCAGTCTATTAGTTAAGCAGAAGCATGCTTAACATCAAACGGCAGGCTTGGACAACAGCCCGGATTGGAATGACTTAACAACATGGGAGTTGCTGCGTCATTAAACTCTAAACGATAGACTTGGACAACAGCCCGGATTGGAAGATTGGAATGAAGTCAGGAAAACCTGCACTGGCAAATAGTTGAAAAAATACATATTTACAAATAAAGCTGTATTCGATGGATGAAAGGATATATGATTTCTGACATGATTGAGAATCGCATAGCCAGGGACGGAGAACTTTAAAGTGTTGAGATCAGAATGTAGAAAATATGAGAACAACAAGAAGAAGGCAGGAATGAAGATATTGGAGATATACTTCAAGAGGTCCAGACTATGGGGAGCCTGGAAAAAGTAATAATTAATAATTTGAACTGTAATTTGGTTTTTTAAATTTTAGTTTATTGTTTTTAATTGGATTATGATTATGGATATGTTAATTGGATGTTTTTATTGGAAAATTAATAAAAATGATTTTTTTAAAAAAGGAGAACTTTTCAAAGGCTTGTGAACAAGGCAAGATTTGACTTATGAGCTTCTTGACCTTCAATTCATACCCTAAGCCACTATGCTTCAGAAGTTCTCAGTGGTCTTTTTGATGGGCCCTCCCTCCATCCCATCAGCTCCAAAGCAGTCACAAACAAGCTCTGTGTCAGAACACTTTTCCTGGACCTTTCTTTTTTTACCGTGTTCTACACATTGTGTGAAGACAACCCTGAGGTGTACCCTATGGGGTAATCCAGCTAATCCTGACTCTTTCATGAATGTAATTTAATTGTACGCATATTTCCAAACATGCTATTTAGTGTAGAAAAAAGGCAAGTAATGAGGGAAATTGAATATTGCACAGTGTGGGGAATGTGGATAGAGAGAGTTTTTTCTCTCACTCCCTCATAACATTAAGAACCTGGAGCCATTCAGTGAAGCTGAATGTTGGGAGATAGGTTTATTTTTATTTATTTAGTTTATTTATGTACGACTGTCTGCACAAGCCCCGGGGCAGTATACAACAAGTCAAAAAAGTAAAAATTCATTAAAATTGCACAACCCAAAACAGCATGTGCTGACAGATCAATGAATGACAATTACTAATAGTGGCAGCAATCAACTTTCTCTTCCCCCAAACACCACCTGAAAAAGGGGTGTCTTGACTAACTGCCTAAAACCATAGAGCACTGGGGCCAGGTATACCACAGTAGGGAGGAAGTTCCACGTATAAAGAGCCACCATTGAAAAACGTCATTTCTGGTTCTCCACACCACATACCTCAATATGTGGAGGGACCATCATGAGGGTTTCATCCACTAATCCTCAATTATGAGCAGGTTAATATGCAGAATATGTCCTTGCAAATATTGGTGTCCCAAACCATTTAGGTCTTTGAATGTCAAAGTAAGATTCAGTACAGACAAAAGGAATCACTTATTCTTGCAGCACATGGTTAAGCTATAGGATCCATTTTCACAATGTGTGGTAAAGGCCACCATCTTAGATGGCTTTGAAACAGAATGAGATAATTTCAGAGAGGGTGATGGGTCTGTCTGTGGCTACCAGTCATTGATGCAGAGGCCCCATCCAGGTGCTGTTGCGGAATGGCAAGATAAATGGCTCTTGGGGATTCTGCGGAAATGCCACGATTGTATTTGTTGTCATTTGGTTTTAATATTATTTGTAAGCAACCTTGGGAATTTTATACCAAAAGGTGGTGAAAACAGGTAGATTAAAGATCATCAGGTTTCCAAAGGGATTCCTATTATTATTATTATTATTATTATTATTGTTATTCCAATATTCATTAAAACAATACAAAGCATCTTCAAATCAATCCAAGTACATTCGTTTGCACTTTTTACATATTCCATTGCTTAACTATAGAAAATCAAAAATCAAAATTGCGAAACATCAAGAAAAAAGAAAAAAGAAAGAAAACAGAAAAAGTATAAAGAAAAAAAGAAGACAAAAGAAAAAAAGAAATAGAAAGAAAGAAAAGGGGGAAAAATTCAAGTAAAAATAGGTTAAGGTCCATACAGAAAAAAAGTTCATCTCAAAACATAAAGCTTCCACCGCTTTCAGCACAGTAATTCATATTACATCTTAATCCTCCTGTCAAGTAATGTTTTAATATGAATCCAACCTTTAAGCCTATCCGACAATCATAATCTTCATAAACTTCTCATCCTTACAAGGTTATTCTAAACATAGCCGTGTTTTAGTCCCCTTGTCTGTTTTCTTTAGATAGTCGTTTAAGCATTCCCATTGTTTTTTAATCCTGTCTTTTGGTTTTTGTCGTATTATATCTGTAAGTTTCGCCAGTTCCAGGTATTTGCATAGTTTATTTATCAATTCTCCTTTTGTTGGTGTAAGGGTTCCTTTCCAATTTTTGGCAATTAACATTCTAGCGGCTGTCGTCGCATATAAGAATATATTAGTTCTATCATGTGGTATATTGCTACCTAGGATGCCCAGGAGATAGGATTCTGCTTTTTTAGAGAAAGATATTTTTATTAGCTTTTGAATTTCTGTATGTAGCATTTGTCAGAACTTTTGCACCTCTGGGCATGTCCACCACATATGGAACAGAGATCCGACCGCACTTTGGCACCTCCAGCATTTGTTGTTCATATTTTTTATTCATTTTCGCTAGCCTGTCCGGTGCCAAGTACCATCTGTGATGGAGTTTCATAAAATTCTCTCTTAGAGAATAGCAGGCTGTAAACTTTATACTATTCATTCAAAATTTCTTCCAGTCATCTAATTCTATTTCATATCCTATATCCTGTTCCCATTTGCACATATTTTTATTTTTCACTTCATGTTTTATTTCTGATTCTTCTAGGAGCCTATACATTTTTGAAAGTAATTTTTCATTGCAATTCAAAATTTCTTTTTCAAATCATGTTATTTTGTTTTCGAATCCCCTTGTTTTGTTTTTTTCTTTCTCAAATGTTGCCTTAATTTGAACATATTCCAACCAGGATACTCCTTTATCTTTTAATTCCTCATAGTTTTTCAATGTAATATTTCCATTTTCATTTTCCGTTATGCTCATTTGTATCATTGATTTGGAGGGGATTAGACAAATTGATTGAGGGTAAAGCTATCAATGTCCACTAGCCCCAACGGTTATGTTCCACCTCCATTGTTGGGTGGCAAGATGCCTCTGGATGCCAGTTGCTGGGGATTGCAGGTAGGGAGGGTGCTGTTGTGCTCAGGCTCTGCCTATGGGCTTCTCTTAGGCATCTGTCTGGCCACTGTGAAAGCAGAATTTTCTACTGTGATGGGTCCATCATACTATGATGGATCTAGCAGGGTTCTACTTAGGTTCTTATATGTTGCATTTTTAGGTGTACAGCTAAAATGGGTGAGGAAACACAGGCACTTCTCTTCTCAGTGATTCAGGCACTGAGGTGGGATGTTCTGCAGAAGGCTCTCCATAGAATGCACACTGGGAGGTGCATCCAAATGAGTGCAATGGGAGTAGAACGGCAACACCTGAACATTCAAATATGCACCTGAATGTGGATCAAAATGTGAATCCAAACAAGCGTCCCATTAAGAGCAGTGGAGTAACTAGATGCAATCTTCACTTTACTGTGCATCCAATTTCCACCCCCTGGAAATCAATAATGTATCTGAGGAACCTTGAGTTTCAGCAGCTAGTCAAGGTTGTGGGGAAGCAGGAGGGGAAAGGAACAGATATTGCACATCCCAAGTCTCAGCGATTTATATATTTTTACAGATTAAATAGCACTCTGCTGCCACTGAGATCTTTTTGACAATGCTTCCCATGAAGTACTTTTGACAGTCACAAGGCAAATGTGTGCAGCATTCACCTGCAATTAGTCACACTTCAAGGAGATGTGGCTGTTTGGTTGGAGAGGTCAGGTGATGTGCAGAGCTCTGTGGATATTTGTCGATGCTGGCAGAAAACTGAACTTGCCAGGTTACAAAATGGAATTGCTTGGAAAGGTTGCTGTGCGCTTACGTTTCAGCATTCTGAGCACCAGATGTCGATAATAAGGCCACAACAGGGGATGCATTAAAGCCTCAGCCTTAGCTGCAAGGTACATTGATAGCTTAATAGCACAGCACTGTGGTGCCGGCAGCTTTTAGACTATTTACATCTCGTTCTCTTTCAAGCGTCCCTCCCTCTACCTTTTAAAGTGGAGGTGTTCAGGCAACAATTCCTTCTAAATAACAGCTTGAACTTAACACTAAGAGAACAATAAGAGTGTAAAAGGGCTGTGTAGACTTTTTGATTGGCCATTTCCCCAGGTATTGTGAAGCTTCCAGTCTGATAAATCCCAGATATATTTTTAACACTAGAACATGCAGACGTCCAGTGAAGCTGAATGTTGGGTGGTTCAGGACAGACAAAAGAAAATTCTTCTTCATGCTGAGCACGGTTAAACTCTGGAACTTGCTCCCAACTTGGAGGGTTTTAAAGGAGCATTAAACAAATTCACGGAGGAGGAGAAGGTTACTAGCCCTGGTGAATATGTTCCACCTCCACTGTTGGAGGCAGTATGCTTCTGAATACCAGTTGTTGGGAACTGCAGGATGGGAGAGACTTGGGTCACATCCACACCATGCATTTAAAGCACTCTTATACCATTTTAATAGTAATGGCTTTCTTAAAGAATTCCAGGAACTGTAGTTTGTTTAGGGTGCTGACAGTTGTTAGGAGACCTATCACAGGGATACAATTCCCTGCACCCTTATCAAAGTCCCAAGATTCTTTGGGGAAGCTGTGATTGTTGCAGTAGATAAGAGTGACATAAGAGTGATCTAAATGTAGAGTGTGGATGTGTCCTTGTTCTTTGCTGCCCTGGAGAGCAGGGCTAGATCTAAAGGGCTTAACGTACAAAAGGATAGGCTTTGAGTTGAACACTGGGAGAAAGTTATTGATGCTAAGACCTGTCCAAACAAAGCAGGGCTGGGGAACATGTGGCCCTAAATATGTTGCTTGGCTAAAACTCCCACCATTCCTGACTATTCACAACAACAATATTAATAGTGCATCCCATGGAAAAAATGGGTGTATAACCTAAACACCAATATAAGATAAAGCACCACCTCATGAACCCCTGCCAGGACTGGCATTTTGAACTCCAAACTCCATATCTTCTCTGTTCTACATCACACTGTCTCTGAACTTTGAGCTGCCTGGTAATGAAATGTCTCTTAATTTCATCAGCTACTCCAGACATTGCTTCTGCTTCTGTCAAATCAACTTAATATTGACTGAAGTGTTGAGTGAATATTCTGCAGTAATCCATTCAGGTCTTCGGGTGGCTTGGTGTTGAGATGGCTAGAGGCCCAGGCCATTGTTGGAAGGTGTTGAGAACTCAGTCCAACCTCTCTGGAGGCATATTATGTTGGTATAACATTAATGAAACTGGCGGAAGTGAGCAGTGACTGAAAGATGAGTCTTACTTACAGCAATACTTCAGTCTGGAGATTTTGTACTTCCTTGGCCTGTGTGAATGGCCTGTTAGTCTGCAGCGTACTTGGCACATTGGTCCCATTCTTTCAGTATCTGTTTTATTTTTATTTTTTTTAAACATAATTTTTATTGATTTTACAAATTACAAAAGATGGTACATACATATACACCTTTTCCACCTTCTTCCCACCCCCCTCCATGGGTCCTCCCCTGCCACAGAAGTATCCCACGCAGGTGAACAGTCAGAAGTGGTCCATTTTATGATTGGATTTCTGTCCTCCTCCCCCTCCCCTGCCCCCGAAGCCCCCCCTGCCACCAGGGAGCTCCAGTGAACCAGGGCAGTACGCAGGAGTTCATCCATCCAACCATCTATTGTCATACCAAAAAAAAAAGAAAATACAAAAAGAGAAAAAGAGAAAAAAGAGAAGAAAAAAAAAAGACAAAAAGGAAAAAAGACAAAAAAAAATTCATCATAATTGTTAAATTCATAATTGTTAAACCATATTTTGTGGGCTTCCCCACCCTCCCCCCTTCCCCGGTTTTCCTCCCTTATTTATCATCTTCAACAGTTTCATAATTCATATTTTATAACATACACCTTTATATCTTGTACCACTTTTAAACTAACTATTATCATTTTCGCCTATTGTCCAATCACTGAGAAATCAAACTCCCATTTTTTCTTCCCGTGCCTAATTTTTACCCCTCTATAGGCCTCCATATTTTCACCTTTTTCCAGAATCAATTCACTTTTTAAACCTATAATTATTCCCAAACTAACCTTACACCCCCCCCGAGTACCGGCTCCACCCCACCAATCCAGCAAGTTCCATAGTCAGCAGTCCAGTTATAGTCCTATTAACCCATCCTTACAATCACAACTTCACTTTCCCTTCACCCCACCCCCTGTTTACAGTCTTTTGCCATCCAGGCCTCCATATCAGACCCCTGAGCTTCTTCTCTTCTCTGCTTAATTTTTCCTTCTTCCCTGTGGTCATTCTGGAGTTCCAGTAAGTCCAATCGTGCCCCCCTCGAAGGGGAGGCACTCCATCCAACTTTTTGTAGAGTAAAATCATCATTTTTTTCGTGATGGGCTTCATTTTGTGTTAAGTCATCACAGTCCTCATCATTGTCATTCTCACATTCATCTTCTTCAGTTTCAAAAGCTTCATCTTCTAAGAAATCATATTCTGCCATAATCATCTGGAATTGTTGCTGTAACACTTGCCGTTGTGTCTCCTCTTGACATAGTTCTATTCTTGCTTCCCACATTAAGGTCAAAACAGTCCGCTGAAACTCAGGCGGGTACCTTTTTGTTGACATAGTTCAGTCCTGTCAAGGTCAAACCTTGTCACATGGGGTGGAATATAATCGCAGTCTATTTTCTCGACTCCATTTTAACAAGCTGGCTGCATTCTTAAAAATAAAGTTCGAACTCACATTTCAAAAGTATATAAACCAAAAAAGAATTTCCAAAAAGTCCAGAGATAAAGATAGAAATAGAATTTAACTATAAATCCTGATCAACTCACTGGATTGTCTGGGCTGCCGGCTCCCGAGGAACAGAAAGGTCTTTCTTAGTCTTAACTTCTTTCTGCAGGGCAATCACAGCCACAGTCTCTCTCCCCTTTTACCCTGCATTTAGGGGAGATTCTCTTTGATGCCTTTGAGGAATCCTTTTAAGTTGAAATCTTCTGTTTACGGCTTCGGGTTTCTGTTTACTGTCTCTTATGTTACCGTAGGGGGGGGTGGCTTCCTCTTTTCCCCTCTCTCCCAGGTCCAAATTGTTGCCTTAATTTACATTCCAAAGAATCCAAATTACTCACAGTCTATTCATTTGCTGAATGTTCTTTGAAGAATTGGCCACCTCCACTTCCCAGACTCGCAGCTTCGCACTCTCAGAGCAGCAATGTCAGCCTGTCCGCCGCGGTTCACCTCCTCGCTCTCGGGGGCTTAAACAAAGCCGATCCGGGGAGGAGATAGCCCGCTTTTGGCGCCGCCAGGCAAAATCTGTCCCCAAAAAGCTCGATTTGGGGCTTTTAAGGAGGTTTCGCTTCGCTGGAACGATTCCCTCCACCTCTGAAGCGCCGAGGTCCGCTCCGCTGTGCGGACCCCCGTCTGAGCAAGATGGCGTGGTCAACCGGAAGCCCCTTTCAGTATCTGTTTTAAACCCATGAATGAATGAATTAGTTATTCTAAATTTATTAGAGCTATTTCTCTCTGGGTGTCACACAGGAAAATACCGAGACATAAAATCACAAAACCCAGCACAATACTATATGTCCTTTATATCTTTTTGATGTCCTTTATTATGCATGTTCCTGATCTGCCATGATTTATACGGTTTCTGAAAGAAAGATCTTAACTCATTTATTCATTTTGTGCAGGTCCCCACATTGATGATGGACACTCAGTTTTCGGAGTTCACCCCTGATATAACCCCCATAATGCTGGCGGCTCACACCAACAACTATGAAATCATCAAGCTGCTAGTCCAAAGACGGGTCACGATCCCACGCCCACACCAGATCAGATGCAATTGTGTGGAATGCGTCTCCAGTTCTGAAGTAGACAGCCTGAGGCATTCCAGGTCAAGGCTGAATATTTACAAAGCTTTGGCCAGCCCTTCATTGATTGCCTTATCTAGTGAGGACCCAATCCTGACGGCCTTCCGGCTGGGTTGGGAGCTAAAGGAGCTCAGCAAAGTGGAGAATGAGTTCAAGGCTGAGTATGAGGAGCTTTCACAGCAGTGCAAGAGGTTTGCTAAAGACCTTCTGGACCAGGCACGGAGCTCCAGGGAGCTAGAAATCATCTTGAACCACAGGGATGACCAGAGCGAAGAATTAGACCCTCAGAAATGTCATGACTTGGCAAAGCTAAAGGTAGCAATAAAGTACCATCAGAAAGAGGTAAGGGCTGTTTTCCTACTTGGGGGTGGTCCAAAACTCTATGCATATGTCATGGGCTAGAAGAGCATTCCCCAAACCAATACCTCCACCCTGAAAAGTTCTTGCTAGACTCAAACTCCCATCAGCACCTGCAGCCTGCATGGCCAAGGTTAAGTAGTTATATGAGTTGTGGTCCAGTAACATCCGGAGGGCACCAGACTGGGGAAGGCTGGGACAGCATGTATTTCCAGGCGGGATGTAACATGCTCTTTACAATCAGTAAATGAAGAGAGTGGTGGTCTACCATCAATAAATATTCCCTGGGCAGATTATAACAAATGTAAATAAATTCATGATTTCGAAATTTACAATTTCTTTGGTTTATTGTAATGGTTCCTTAACTTGGGGTTCTTGGTGTGGTCTTCCTGAGGGAAAAGTCATAGTTAATTAGTCAAATTTATCCAGCAGCACAGTGTGGGTTGCTGGTGCCCAGGGTGGGATAAATGTTGTGCCCCCATGGTGGACTAGGCAGCTCGGGGGGGGGGGGCACATGGAGCCTGCACGGAGGGAAAATAGAGCCCTCCTCCATCCAACTCCTCACCCGCTGCCTCCATCCACCTTCCCTGCCACGCCTCTGAATTTACCACCTGTGTGGAAATCTACTGTGAGATTGCTGTAAGTCATAGTGACTACAAAAATCAACTCAACAGCTGAAGCTTACACCCTCTAATGCTGGGGGGAATTAGGCCCTGGGCGATTTAAGGAAAAATCTACCTTCTATCCATGCCTTTTGGCATTAAAAAAACCTGGCTTCTGACTTGGTCCTGGATAAAGTATCATGTTGCAGCAACCATGGATGCTTGGTGGGTCTGTGACTCTAATGGTTCATATGATAGTGAGGCAAGCTACTTTTGTTATCCCCCCCCCTCTGAAACAGAATTCCTTAAAGTGTCTTTTGCTTATTAAGCTGTATTTTCATATACAAAGGGTCCTATTTGGCTTTGTACTGGTAGTCTCTTAATAAAGGATTTGTCATTGTATATTGGTGTGGATTCTTAGGGCAGGCATCCCCAAACTGTTTTGGCCTACAACTCCCATGATCCCTAGCTAACAAGACCAGTGGTCAGGGATGATGGGAATTGTAGTCCAAAACATCTGGAAGGCCTGTCTTAGGGTAAGCTTTGTCTCCTTATCTGGCACCTGGCTGTTTGGTTGTTGTTACTGAGAAACTTGTGGGCTTGGGGCTCAGGGGACCTTATCTTGATTGCTTAGTGGGAATTTAAACCCTAGGTGAATATATTTTTATTCACCTAGGTCAGGCATCCCCAAACTTCGGCCCTCCAGATGCATAGCTGCCAAGTTCTCCCTTTTTTAAAGGGAAATTCCATTATGCTGAATAGGCTTCCTCGCGAGAAAAGGGAAAACTTGGCAGCTATGTCCAGATGTTTTGGACTACAATTCCCATAATCCCTCACCACTGGTCCTCTTAGCTAGGGATCATGGGAGTTGTAGGCCAAAACATCTGGAGGGCCGCAGTTTGGGGATGCTTGACCTAGGTCATATACATTGTTTTAGGCTATATCTGTTGCAATTTTGGGGTGGGGTGGGGGACAGAGTCTGTCTTATTGTTACATGTTAGTTTGAACTTTGCATTTTTTATATTGCTTTGTGTAGAGAGCTAGTGTGGGTAGTAGCTGGGAGTGTCAGACTAGGACCTGAGAGAGACTAGGGTTTAAATTCCCACTAGGCAATCAAGATGACCATGGCTCATCACTGCCCCTCAGTGACCATGGGCTCATCACTGCCCCTCAGACCAACCTACCTTACAGGGTTGTTGTGAGGAATCAATGAGGAGGGGGAGAACCATGTACACCACATTGCACTCCTTGGGGAAATGAGTAGGAATATAAATGAAATAAATAAATATAGGGAGGACAGGGCATGAATAAATTATTATTATTATTATTATTATTATTATTATTATTATTATTATTACTGAATCAGAGCAAATAACAATTTAGGTTTTCTGCAAGAAATGGAACTCTCTTTAAGGCTGAATCAGGAAGTGTGGATGCCCAGAAGAAGCCCATAGGCAGAGCCTGAGCACAACAGCACCCTCCCTCCCTCCCTGCAATCCCCAGCAACTGGCATCCAGAGGCATCTTGCCACCCAACAATGGAGGTGGAAATAACCATTGGGGCTAGTGGGCATTGATAGCTTTACCCTCAATCAATTTGTCTAATCCCCTACAAATCAATGATACAAATGAGCATTAGGAATCCCTTTGGGGACCTGATGATCTTTAATTTATCCGTTATCACCACCTTTTGATATAAAATCCCCAAGGTTGCTTACAAATAATATTAAAACCAAATGACAACAAATACAACCATGGCATTTCCGCAGAATCCCCAAGATCCATTTAATTAAAACCACTGCACACCAATTAAAAGCCATTAAAAGCCTGGGGAAACATAATTCTTTTTGACCTAGAGCCTAGTAGTAATTGATCATGGCATCACACAAGTGTGTTCCATAGCTAATGTGCTTTGACAACAGTCACATCCACTCTTATGGGCCATTTTAACAGTCATGGCTGCCCTCAAAGAATGCTAGTGCAGCCATGAGTTGTCCACAACTGAAATGGGTTTTGAACCGCAGGTAAACTGCTGCAGTCCATATCAAGATACTGAATGGCTTCACATACACTGTAGCTAGAGATACCCTCACAGGCTCAGATAGGAGCTTCATGGAAGAGGCATGCATTAGGAGTCTGAGTGCTCTTTCATTTCTGATTATAAAATGTTTGTTTGGTGCAGACCTTCTGTTTGTGTCTTCCCCAGCTGTTAAAGAGTATTGCACGCATCTCTCTCTCTCTCGCCTCCCTCTCCCCTCCCCCCCCATCTTTCTTGCACAGTGCATGGAGCACAGGAAAAATTGCTATCCCATCAGTTTACTCATAATCAGTAGTGGCTGGTGAGGTGGTTCAGGTGGGGCAAGGTGAGCTTGGCATGGTGCAGTGCATTGTGAAGGAACCACTGTGATGCTTCTGCTGCCATGCACTACACCACACTAACTGAGTCTCACTCCTTCCTCTCAGTAAGTACCAGTGCTCACTGTGCTGGGAAGCCAGCAGAGCAGCCATGCCCCCCACCCATGCCACCTCACCACCTGCTACTCTTCATAATAACAAATAAAATGAATATGCTTAATAGTGCAATTCTATAGGGTCTACTTAGAAGCAAGTCCTGTTAAATTAAATGGGAATTAATCCTGAGTAAATGCATATATGTTTGCAACCATGGTTAATTTATATAATTTATTATCTCAATAACTGGTGCCAGCCACTAACTTAGATGGCTTTTAAAAAGCATTAGACACTGTGTGAAGGTTGGTGTTTTAGTGCCCCACTTGAAGGCTCCCTGGATACATGGCTGTTGTGAGACACAGGATGCTGGACTAGATTGTTGCTCTGGTTTGAGCCAACAGGGCTCTTGCATTCTAGTGGAGGTGTAAATAAGCAGGAGAATTGCTATCTCTGGTACAAGGAAGTAGTTGGGGTTCAGAGCTTCTCAGAGAAAACAACATGCCCTGTGAATGATTCAAGTTATTTCAGCTGTAACCCTCTAGAATTCCTTCCTTGCCTGTGAGCAGATAAGAGAGTGTTGTCTCCAATGTGGGAACAATTCCCTTGGAGGTGCAAGATCTCTGTGTAGCTCCAGATCTACGATTAGTATCCAATTAGCATCAATTGTTTTGAACTTCAGTCAGCTCTAAGAATGTGTGAGAACATTGAAATGCACGTACAGAACATGGCCAGATGGCGCTTCCTGGTCACACTTACAGTTTATTCATGTCTGTGCAACTGTGAAAACAAAGAGTAATTATTCTGAAGTGCTTCTGAACTGTAGACCAGGTATTTAAGATCACGTTAAACATATGCTGTATGATTTCTCTGGGACTTCAGTGGAGCCTGACAGATAAAGTGTAGTGAATCAAAGTTCAGGATCTCATGGGGTGGGGCTTAGTGAAGCCTGGGGAAGTGGGGTCAAGGGGTGGAGCCAATAGGTCAAGGGACAGCTCCTGGCATCTCAGCATGAATATGGGAGCAGAGGTAATAATGAAGTTGTCAGTCAGGGCTCAGCCCTACCCAGACCTCATATCTAAGGCCAGCTGGATCCTCCACTGATCTCCACATTGCCAGTGATACTAAGAAGCCATTGGGTCTGGACATCCCTGCCCCAGGACTGGAGATCCTTACTCCGGTTGCCTGGGCAGCTCTCCTTTGAAATTTACACTTCTCCAATTTCTGCAACCCAAGAAGGCATATAAAAATGTGCTTATTAGTGAAAAGCACATGAGAACATATTTATATTAGTGAAATCTACTTTTTTTTTGGTGGGGGAGATTCTTACAGAAATGCAAGCTTAGGCAAAATGGTGTACAAAACTGCATATATTATGAGGCATGTGTACAGAAACGCAAATGAATTTTCACACAAACTTTTTTTAAAAAGGAAAGATCCACAAATGTATGTGGACATGGAGCAAACTGAGCTTGATTGGAAACATGAGAAACTGAACTGAAAGATTTGTTCACCACTATCCTCAGATCGGTTTCCCAATGGAACAGCCTTGGAATGAGGGCACAGGGACAGCTTTGAGGGGCAAAACTAATTCATGCCCTTAGAGTTAAATGGTTTGGGGGAGTTGATTTGGACATGAAGTGTGTAGTGATAGGACAGCGACAGGGACTTTATTGATTCTAGTCCAGAGTGAGGATGGGAGCTTGTCCAGAGACACTTGCCTCTTAATAGGAATGGTTGCCTGGTGAGAATAGTGATTAGCTTATCACTTGTTGCAGGTCTTGTTGAAGTTGTGATCTATGTCACCTGAGAGCTTGTGCCTCAACTCTTTTTTTTACCTTCGTCCCTGCAAAACACAATTGTCCAATTCTGCTGGTTCCTCCCCATTAGGCACCAGTCAATCTGCATCTATAGTATGGTGTTCAGCTCTGGGTGTCGTAGACCAGGATAGCAGAACTTCAAGCCTGGGGGCAAAACACAGCCCTCAGTCTAGGACTTTCTATATGGCCCTTGGGACTCTCCCTGGGCCACAGCCCTACCAGTCCTGCTTTGTGCCTTCCTTGAAAGTTCTTTTGCCAGGCTAGAATGTGTTTTTGAACTCTCATAATGCTTCTTCCATGCCCAGAAGAAGGGTGTGCGTCCAAGGGAGAGTCTGGGTATCCAGACTTTGTCTGAGTTGGGTGGAAACAGCCCCAGATTGTCCCAGGCTGCTTGGAGCAATCTAGGGCTATTAGGGATTGGGACCTCAGTGGGCAGGGAGATGTCCGCGGGAAGCAGTCACACTGCATTCCCCTGCAGGAATTGTGCTGGAAAAGCAAAGTGCAGAGTGCTCCTTTGGGGGGGGGCTGTGCATAGCAGACCCTTCAAATGTCCTTATTTTCCAGAGATGTCCCTGATTTAGAGAAGCTGTTCCAGTTTCTGATTTGATCCTGTAATGCTTTTCCTTAGGACATCCCTATTTTCATTGGAGAAATGTTGGATGGTATGGTAGGATGTCTCTATTTTCACTGGGAAAAATTTGGAGGGTATGGAGTTATCCAATTTCCGAGCCGTCTGAAGGCAATCCTGTATAGGGATGTTTTTTTAAAAAAAATGTTTAATTTTTTAAAATGTTCTTACATATATGGTGGAAGCTACCCAGAGTAGCTGGGCAACCCAGAAAGATATAAATAGTAAAATAGTATAAATAGTAAAATTGCATGCCCATTCTCCATGTCATTGGAGAAATGTTGGAGGGTATGGCATAGCCCTAGAACACATCCCCTTAAATATGCCTCCATTTCATTGGATGCCAGGATTGGACACTCACCCTTCCTTCCATTCTGAGGAGAGGTGAGGTACAAAAGATTCTTTCTGTGGGTGAGCACAGTGGTGCTTGATATAGGTGTCTTTCCTCCCTTGTATATCAGAGTACTTAATACAGAAGGGGTAGACTCAAAACATTTTGTGGTGCTTTCTATTTTTCTGCTCTGTTTCTGCCCTTTTCTGTTATGCCCCTCCCCACAGCAGCCATTTTGTGCTATGCCACACCCCACAGCAGCCATTTTGTGAGTGGTGACCATAACACTTCCTCAAAATTGCAGTGTGCCCACTGGCCCCAAAAGATTAGTGACTCATGCATTATCATATGCAGCATCCCTTGCAAGACTCAATGGGACAGGGATTCACTAGGGACAGGAATGAGGGACGGACCTTGCTACAAAGCAATATTTAGAGAAAAGGCTTTTGGGTTTTCTTTCTGCTGCTGCTGTTGTTGTTGCTGCTGCTGCTACTTAATTGAATGTTTTGAGTATCGTGCTTCTAATGGTTTGTTAGTTTTTATGCTGTTACCAGTCTTCTGGCACTTTAGATCCATAGGGAGGATACAAATGAACGAAAACATTTACGGTACACACATGGGTACAAAGGCACCACCATGTAGATCACAGCCTGCAGCTGGTGAAGTTCATTTTGATCTGTACAGCACGACAACCTATTATTACAGGGCAATTTATGTTATTATAACACATTTTCAACCAAAATAGCAAACACTTTCATTTGTTTTCCAATTGCAAGACCCAAACCAGTCTATGGCTAGGCTGGTTGTTGCCAGCTTGTCTGGGTACAAAATGGCAGCATGTCAGAATCCTTCTGCTCCCACCTCAGCACAAACATCTACTTAGGTAGTAAATGTTACAGGTAGGTAGCCGTGTTGCTTGAGTTTATCATTTTATTCTAACAAGACTCCTGTCTTGGGCCTCAGACAAGCTCTGCATGAGCCTGATTGGAGGTTGTATGGTTCTGAATACCAGTTGTCAGAAACTGGAAATGAGGAGAGTGCTGGGGCACTTACGGTACATCCTGCTTGTGAGCTTCTAATAGGCTATCCGGTTGAAACAACAAAAAAAAAATCCTTCCAGTAGCACCTTAGAGACCAACTAAGTTTGTCATAGGTATGAGCCTTCGTGTGCATGCACATGAAAGCTCATACCTAAGACAAACTTAATTGGTCTCTAAGGTGCTACTGGAAGGATTTTTTATTTTGTTTAGGTAGTAAATATTATTATTATTATTATTATTATTATTATTATTATTACCACCATTGTTTTTGTTTTATTAAAGCACCATCAATGCACACCAAGTTTTAAAA
Source organism: Zootoca vivipara (assembly GCF_963506605.1). NCBI lineage: Eukaryota > Metazoa > Chordata > Lepidosauria > Squamata > Lacertidae > Zootoca > Zootoca vivipara. Next base: position 23,092,223 of record NC_083294.1, read on the forward strand.
AGTTTTGTAAGTTGGAAAGACAGGTTCCCTATGCATGCTCTTTTCTTTATCATCTAAACTTCAGCAGTGATGGAAGAGTTGAGAAAGGAGACAAACAGAAAAGCTATGGGTACATATGGTCAGACTGCCCAAGGATTTCAGAATTCTGGGCCAATGAGATTTCTCTAATGACAAATCAAACTATCATGCCCTCTCCATATTTGATGGTTTTAAATTTATTCTCTGAATCTTATAAAGACCTTAAAAATAAGTTCTTTTCTATCTGCCTGTCTCATTTCTCTTCTCGTTTTCGCTTCTTACTTCTGTATGTTTTTAGCCTTGACCTACCTGCAAAATGCACTGAAATTCCTCTGCCCCCATGAAAGAGGTGGAAAAATGACTGCTTTTTTCATAAGCGTGAAGGGTTCGATGGAATTTGTCAGATGGAATTTAGCAGCACAGCACTTTCAGACCCTCTAAGTGTCCCTATTTTCCAGGGACACCCCTGATTTGGAGAAGCCGTCCCTGTTTGTGATTTGATCCCAGAATGTCTCACTTTTTCTTAGGATGTCCCTATTTTCATTGGAGAAATGTTGGAGGGTATGGAGTTATCTGACTCCTGAGCTGCCTGAAGGCAATCCTGTATAGGGAAGGTTTTTTTAAAAAAAATGTTTAATGTCTTATTATGTTTTTATATTTGTTGGAAGCTGCCCAGAGTGGCTGGGGCAACCCAGTAAGATGTGTGGGGTATAAATAGTAAAATTATCATTATGGAATGGGACATCCCTATTTTCATTGGAGAAATGTTGGAGGGAGAAATGTATAGCAGGATAATGTTTAGTGTGAGGATGGGAGCCTTACAAATGTAATGCCCCTATTTTTTTCTGTGAGCTTTTGAAGGATATATTAACGAACTGCTGTGTTTTACTACTACAGACCACAGCAAAATACATTTAAAAAGTGGGTTGCATCTTATTCCCTGGCTCAAAGCAATGACAAGTCCTTGACTTTCCATCAGTAAACCCGAGGGTTATTTTTGTGCATGAAAGACACAGTGTGTGCCAAAAGAGTTTCTATTTCCACATGCCCTGAACTTATTCTTCATGTGTCACTGGCATTTTTTAAAGCCCCCCCCCTTTTTTAAAAAGTGGACCAAAGTGTTCCATAGAAATTCTCCAGCTTCCCTCATGCTCTTTGGGGGATGCTGTACAGCCAGGAGTAGTGCCACACTTGACAGATTCAATGCACCACAGAGCATTGGAATAGCTGGTAAGACTGTCCATATACTGCTAGGGAATATATTTCTCTCTGGTGGTTTTTGTCTTCTTAAATGTCTCCAGCAAAAATTATGGCTCAGGTATTTTATCTTTGGAAGTAAGCCTTGAAATATGCTTTGAAGAGGGGAGGGAAGTAAACAGGGGGGGGGAATGAAAGCAGCAAAAATGTATAACAATCCAACAAAATTTAGTTGGTTTCAAACTGATGTTGTTGCTGTTCTGCCTCTTGAAGTCGGAAATGATATTTTACTCAGTAATCTAGCATCATTCCCCTCCCCCTCCCCAATCCCCATGAAGCACCAGAGAGGAAGCACAATTCAAGACTGGAAATAATGCAAGGCATATTTGTGCAGGATATGATAAAGATTTAGCTCAACTTTGAGGGAACAAATAAATACATTAAGGCAAAAGGGCTATCTTACTATATAATATTCTTGTAAGGGAAAAAATAGTTGTCATGCTGCAGTTAGTGTGGCTTCCACTGGGGGGCCACACCAACAGCAGCATGGCAGCACAACACAAACCGCACCTCAGCGGCACTGGAGGCAGAGGAGAAAGAAAGGGGCCACAAAGAAAGACAGTAGCTGTGGAACTGCCCAGGCCAGTGAGCAGCCTAGGAGACAAGGAGGAGGTATTTGGGAACAGGCAGGAAGATAGTGTGGGGCAGGTTTTTCAAGCCTTCCTGCTCTTCCCCTGTTGTTGTTGTTGTTGTTGTTGCTGCTGCTGCTGCTATAAAAATACTTTGTCTTCTTCATTGCCTTCTCACCTACAGATGGCAGTGGTCCTGCAGGAAGGGGGAAAGGAGAGAAAGGCTTTCTTCTCTTCACACCCACCTCCTGTCAGTGGTGACAGTGGCAGGGAGATATTAGTAAACTGTGGGGTTTGGGATTTGTAGTGGGGTGCATATTTAAACCATGGAACTCACTCCCCAAGGAGGCAGTGAAGGCCATCCACTTGGATGCCTTTAAAAGCAGTTTAGACAGATTCATGGAGGAGAGGCTATGGACAGCTTCTAGCCATGATTAAGACTGGGCGATATATTAATATATCATCCAAAAACTGGTTTGAAGTCTGTATCGTAATAGTATCAGTTTCATAGTGTTTGACCTGGCAATACATTGTGAATCATGATGTGTATATGTGTGTGCATGTGCTCGTGCATGTGTGTGCGCGCAATACAAAAATCAAATTGGGGGGGGGGCGACTTGGGAAGCCAGCCGATGCCTCTTCACAGCTCCATCCTTCTTTCAGACATTATCATATATTGTTATATCATGGTGTTTAGCTGGTGAAATATCACAATGTTGAAAACCAGATATCTCCCAGGCCTAGCCATGATAGCTATGCTCTACCTTGTTGGAGGAAGCAGTGCTTCTGAATTCCAGTTGCTGGAGGCCACATGAAGGGAGAGTACTCTCGTGCTTGGGTCCTGCACGCAGGTTCCCCATAGGCAGCTGCCTGGCCACTGTGAGAGCAGGATTCTGAACTACATGAACCATTGGTCTGATCCAGCAGGCTCTTTGTATGTTCTTAAGAGAGGAAAGGAAGGTCAAAAATCGGCTGGTCTAGAGAGAGGATCAATGAGGAAAGTGTGTGTTGATGCTCAGGGGCTGTTGAACATCTATTGGAAACCTAGAAGAGGGTCTTTTCTATCTATCTGTCCTTTGAAATCCAAATAAATAAGGCAGTTAATATGAATGCAAGATGTGCTTCAAACCTGTTTGCCTCTTTTAAGAATATTGTTATATGGCACCCCAATCTCCACAACCGTGATCAATTTCAGGGGTTTCAGGTACTTGCCTAGGTTTGTGTTTCCTTTGGAAATGAGGCGCAGCAGAGATTGTGGTGTCTTTATGATATATGGCTTATTTACACACACATATATACAACTTGAGACTATGATGCAGGGGCTTCCAACATTACACTCCCAGAGTGTTTTGTTTCTCCCATAGCTGCAGCCTTGGATTCAAACAGTCAGCCCACTTTGTGCTCTTCCTCTCTTCAGCTTGCTGTGTTTAAGAAGAGGAAGAAGAGTTTGGATTTGATATCCCGCTTTATCACTACCCGAAGGAGTCTCAAAGCGGCTAACATTCTCCTTTCCCTTCCTCCCCCACAACAAACACTCTGTGAGGTGAGTGGGGCTGAGAGACTTCAGAGAAGTGTGACTAGCCCAAGGTCACCCAGCAGCTGCATATGGAGGAGCAGAGACGCGAACCCGGTTCCCCAGATTACAAGTCTACACCACACTGTACTGCCACTCTTTTTCTTCCAGCCCATATCATCCACAACTGCAGTCCTAAAACAACTGCCCTCCTTCCAGCTCTACAAACTCTACTTCAAAGGCTTTGTCTTTCTGACAGCTAACGACCAATCTAAAGCAGGCCATCACTGGGCTGGCTCCTGTCTTTCATGTTAACATGCTGAATCCCGTGTCTGGCACCCAGGAATTAGAAAGGGGTTCCAGGAGTTAGAAGGGGACCCTAGGGACCCCACAACCTCATAACAACATGATCGCTTGATCTTATGGACTTTAACTAGTGGAGGAAATAAATATGTGTTCACAGATGCACAACCAACTGATGAAACAAAAGGTTTTGTACTGTGCTGAAATTGCCTTATTTTTATCCACAGCATGCATAAATATATCACAAGCAATTATGTCCCTCCCATCTTGTAAATAATTCATCAAATGCCCTTGGTATATTTGAAATTCATGGTGTGCATCCATCCTGCATAGGGACAGAGCTTCCAGGACCCGAAAGGCAGGGAGATACTGAGCGTTTCATTTTGAATTTTGACATTTATAAACAATATTCTACCAAAATCACTGTAGGGCATATTGTAATATTTCCTGTATAATTAATTCTCCGCCAGTTGCATGAAAAGACAATTTGCCTTCTATGATATATGGAAGCTTTTTTATTTAATGATAAGTATAAACATCTATAAATGTAATGCCTTGCCTTTCCCCTTCCTTGCAAGCTATCTTTTTACACCTGAGCTAAATAGTAGTACTGTATTAATGTATCACTTCGTAAAGGAGTTTATCACTTTGCAAAGTATGTATAGATTTAATACTGTACTAAAAGATCACTGTGGGCAGTATGCCTTTGTTAGGAATAAAATGCTAAAGGGGAGAGACATCCCTTGCAGGGAGTATGTATTGAGAAAGTCCCCAGAGTGCTGCTTCCAGTCAGAGTATGTAATATTGAGTTAGATGGGCAATCTGGCCTGGTATGCTGTAGCTCAGTGGTAGAGCATGTGCTCTGCATATGACAGGGAAATTCAGGAAATAAATAAATAAATAAATAATAAATAATAATGATTTATTTATACCCCGCCCATTTGGCTGGGTTTCCCCAGCCACTCTGGGCAGCTTCCAACAGAAAAATAAAATACAGTAATCTATTAAACATTTAAAGCCTCCCTAAATAGGGCTGCCTTCAAATGTCTTCTAAAAGTCTGGTAGTTGTAATTCTCTTTGACATCTGAAGGGAGCGTGTTCGACAAGGCGGGCGCCACTACCGAGAAGGCCCTCCGCCTAGTTCCCTGCAACTTGGCTTCTTTCAATGAGGGAACCGCCAGAAGGCCCTCGGTGCTGGACCTCAGTGTCCGGGCAAAACGATGGGGATGGAGATACTCCTTCAGGTATACTGGACTGAGGCCATTTAGGGCTTTAAACATTACATATGTTTATGTAATTATCATAATAGAATCACAGATTTGCAAGATACCACAAGGGCTAGTCTAACCCCCTGCAATGCAGGAATCACAACTAAAGAATCCAAGAGAGATGACCATCCAGTCTTTGCTTTAAAACATCCCATGAGGGAGAGTCCACCACTTTCCAAAGGAGTTTGTTCTACTGCATTGATAAACCTAAATTCAATTCCTTTGTGAGAAATCAAAATATGGGCTCCCAGGCCCAGCCATTGCTGAATAGGAGCTCCAGGGCAGGCTTCATTGCACTGGGTCCTTGGCAGTTACCCATGGTTGCCACCTGCTGACACCAGGCTTGTTTGCAAATGCAAAAGCATTTATTAAAATAAGCTTCAGTATGATAGGTTTCACACACACACACACAAAAATCAGTGTAAGTCCTTTCTTCTGCAGCCAAATTGGAATGGTGATCAGGATCATCATTTGCAAATGACAAGGAGACACAACGATCTCGTGGCTCATCTCTTTAGGAAAAGGGTGAGCCAAGGAGACTGATTCATCAGAAGCCCATTAGGGATTTCGGTCAGAGGAATTGTTACGATTCCTGGCTGCAGTGGTGGAGTTCTCATGGCTGCTGTGTTTTTTGTATTGTTTTGTGTGTGCCATAACCCCCTGTTGCTTCCGCACCCCACCACCCACACTGTCCTCTTGCAATAGCCATCAATCTGTCATTTCACAGTTATGATTCACCCAGGCCCAAAATGAGACAGCCTGGACCCCAGACATGGCGAGAACTGCTTACCCGTTTTCGGAGCCATGATATCATTAAGTGCTTTGTCCATGGGGGACAGAAAGGAGGAAGAAAACTAGGCTGCTGTCAACATGATTGCTGGTGTTAGTAATGGCAGGGAGGAAAGAGAAGAAGGTTGGGTTTTATTATATTCAACACACACACACACACACACACACACACACACACAAGTTTAATGCAAGTAGTGTCAAGAGGTGAGGCTGTAGGTCAGGGGCAGAGCACCCACATTGCATATAGAAGGCCCAGGTTCCATCACCAACAGCTCCAGGTAGGAGTGAAAATGCCCCGTGCCCAGAACCATGGAGAGTGACATGGACTGGCTGGATGCAGAGGAGGGGTGGGAGGCACTAACCAGGGGGTTGGTGGTGGGATGACGACGAGTTGTCAGAGGGAGAAGAGAGAGCAGACTGGGAGGAGGAGGTGCCAGAAGCTGAAGAGGTAACAGGGTTTAGTGAGCAGGAAGGGACTGTGGCAGAGTGGTCCCAGAAGCAGAAGCAGGGTGCGGGGGTCAAGAGGCAGTCTGCAGGCAGGTTGCTAAAGAATCCAGGGAGTCTTCCCTGCTCCAGTCTCCCAGATTACATAGAGCAAAGAGAGAGAATACAAAGGAGTCTCAGGTTGCTGGACCCAGGGGAGGAGTCTTAGGGGGCAGTGCAACTGCTTCCTTGGGGCAATACTTACTGGGAAGGGTAACTGTGACCACTAGAACTGAGTTGTTTATTTGAATATAGAGTTAACGTCACTGACATCAGGTGCTTTATTGTTTAATTTCTGACCTATGCCTGACTCCAACTCCTGACAGAGAGCCACTGCCAGTCAGTGTAGGTAATATGAGGTAAATGAACCAATAATCTGACTCGGAATAAGGCATCACCATATGTTCTTATGTTGTTCCTATAAAGTGGGACAAGATGGTAGAACAGGGCCGTCTCAAGCAGGTCGGGCACCCTGGCGCTGAGGCACGGAGATCGCTCCGACGCCCCCGCCCTCGCAGCGTGCAGCATGGCTTCCATGCGGCTTTGCCACGAGCGCCCACCGCCGGCCCGGCACCCTGGCGCCCCGCGCCACCGGGACCTTACCTAGAGCCGGGCCTGTGGTAGAACAACTGTTGGAAAATGGGATTGAACTAGAAACTCTTTTCTCTTTGCATCAGTACTTAGAGTTTTCTACTTGTAATCCAAAGTCCTCCGTCTACCACCCCAAGTCTTCTGGAGTCATAGCACCACATGCATTGACAAGGACTATTTTGAAACAGGGGTGGGGCAAGCTTGTGTGGCCCTGTGACACTGCTCTTACATTATTTCAGTCTGCAGGTTGGAAGATAATAATGTGATCCTCTATAACCTCAGGTGTGTGTGTGTGTGTGTGTGTGTGTGTGTGTGTGTGTGTGTGTGTGTGTGCATATGCCTTACAAACACATATAGCTTTAGTTGTGAAGCACACAGTCTTCTTTTCCTCCCCACTGCCCAACACCACTGCATGTGCTATATCTTTTACTACATTCCTACTGTTAGAGGCAAACAATAAACAAAAAAACCCCAGACAGAATCTTTAAATTAAAAATAATAGACCGAACATTTTAAAAACTCGCTTCAATTCTACCGTAGCAACAGCATAACTACAGGAATAACATTGGGTTTGTTTGCTTCTGTTGCCCTGATGCTAAGGACATTTACTTGGGAATCAGCACCATTTTGTTGCAGAATAAGATAATAAAATGAGCATCTGTAACCAGGCATGCGCCCAGCTGCTTATTCCCTGACTATAAAATGTTTTTAGAAATAGGAATAGGCCAGCTCCCATTGGGCCTCAACATGCAGCCCAGCTGCTTAAGCAGGGCCTATTTGCTGCTGGCCTCGTCATCTGTCCCATTTGAGTGGTGGTTTGGGGGCCTCGTGGGCTACAAGGCCCTGGACCTGAGAGGCACCCCTGTCTCTGCTAGGGATGGGTGAATCTGCCAGTTTGGGTTTCTCTGAGTTCCCTTTTTGGCAATCTTGCCCTCAGTTCCCCACATTTTTACATCAGCTTACAATTTTAAAAAAGTCCTCATGAAAAGACATCAGCATTTTAACACAAATTTACCCTAGTTTCTCCATTTTTGTGTGTAATTTTGCCTGATATACACATTTTTGCAAAGCAATTCTCCTAACATAATGCAGTTCCTATGTTAGTTCATGTGATATGTGCATTTCTATGCATACCTTACCACAGCATATGCACCTTTATACACACTACTTGTCTGCAGAACAGCACTGCAAAATCCAGAAAAGTGCCAGATTTCAAAGGGCAGCTGCATTTTGGTTTGCAGATTATTTCAGGAAGAAAAAATTAGATTTGCCTTTAAATGTCAACTGAATCAAAATTCTTCCCCATCTCTAGTCTTCACCTACCTTTTCTCTTTCCTCCTAAGATGAACCAGCATGAAATGGATATCGGCAATAAATTAAGGACATTTAAATGTAATCACAACTGTAGAAATTTAGGGCCTGCAAATCCCTATATTTGGCTCAAGATATTCATTGAGAGTGGAACCTTCCCAACCCTATAAAGATAAGATTCATTTACCTGCCAATAGTCTATATCAGGCACCCCCAAACTTCGGCCCTCCAGATGTTTTGGACTACAATTCCCATCTTCCCCGATCACTAGTCCTGTTAGCTAGGGATCATGAGAGTTGTAGGCCAAAACATTTGGAGGGCCGCAGTTTGGGGATGCCTGGTCTATACTATACTGGCTTTTGAAGCAGGTTGCGTTAAAAAAATTAAAAAGGGGAGAGAATGCATGATTATACAATGGACCAAGTTGAGCTTATTAAAAAACTGTTGCAATTGTAACACAAGACTAGATGGAACCTCCATGCCCAGGAGCAATATACCTCTGGATAATATTTTTAAAGCAGCAGACACAGGAGAAAACTATCATCTTCTTGTCCAACTTGTTGGCTTTGGGGAGATAGCTGGTTACAATGCTACTAGACATGATGCTGGAAGAGATGGGCCTTTGCTCTGAAGTGGCAGGGCTCTTTCTCATCCACCTATTAATAGTCAGCAAAAGTTACTATCTGGATAGTTGGCTACAGGAAAGATGGAAGTGGAGCAGCACTCTCAAAACCCATGAAGATGCAGGCACAATGGAATCCAGAACTACCTGCCCCCCCCAACCTGGTGCCCTCTAGATGTCATTTGACTCAACTCACACCAGCACTAGCCAGCATGGCAGGGATGAAGTTATACAGCAATAGTTCTGCAGCATCTCAAGGGCACCAGGTTGGGGGAAGGCAGATTCCCCTCACCTCATCTTCAGGATTCAGCTTTTTTCTCAGGTTCTCCAGGGAGGGACTGAATCTCAGTATCAGGTGCCATGAGGTATCCAACAACGACCATACTCGGATTAGACTCATGAAATTAATGGACATGGCTAATTTAGGGACATCAATTTCAGTGGGGCTACTCCTAAGTATAATTGAGTATAATTCAAGTATAATTGAATGCAACCTGGGCTTTTACCACTTGGCTGATAGCAATTTTACCATGCAGCATAGCTGCCAAGTCTCCTGTTTTTCACGGGAAACCCCCGTATTTTAAACAGTTTCCCGATGGCAGCCCGGATTGAAAAAAATCCTGTAAATCCCTCGGATTTCTTACGTGCCAGGGAGGCTCCATTTTGGGTCCTGGCGTCACCCAATTTTCGGTGCCCATACATGGGTAGCGCAGCACCGGAAGTCGCTTCTACGCATATCCGGACATGCGTAGAAGCGACCTCCAGTGCCACACTACCTATGTATGGGCACCGGAAATTGGGTGGCGCTGGCACCGGAAGTTGCTTCTACACATGTCCGGACATGCATAGAAGTGGCTTCCGGTGCCGCGCCGCTGCTGATCCCGCATTTTTCGGTGGGAGAGTTGGCAGCTATGCCATGCAGTCTTCCTGCCACTCTCCCTACCGATCATGCTCCACCCTGAAACTGGGAGAAGCAGTATGTGGGGAGCAGGGGGAAGGGGTGGAATCAGAAGCAGACTTCTACTGGGACAGGATATATGTCCATCAAGTCCATTATTGTCCACTCGGACAGCAGTTTTCCAGAGTCTCAGGTGCAGGTCTTTGCCATCAACTGCTCCCTCGTCCTTTTAACTGGAGGTGACCTCCTGCCTATAAAGCATATTCTCTTCCTCTGAGCTACACTTCCTTATCAACTCTAGTTCATCCCTGTGCATGTTAACACATACATGTGCATGCACCCCAAAGTATCATTTCAATGTACAAGAAAATAAGGACCATTTCCTTGGTATATAGGAACAATTGGAGCACATGCATTAGTAGAACATGTTGTTCAAATTCAGATTGGGTTAGCCTCTCTTTCCTGTTGGAAGGCTAATGCATAAGAGGCTGCCTGCTGTGATTTGTGAGTCAGTTCCAAGAAAACAGTGTTTTGAGAAAATATTACAGGAAACAACAAGGTATTGGGGCAGAAGTATTCGACGATGTTAGCCTTCATCTCATTTAAATAGCAAGCAAATGGGTTGTGCAGAGTTTTCAATAGCACTCATGATTCTTTGAGCAATGCTTCCAACTGTCATCTTCAGGAGTGAACAATGCTAATTTTGTTGATATTTATTTATTTATTTAGTAATTTGGTTAAAGAATAAAAGGAGAATTCCCTGGATGCTTAGATTCAAGTTTTGGAGCAGGCACTCTTTGGTGAGAGAGAGCACCTTAAGAAATTTAAAATCACAAAACATGCAACAAAGTAAAGTATGGAAATATAGGTTATTACACCTTTAAAATATCCTCTTCTAGGTTCTTTCCTAAGTTTCCAACTTTCCTTGGCAAAGAAAACATTTTTGGTAAGTTAAAAATGGTTTACTTACAAACTCTTCAAATGTCAGATTCATGTGCTTTTCCATACAGCACCAAGAAAAGACAGGCAGTACAAGTTTCAAAAATGGAAAGAGTTTCTAAATTATGTTTATAGAAACACAAAGATGGCTTGCTAATCTGGTTCTTTGAGAAACCAGTCCAGACATCCATACTGGTTGGTTCACATTGTGGAAAAAGGCTTTAGTAACCCTTCCTCCCAAGGTGAGGTTTGTTAGCTATGTAGGCCTGACAAGATAGCTTACACTATTGTCTTAACACCTTCATGTATTAATTTAAGCATGTTGAATAAATGAGGCTGGATATATCCCACATATTTTTGTTTTAAGCTTTAGGTTAGTACTCGGTCTTAGCTCTAAAGCTGTGAAATCAGGGAAGTCTTTACGGTCTTCATTATTCTTTGCAGTCTTTCCTCCTCCGAGGAGCCATTTTCACACGTTACAAAACACTGTGAGGCATGAAGGACTCTAAGGTAGATTAATACTTTCACAATTGATGTGTGTAATGCATCCTGATGGCCTCAGGGGCACACGAAACATTTGGCTTGTCTTGGAACAGTTTGAATAAGAGGAAAGGACCATTTATTATCCACAATTTCACTACCAGAACAGGGCATGGAAGGAAATGTTATAAGTTTCACATAATGAGGAGATTTTGAATAATGAAAGTTTAGGCTTATCACTTTTTATTTCATTTTAAAAGAAGTATATGCTGCCTCTAATTAAAATAATATCATGGGCAATGCACAATAAAACAATTTAATACAAAACAAAACAACATTTCAAAGACAATTCAATGTACAGTGAAAACAACACAATAAAAACAATATATAGCATTTACGGTAGACAGGAATCATTCATTAGTACCAGCGGGCAGAGAAAGCTTAAGGATGAGCAAATCTGTAAATTTTGTTTTTTCTCAGTTTTTACAATATTGTGTTCAGTTCTCTACATTTCCCCATTAGTTTGTGATTTTTTTTAAAGTCCTCCTGAAAATTCATAGCATTTCAGTAAGAATTTATCCTGTTGTGCTTGTTTTTTGCATGCAGTTGCACGTTTTAAAGAGCACCAATAATAAAAACATAATAAAAAGCAAAACTACAGACAGGGCCGGCTCTAGGTAGAGTCCCGGTGGCGCGGTGCACCAGGGGGCCGGGCTGGTAGGCGGGGCGCTTCGCTGCAAAGCCGCACGGAAACCATGCCGCGCCCTGCGAGGGCAGGGGCGCCAGAGCGATCTCCGCCCCTCAGCGCCAGGGCACCCGACCTGCTCGAGACTGCCCTGGCTACAGACAGTATAATAATAAAACAATCATAACAACACACACACACACACACAGAGAGAGAGAGAGAGAGAGAGAGAGAGAGAGAGAGAGAGAGAGAGAGAGAGAGAGAGAGAGAGAGAGAGAGAGCCTTAACAGGCCATATATTATTTAATGGCCAAAGGGCCTAGTAAAGAGGAATGTTTTTGCCTGGTGCCTAAAGACATGTGATGAAGGTGCCAGGTGAACCTCTCTGGAGAGAGCATTCCACAGTTAGGGAGCCACCACAAGAAAAAAAACACCGTTCTCATGTTGATACCCTACAAACCCCTCAGGGAGGAGGGACACAGAGAAGGGCCTCAGATGACAAGCACAGGGTCCATGACAGTTTGTATGGGGAGAGGCAGCCCTTAAAGTATTGAGGTCCTGAGCCATTTCAGATTATATACCCCTGATTTTCACTTCCCACTGTTCATAGCCCAGCATGCTAGATTTCCATTTAAAAGAATCACTCAATATCGTCACCCAAGTTCACAATTCTTAGGTCACAACTAAGAAAAGCTGCATATAAGCAAAAGTTTTACAGGCTCTGGATTCAAGATTCAAAACTTCCTCATTTCTGTGATTACCTAATTATTACCAACACCAGTTCTTACTACTCTCAGGACTTGTTCACACTTCACTTGCCCCATGCCTGGAAAGCATGGGTCCAAGTGGTTTTCCATTTGCCTCCCCACCCCCTATGATTTCCCCTGGAAAACACGCTTTTTACCACTGACCTCAGAACAAACATCAATCTGCGGAAAACGCAAAGGATGTTTGTTCCAATTCATTAGTAAAGAGTGGCTTTCTCCAGGGGAAAATGGCGGGGCAAGTAGAAATGTGAATGAGATCTCACAGATTTTCCTCTAATAAGTCTTATGCCATGCCCTGGCACCTAATTATTTGATCAGCATTACTCAGTTTATCTTAGCAACTGGTCTCTCAGGAACTTTCGCTTCCCTTTTTCTTCTCCTAGCCCTTCTAGTTTCACTTTGCATTTCAGCCTTCTCCTTTGTAAGCTGTCAGGGACTGGGCAGAGGAGGAATGGTGGAGACAGCCTCTCCATCCTGCCCCTTCCAGGGAGGAGGAAGAGGAAGACAGTTTAGATTTACAACAGGGGTTTGCTGGAGATCACAGCTCAGAGGCAGATGAGGGGGGAAGTTGGGGAATAATGGGAGAGGAGGAGGAGGAAGAACCAGAGCAGCAGCTGGCTGATACATTGTCATTAGAAAGTATCCCAGACCCTCCATTTCCCAGAACCCGGTGAGCCTTAAAAGTAGGAAAGCAAAGAGCTCAAAGACAGAGGGCATGTAGCAGCACCCGTAGAAGAGATGATGAGAATGAGGAATGAGGAAGTGGGAGAGACGGGGGTGGAGATTCACTGGGGACAGCACCATTCTCTAAAAGGCTGGGTTCTACAGCCTCTCTCTGTAAAGTTTGAAATAAAAAAGGACGGTAACAAACCTTTCCTTGTCTTTATACTTTCCTGGGCAACCAGGTGGGAGCCGCTGACAGCATCCTGACACAAGCACTTAAAGATGTAAGCAATTAAATCAATCTTGTAATAATCCAACAGTCCCCCTGAATAGTTCAATTAATAAAACCATTTCCCCCTCTCTGACTTTTCCGAAGTCTAAAGTACCTGTAATATTATCCCATGCCTCTATGAAATTGCTGTCCTATATGCTATGCAGAACATATATCCATCTGCCGAAGTATACTGCATACCACCTATAAAACGTTTAGCTCCAAGACTCCAACAATATCACCAGCGTACTGAAGAGTCTACCAAATTGCCCTTCTTGAAAAGATATCTCAAAAACTAAAAGTATCTGAAGGGTAGGGCTCCAATGATCATTGGTTGTTGTTTTTCTATATGACATGGTTTTATTTCTTATATGAATATTGAGGTACATAGTCTTTCTGTGCCAGCAGTATGTACAAACATTTGGCTTATCTAAAACTTTATAGAACCTTTAATCTTAATATTGATGGAGCTCAGAGGTGGAGAATGATTTCATTTTTATATAGCTTTATTATTTGTAATGGGGAGCTTTGTATGAGTTAATACATTATTGTTACTCCTTTGGTGATGCACTGCATCTTTGAACTTTTGTCATTCCAGGCTATGGTGCTTTATGGTTTACATTTTAAATTCTTTGCTTTCTTTCTCTTTGCACTTAAAAAAAAATACAAATCCATTTTAAATTAAACTGCATGCCTCCTACAAAATCATTAACCCCAAAATTCCAAAGGCATCATCAACATACAGAGGGTACCATTCTCTCAACTTCCTTTTGACCACTCTTAGTGGCTTCATATGGATGTTGAACAGCATTGTGGATAAGTTGGTTACCTTCAGCATCCCACAGCATAACTGCCAAGGGGTCATAAAAATCACCCATGGTTGCTCTCTGAAACCAGTTTTATAAAAAGGAGAGAAGGCACTGTAACACAGTGCTTCAATCTCTCATCCCACAACAGGTGGTCCAGGAGGATACCATCAAAAGCTGATGAGATAGCAAGAGTAACAGTTTTGAACTCCCCATGTCCCTCTCCCAGCAAAGGTCATCCATCAGGGAAACCAAGGCCCATCCCATCCCCAATCTGGGTATGAACCCAAAGAGAAATGGATCTCAATCAGAGATGGAAAACCTCTAGTCTGTAGGCCAGATTCAAGATGCCTTCCTGGCATCTTGATTTGTCCTGTCCTGCCCTACCTAACTGCACCTATGATATAATATGATGTCAGGTGTGGGGCAGGTAAAGTCACGTCTGTAGAAGAACAATCGGGAATCTGAGAATGCACTGAATTCTAAACCTCCCTATTCCCAATGATTCTGTTGCAGTCACCCACCATGGCTTTGCTTGCTTCACCCATTGTGTTTTCATAGTTTATAGATCAGGGAAGTAATACCCTGAGAAGTGTCACGGTCTGCCAAATGATAAGCAATATCTTGAGCTGTATATTACGAGGTCTGTGCCAAGACACCTGTGTTTGCAAAGATCTTCAGCAGCACCAGAAAATGCCTTGCCTCTTCCGTGATTTTTCAGCTCCCTTTAGCAGAGGATGCTCACTTATTCATAAAGATTCCCTAACTCTCAGTTGCCCTCAATTTTATCAAAGTGATGTCACCACATGGCCAAATATGATAGGCTGTGTGGTGTTCTGAAGTTACCCTGAAGGAACACGTGGGAAGAAAACTAATTGCAATAGAAGTAGGAGAAACCATGACACCAAGCGTGACCTTTTAAATCATGACTATTCGCACAGAAGAAGGACATTACTTGCAGTGGAGTAGTACAAAGCCACCTCCTAGACCAGTCTTACCTAAGTGAGTGTCTGCCATAAATTTTGCTCAACAATTTCCATGCACGGTAGCCAACATGGGCAATGACCAGGAATCATGGAGTCCACCCAGTTCTAAACACTTGGATTCTGAGTTCAGATTTGCATAACCACACAAATCTCACAATCTCTACAATGAACCTCTTTTTGTATGTACCTACAAGCATATGCCAAGGAGGGGACCTGCTTTCTAATGAGCCCTATGATGATCCTTCCATGTATGGTCATTGCATCTGCAGAAGGTTGGATCATAGCCTAAGGCTGGTGGTTTTCTGTTTTTCATTTGGGGAAAAGGGGGTTTAGGAATTTCTGGGTTACCAAAATTTTTGATTTCTACCCCAAATTCCTTTCAGTTAAACTATTGTGATGGACAGTGAAATATTATTTTCCTTATCCTTGATGTTTTTCTTTCCTTGTTGTAAAGTGTTGTTCGGGAAAATCAAAAAGATGTAAAGATAGGGAGATACAAACAAACATTACAAAACTATTACCGGATTATACACTTTAATATATTTTCCTTGATCTTGGTTCTTGAAATTGCAAGCATAAGAAAAGTGTTGTGGAGGGAGCTGAGTTTCCCTATAATTTTTTGCCCAAAATGTCATGGCTTAACAGATTTGCCTAGCCTTCTAACACAGCCTGATAATAAAGAAAAGATGGTGCTGGTAGCTGCTTTGATACAGGGTGAAAGTACATCATCTCCTCACTGCTGATTATTGAACATGTATAATTAATGCTTCATCATTTCATTGTCGCTTAAAAGAAAAAGAAGAAAGGGCTAGGGATGCAAATGTAACTGTGGCTATAACAAAATGCAGTTTGCCCAAAGCATGATTGATGGAGGAAATATAAAATGAAGTATGCTCAGCATTTTTTAGTGCTTACGCTATGTCCTCCTTATTTCCTCTGCGCAAAATATTCAGCTTATAGTGAAGCCTGACCCATATGGCAGATTCACGTGAAGAATAATAGATGTGATGTTTGCAGTCATTCTTCCTTTTCCACGGCAAATGAGGAAAAATTATAGAACAGTATGAAAATCATGTTCAGAACTGACAGTGTTGGGAATAACACCAAAAGCATCAGCAGCACATTGGCTTATGACCACAAGAGAAGAGGCAGACATGCAGGGTAGTGGGGTGATACCATAGTATTCTCAGGCCTGTGGCTCTGGGGCCAGCGCCAGGTTTTATCATTAACATGACATGCAAAGGCTTATTTCAAGAAAGAACTGTGTGTGGGATCATAGGTTTGTCTGCAAAACACACCCCAACTTTTCAAAGCTCTTTCCCTATAACCCAAAGGCACGTGGCTTTGATGTGGAACAGAGCAAGCTGTCTCAGACTAAGTCAGACCAAAGGTCCATCTAGCTTAGTATTGTATACTCTAACCAGCAGGAGCTCTCCAGGGTTTCTGAAATGGGACACACCCACTCCTACTTTGACACGAGTGCTCCAGTTGGAGAACATCCTTTATCAAAGGTGTCATGGGCTTTGAAGAAACTCGATCTCAAGACGCAAGGGAGAACTTGGCAAATCCACACCGTGATGAACTCCCGCCTGGAAACTAATGTCCCCATTGTGGAAGGACGTGTGGATCCAGAATTGGCCTCCACAGTCACTTACGGACCCATTGTTAAGATTGTCTTATGGAAGACAATCTTACTCGGCTACGAGTGATCGCCAAAGAAGAAGAAGAAGAAGCTCAGAGCCCCACATAATATCATAGAATTGTAGAGTTGGAAGGGACCATGTGGGTTATCTAGTTCAACCCCCTGCAATGCAGGAATCATTTGCCCAACATGAGGCTCAAACCCACAACCCTTGAGTTGTTGTTGTTGTTGTTGTTTAGTCGTGTCCGACTCTTCGTGACCCCATGGACCAGAGCACGCCAGGCACTCCTGTCTTTCACTGCCTCCCGCAGTTTGGTCAAACTCATGTTGGTAGCTTCGAGAACACTGTCCAACCATCTCGTCCTCTGTTGTCCCCTTCTCCTTGGGCCCTCAATCTTTCCCAGCAGCAGGGTCTTTTCCAGGGAGACTTCTCTTCTCATGAGGTGGGTTATGCTGTACCAACTGAGCTATCCCAGCAGTCTATGAGCTGAGTGTGGAGGAATATAAGCAGCCCCCTCCTAGGGGCCCGCTCTAGGTCAGCCCCCCCTCCCAAGGCACTGTGTCAATGACTCTGAGATTTTTAGTAGAAAATGCAAAACTTGGAAAGCTTCTCATATGGTTGAAATAACCCTGCTTAAGTTGCCTTTGTGATGGCTTTCATTTTATGGTGATTTCATGCACTCTTTTTTCCTTAATATTATGCCCTTTGGTTTAAAAACAATGTGTCATGATATTTAAATGAAAGCCTACTGCCAGTGACGGCCCAGAATCATGCAACTTAAGTCAATAGAGGGTGTCATTTAATGACTAGAGAGTAATTCAATTGCTTTCCTGCTGTGATGTGCATATTTAGTGACTACTGCTGTTCTTGGGAGTGGGGTGGGGCAATATCACTGTTGCTCATGGCACCTTTTGGTACATTTTCTCAGTAAGACCGAGATAAAAGTTTGATTAAAAGTTTAAGTAGCTATGGTTTGGTTTGGTTTTTTCCCCTAATGGCTCTTCCTCTGGGTTAGCACAAACTAGAAAAGGAAGCAAGATCTTGAAAGGATTTCCTGCTTGAAATATGAACCCCCTTAAGTTTTAGTAGCAAAGCCAAGTCTGTAAAATGAAATCATTTTACTGAGGACAGATGCAGGGAGAAGAATTGTAGAAGAGTCACATACACCTGCTGTTGCGGGTGACACAATCTATGTGGCCATGTGCCCTGCTTTACAGAGTACAGACCTCTATTTCAACAGCTGTCAAGCTCAGTCCTATATTGGAAAAGGGCTCTTTGGTTCCAGGAAAAGAACTCTAAGAAGGGAAACCCAAACCCCCGAAGCTGCCCATCTGTAATTAGCACTTGGACAACAGACTGAGCAGGCACTCAGTAGGTCATCATGGCATCCATACTGGAAAAAGGGTAGTGGGGAGGTGGGGGGAGAAGAAAACAGTGCAGGCTGGAGTCTCTGCCTAC
The DNA here is from genome assembly GCF_963506605.1 of Zootoca vivipara. NCBI lineage: Eukaryota > Metazoa > Chordata > Lepidosauria > Squamata > Lacertidae > Zootoca > Zootoca vivipara. Next base: position 23,110,542 of record NC_083294.1, read on the forward strand.
ATGGGCATCTGTGTTGAAAACACATCCAACACATGGAGGAGAGGGCTATCAATGACTACTAGCCACAATGGCTATCCTCTGCTGCCACAGTTGGAGGAAGCAATGCTTCTGAGCACCAGTTGCTGGAAACCACAGGAGGGGAGAGTACTCTTGTGCTCATCATCCAGAAAATCTCTTCTTTCATTCTTGTGCTTATCCCTTGCTTTCCCTCTTTGCAATGTTTCTGTTTCAGATTCTCCCTTTCTCTTTCCTCTTTTTCTCTCCAGTTTGTTGCCCAGCCCAACTGCCAGCAGCTGCTAGCGACGCTTTGGTATGATGGCTTTCCCGGATGGCGGCGAAAGCATTGGGTGGTCAAGCTCTTGACATGCATCACCATTGGACTGCTGTTTCCCGTGCTTTCTGTGGCCTACTTGATTGCCCCTAAGAGCAGGCTGGGACTGTTCATCAAAAAGCCATTTATAAAGTTTATCTGCCACACTGGCTCCTACCTTACCTTTCTCTTCATGCTCCTACTGGCATCGCAGCACATTGTCAGGACTGACCTCCACATGCAGGGACCTCCTCCAACCATCGTTGAATGGATGATCCTCCCCTGGGTTCTAGGTAAACCACTGAATGCAAAAGCATGTGAGGGTTGATGGGATTTGAATGCAGATTAATTTGGTTTGGGGTGCTGTTTCCATGCAAATAGGTGTAGCACCATAATTTCCAAATCAGTAGCTGTTGTCTCTTCTGCAGGTGAAAAATGGTCAAATAGTCTCCTGGATTTAGCCTTTCCCCCCTGTTTTTGCTACCAGTTTGGGATGGGGATGAGGGAAGAAGATAGGTATAATTTTTCTTTTCTTTTCCTCATTTGTCATTAGTTTGTGCTTCTGATTAGGGTTAGCCAGATGGTACAAGTGAGTTAAAATATTTATAGGGGCAGCAGTGAAATGGTGTACACTACAGTTTGTGAGGCACACTCTTCACTGTCACACTTTGGGGAAGCACTGTGACAGAGCACATGTTTCACGTTCAAAAGGTCCCTGGTCCATTCCCTCACAGCTAATAACCATGAGTAATGAGTAAGATCTCTGGAGAGCTTCTGCCAGTCAGAGGAGCCAATGCTGGGCTAGATAGCTTATACCTGAAGGAAGGATTTAACGGTGAAGTCTCTAGGTGCAACAGAATGCCCTAGATCAAACCTGTCTTTGATTTCTGAGCCTGAACACATGGCTGCAATACAAGAGAAAATAGCTATTTACAATCTTTGAGTTATTTAGCTTATTCTCTATGTTTATTCAAATGTTATTCTCAATATTATATTTTTTGTCGGGAGTGGGAAATTTGTGGCCCTCCAGATGTTGCTGAAATACAGCTCCCATCATCCTTGACAACTGTCTAACAACACCTAGAAAACTATTGGAATCTGCTGATTTTTAAAGTGCCACCAGCCCGTTAAGTACGCTTCTGTATTTGGGAAAGGAAATGAGCTAAGGTATTTTGAACCTGGGATGGGAAACCTGCAGCCCTCCAGATGTTGCTGGGCAATCCCCCCTCAGTCCTAAGCTATTGGCCAGGCTGGCTGGGACTGATGGCAGATGGAGTCTAGCAACCTATAGAGCCCCACAGGCTCCCCATCCCTTCTTTAGGCAAACAGATACTGTATTTCACCGCATAATGATTGCATTTTTGTGCTGATTTTTCCTTTCCGGGGGGGGGGGGGGGGATGCGACTATTATGCAGTGAATTACGTGTTGGAGGCAGAGGGACAGATTGGGGATGGGTGGCAGAGGTGGTTGCTCAACCGCTGCTTCCCCCCTTCTTGGCTGGGTCCCAGAGCACAAGCCCAAGGTTAGCGGCAGCAGAGACAGCAGCAGCAACTTTCTCAGCCGCGCCTCCTCCTGCTACCTCTGCTCAGGCAGGCGGGCGTGAGCAGGCTTCTTGGCTGGGTCCAGGCCAAGGCCAGAGTGCACGGTGAGAGCCAAGGGCACTGGTTTAAAACAGGAGCCCCTCGGCCAAGCTGCCTCCTTGCCTCTCAACTCAGTGCGGCCCAAGGTGGCTGGCTGCAAGGGCAGCAGGAGCCCAGGCCTGGCATTGCCTTGCCTTGCCTCCTCCAGATACTGTACCTCCGCTCAGGACCCAGACTCCCAACCTCACTGCCTCGGGAGCCCCCATGCTGACCCCCATCTCACCTCACAATTTCCCCTGCGACTATTATGATGGGAAATGCCCTGGGACCGATTTCAGGGTCTGAAAAAGGGGTGTGTGACTATTACACGGTGGCGACCAGTATGCAGTGAAATAAGGTTGATACATTTGCACAGGTGCTGTTTCCAAGGGCTGCACCTAGAAAACCAGCAAAGAACATGCTGGGTTGGCACAGTGGCATTCTGTGCCTAACAGAAGCCTGCAAACAAACTGTAGGGGAAAGTTTACTCCCCTTTGTCTCAAGCTTTCCCTGTAGGAGATTTTTCCCTACAGGTGCATCCTTTGAAAACAGCTCCTCTGCAGATGGATGGAGACCATCACGCTCACTTAAAATAACTCATCATAATAATTCTGGCAAAGGTCAAATAATGGAATGATAATGGATGTTGTTTTAACTAAAGCTCTCAAAAACATTTTACTGGGTGAGCTGGATGATTCAAGTGGGCAAAGTGGGGAGGGTTTTTGTTTTGTTTTTCCTTTTCTTCCAATGATTTTTCTTATGTCCACTTCAACCTATATGAAGCACTCGTCAAATATTAAGAGTCAAAAGCTAAGCTTTCTCAGGGATGAAGTGCTAGATGGTGACACTGTCTCTTTTTGTCCTGCTGCTCTTTATCAGGGGATTAGCTTAATTGGGATGAGCTTGGCAAATAAGCATGCTTCCATAAACACACATATTTCTTCCCCTCTTTCAGGTTAAGCTGCCCTGACCTCAAAGCAGCTGTGGGCATATAGGAGAACTCAAGCTATGAGGAAAACATATCCAGTCATTAGCTCCTGGACTATTAGCATCATGGATGATTAGCAAGCTTTCAGCCTAAGAAAGAATGCTCTCCCAGCATTATTAGAATGTTCCAGCAGCGGCACTTTTATTTGGTGGACATAACAGTCAGCCACATATGGATTTCCAGCTTATTTCATGCACTTCATGAACCTTTACGCAGGAAACACAGAGGGTTGCTAGACAATTTGACAGATTCAGTCTCCTTGCTGCTACACTAAACTACATCAGTGAAGAAAATGTACTGTAGATTGTGGCTGCAATTTGATGTCACTGTAAGCCATAGTCTGTTGTGACAGGAACAAGCCTAGCCTTACCACGACTGCAAAAAGAGGTTAAGAATGCCTCTGAGTCTCTACCTCTGCTATGAAAAAAGCTGCCTGTGAATAAGAGTCAGGCTATCAGGAGCTTGTGAACAGGACTAGTAAACAGGGGTGTTTGCAAGGGCATTTAGTAGTGGAGTTGGAGAGGTGAGGCCCCAAGTGCTGCATCATGGTGTACGTAAGAACAAGAGGCATGAATGGTGAGGGAGCTGCTGCAGTGACCTGCAGCACCTGTGCCATGTTTCTTTTCTTGCCTGAGCATGTACGAAGCTATACCTGCTGCAGGTGTAAGTTGGTTGCCTGATCAGCTTTACAGGAAGCTACAAGGGGAACAACTATATTGAACCTGATCCTTACCAGTAAGGCAGAACTGGTTTATGAGGTAGAAGAGTCTGAAACCCAAGCCCTTTGACGGACAGTTGAGGGAGTTGGGTATGGAGAGAGGTGATATGATAGGCATCTTCAACAAGCTAAAGGGCTGCCACATGGAAGATGAAGCAAAGTTTGTTTTACACAGCTCCAGAGGGTAGGACCTGAACCAATGGATTCAGATTACAAAATAGTAGATTTGGATTAAACATAAGGAAGAGCTTTCTAAAGTTAAGAGCTGTTCAACCATGGAATGGACTGCTTCTGAAGGTGCTGGGATTTCCTTCCTTGCAGGTTTTAAAACAGATGTTGGATGACCATCTGTCCGGGATTCTTTGGCTGTGAATCATGCATTGTAGAGGGTTGGAATAGACCAGGGGTGGCCAACTCCCAAGAGACTGTGATCTACTCACAGAATTAAAAACTGGCAGTGATCTACCCCCTTTTGGGGGGGGGGGGTTTCAGGTCAAAGTTGTTTAGCTTTTCTTAGGGAGGAGGAAAGCCCCGGTTTTTGAGAATTCAAGCCTAAGCTCAAGGGAGAAAGGGGAACACACATTCACCAACAGATTGTTGGGGAAACAAACAGCCTCACTGAGTAAACTCAGTCTTCTGTTCTGCAGATCGTGCAGCAATGGAGGGTGGGACCAGATTTTTTTTTTACCAACACTAAGGAAAGGGACCCAGCGATTGACTGCGATCTACCAAAACCTCCCGGGGATCTACCAGTAGATCGCGATCGACCTGCTGGACATCCCTGGACTAGATGCCCCTTGGCGTCCCTCTAAGGGTCATCTAGTCCAATGCATTTGATGCATTATTTTTAAAACAGAGTTTTCCAGCTGAGTTGTATACAGAGTAGACCCACTGAAAGTAATGTATCTAATTACAGGTAGGTAGCCATGTTGGTCTGACGTAGTCGAAACAAAAAATAAAAAAAATTCCTTCCAGTAGCACCTTAGAGACCAATTAAGTTTGTCATACGTATGAGCTTTTGTGTGCATGCACACGAAAGCTCATACCTATGACAAAGTTAGTTGGTCTCTAAGGTGCTACTGGAAGGAATTCATGTATCTAAGTTAGACATGTCCATCAATTTCAGTGAATCTACTCTGAATAGGACTGATGTTGGCTGCTACCCAGAGTAATAGCATCGCATCATCCCTCAGATTTAGTGATGCAGCCAATCAGATATAGCCATGTGATGACACTACAAAGCCTGTTCAGAGTGAATACAAAACTTCACTCTGAATGGGAGAACATCTCTCTGTGTCAAAGCCCCCACATCCACACACACAATTATCCCTGAAAGGTTAATTCTCCTGACTGCAATTAATTTCACATAGCTCTCATGGGACCTAGAGGCAGGGGCGGACCTAGGGGTTAGTTAGGTTGGCCCCCATCAAGGGTGCAGGCCCAGTGGGGCACAAAAATCCTCTCACTCTGGATTGGAGTATCCAGGAGCCTTCCCATCCATGCACTCCCTGGGCCACTCTTATGCTGCTCTGGGCAGCTGGGCAAGGTGCACAGGCTCCTCTGGGTGCCTTGGCAGAGGAAACCAGTTGCTGTTATAGGACTTTACAGCAGTCCTGCAGGGGCCCCTCAGTGGGCCAGTGGCAAAATTCAAGTGTGAGCGGAGTGCCCTGTCAGGCTTGGAGCAAAGAAAGACAGAGAGAGCAGGATGAGGAAAAAGGGAGGGGGAAGGAAGCAAGCAGAAGGAACGGACCAAGCAGAGAGAGGCAGGCAGGCAGACCGATGGAAGAGGAAGAAGAGGAGGGGAGGAGCAGAGCTCAATGGCGCAGAGGAAGTCACTGTCATAATGTGAAAGGCAACAAAAAATAAACTCCTTTAGTTTCTTGTCCGTGGTCTCTCCCAGCTTTGGAGGCACCGATACATCTCCTTGTCAATGGTGCAAGGGAGCCTAGGTACGCATCTGCCTACAGGCAAGCTGAAATTATGAATAAAGAAGACAGGTTGATTTTAAAAAGAAAAAAAAGACAAATCATCCAATTGCAGCTTTGCATTGTATTCTTACAGCACAGCTACACAGCTTCTAAAAACGAAGGTGAGAGTGATTATCTGAGCTGAAACACCAGAACAGTGGGAACTAGTCATTGCGTAAAAGAACGTGCTCACAGCACATGCCAAGCAGGCTCCTAACTAGGTAGTATTTCTTAATGCCCCTCTCTCTGTTTCTGCCTTTGAGTTTAAATCGTGCAAAACACCTCTGGAGAAACAAAGGAGGTTTCAGGGGAACTAACAAGCAAAGGATGAATTGGTTATAAATGAAATGATGGTGCTTCTTTTGTTTCGGGTGTCTTTGTACTGTTGCAATCTTGTCTTTAATAGTCAAAATAAATTAAAATATTAAAAAATGGTCCAGTAGCACCTTAGAGACCAACTAAGTTTGTTCATGCACACGAAAGCTTATACCCAGAACAAACTTGGTTTCTAAGGTGCTACTCGACAATTATTTATTTATTTTATTTATTTCGACTGTGTCAGACCAACACGGCTGCCTACCGGAATCTTGTCTTTAACAGGTTGTGTTTGTCCCCAGAAAGCAAAGATATAGTAGGGCTATTGGTTAAACTGTGAAGGGAAGGCATTGTTTCATTGCAAAAAAAGTATTTCCTTATTTAAAGGGGGGGAGGGGGAGAAAATATGAAATGCCTCCTCCTAAAAAAGGAGGGAGACAAACGGAAAGAACAGTCACGTTCCATGCAGACAGCATGGCAGTAACTATAGTAACAATTCTAACAACGATTACTCAGAGTGAATGTAACATATGGGATTCTTCATCAGAATCCACTCCACTGATTTGTTTGAACAGGAAGAAGAAGAAGAAGAAGAAGAAGAAGAAGAAGAAGAAGAAGAAGAAGAAGAAGAAGAAGAAGAAGAAGAAGAAGAAGAAGAAGAAGAAGAAGAAGATTTTTGTAGAAAAATAAAACATTCCTTAACCTGCATGATGATGATACTGAAATCACAGTTCAAAAGAATCTGAAAGATAAGATTTTGTTAAGTTTTCATGAGGCCAGGATGCATCCAAAGAAGTTTCATTAGTACAAGGATCTACATTTGCACAATGAACCTTCCCACCTCCCTCTGCCCCACCACACGCTCCTCGGGTCTGTTCTGGGGGGCTCCCCCAACCCTCTGGAGCAGATCTGTAGAGGGCAAGGGATGCGCAGAGGGAGGAGAGAGTGGAAAGTTCAACTGGGCAAGCAAAAATCATTGCACAAATGGAACAAGTGCAATGGATGCCACTCATTGATTCGACTCTCTCCTTCCCTGTTGTTTAGTGACCATAAGGAAATGGAAGGGTCCAACATGGCTGGTTGCCTTTTCTTTTCTTTTTTTCCCATTTGCTTGTCTTGTTCGTTGTTTTTTCTTGCTAGACGACTGTAGATAGAATTGATATTATATTTCAATAAAGCTCAATTAATCCATAAACAGGCCTGTCAGTGATAGGATAAAAAACAAAAAAACTGGTATTGGCGCAGCATATTATCCCCTTTTTGGGTCTTCAAATTCTAGGCAGAATCAATGTTTGGATGGTGAGGTGACACTCAATTTAGGAACATAGGAGGCTGCCTATTTGGTCTATCCAGGCCGGGGACATTCCCAGTCCTTCCCGGAGATACCAGGAATTGAACCACGGACCTCCTGGATGCAAAGCAGATGCTCTACTACAGAGCTATATAATAATTTGCACAAAAAATGTTAATGCATGGAAATCAGGGAGACTGATGAGTACAGTCCCAGTCTCCCTCTTTGTATTGACTCTGCATGGAATTTGATGGGGATGAAAAGGGATATAAATGGACACACATATATGGATAATGTGTAAAGTTACCTTACACAGAGCTGGCTCACTGAACTGGCCTATCTCACCATCCACTGTCCTTCTTTAACTGGCAGAAGCTCTTCAAGGTCTCAGCTTGGCAGGGGTTTTACCAAGGGAAAGGACAATGACTCAGTTGCAGGAACCGAGCACCAAAGGCTCACTTCAGCATGGTCCACTGTCACGTCTCCAATGCGCAGCCTGAATGCCAAAATGGGGAAATCAAAAGCCACTATTATGCTCAGGTCAAGAGGGGTGGCATGAACAGTCTCTAATAACTTAGGAAAGAGACTGTTTCTATTACAAGAAAAAAGGAAAGAGACACTTTTCCCCCAAATAGCTTTTTTCAAAGTTAAACTGAAATTTCTCAAAGCAAACTGCACTTGCTGCACTTCCATCTTAATATAAAAATGGTTAAATGTACGCTTCATCCAGGGGCTTTTAAGCCTTTTCCATTTGAAGCGGCGGCTCAGCTACTTAGGGTTGTACTAGTCCTTCCACATCAAGCCATATTTCACATCCTGTCAGAGCAGACTACTTAAAAGCAGCATCATTATGTTTTTTTCAGAAACAAAGGAGTGGAAAGAGGGGATGGCTGAATCTTGCTTCTGAGCCACTGTTTTTAAATACTGTTTTCATAACATCCTGTTTACTCTGCTTTGGTGGCCAGTGAATGTGTCTCATGGAAATGAACTCTCTTTCCTTAGGTTTTATCTGGGGCGAAATCAAAGAAATGTGGGACGGAGGCTTCAATGAGTATGTGCACGACTGGTGGAACCTGATGGATTTTGCAATGAACTCTCTCTACCTGGCAACGATCTCTCTGAAAATTGTTGCATATGTCAAGGTATCATTACCATGGAGCATGTATGTGCACTCGTTAGCACTGGGGTGGCTAACCTGTGACCTGCAAGTCATATTTATACTCTTAAGGGTTTTTTTTAGCTCCCCATAGCCTTCTCCCCATTTGTCATTTTTAAATTAAAAATGACTTACTTTAAAAATAACAATACATGTTTTTACTGACCGCTTCCATGTGTAAGTAAATGCCAAAAGCGTCTTGTGACCCCCTCCAAATCTTATTTTTTTTAACCATCCACTTTTGCAAGTCTTGACATTGGGGCCCCCCCAAAAGGTTAGTCACTCCTGCTTTAGTGTCAGGGTTCTCCAAGATAATGCATTTCTTTCTTTCTCCCTCCCTGCCTTCCAAAACGTCTAACACAACAAATTCTCTGTGAATTCTATGATTCTATGATTACATTACAATTTGGGGTTATGATCAAGTTCAGACATTTCCTATTTGCATATCTGGAGTCTTGGGGGTGTCTGCTTCTTCACCCTTTGAACTCTTTGACACAGACACACCTCCCCCCCCCCATTGGCCTCATTCATGATTCTTAACATCTCGTCTGCACTAGCACTAACCACATCAAGCTCTTAACCAGGGTTTGCAAACTCAGTTCAAATAAATGCTGGTTTCAAATCTTGATTAGTAGTGGAATCCTATACATGTATGATCAGAAGTAATCCTGATTTATGTGAGACTTACTCTCAGATGTATAGTATTGTGGTCTGCAGTGTGAACTTGGTTACCATCAAATGCAGCTGTAAATGATAAACTATGGCTAGGGTGGCCTTGGAAAGTGAGGATGAATGAGTAACCAGTTCCTGATCCGACACCCACTTTGCAAGCCATGGTTTTCAAGAAGCCCTGCTGGTGTTACATGCATCAGAAATGTATCTTGCTTGTGCACCAGGTGCCCAAATAAGGATTTTTCTTCTACCCCAAGCAGCTGTGTCACTCTCTAAATGTATTGATGATGGATGGTGCAAGGTGGGCAGTGGTACAACTGCATTTTAACAGTTTTAGAATTTAGCAATGAAACATCAGAGGATTGCCGCACCAAGAGATCAAAGGCAACAAAAGAAAGAGGGGGGGATCGGAAACCATGCAAGTCAACCTTTACTAGATAATTGTGGAGTTTGAGCACCAACCTCTCTTCAGAAGTCAAGGCAGTGCTCACCTGACCTCCTATCACTGGCATCTCCGTACATTTCCAGGAGGGAGAGGAGAAGGGACATGTTGGCTGGGAGGGTGAAACAGTGCAAACACACCAGCAGGGTTGGCTCTACCTGCACCTTAGCACCTTACCAACCACCCCACCACTTATCCCTCCTGGTCAGGTGTAGTGACACCAGTGATGGAAATCAAGTAAGCACAGCCACTCTTCCATACTGACCGCTACTGTACATGTCCATGCTCACATGTTACTTGAATTCATGAGTTACATGTGCTACCCTGGAGGTGTGACATTTGGCATTTTTTATGTGGAACCTGTTGCTTTGCAGGGGGTTGGACTAGATGACTATCTTCCAGCTCTACAGTTCTATTATTCTAAGACATTGGGGGGGGGCAATGGCACTGTGCCATTATTTGCTTTAATTATTTGTGAGGTGTTATCCAAAAATCACCGCATCCTAATTTTGGACCTAAACATAGGAAAATATTTGTTTATTTGCAGGATGAAAATGGCAGTCAGCATCTAAACTGGTTTTTGACTTGGAGTGCCAAATGCAGTTTTACAGGAGACTAAAATGCTGAGAGCAAATGGGGCAGAGTGGGGATGGAGGGGTGTACGTACACTTGAATGCAAATGACCTGTGTTTGGATTGTGTGAGGGCCGGCCGGAGGATGGAAAGACCATGGCTCAGTCACAGAACATGCAGAAGGTCCCAGATTTAATCCCCGACATCTCCACATAGAATGTTTCCTTCCCCAAAAATCTGGAGAGCTACTGCCAGTCAATAGACAAAACTTAGCTAGATGGACCAATGGCCTGACTCAGTATAAAGCAGCCTCATTGTTTGTTGAAGGGCTGTAGCTCAGTGGTAAAGCATCTGCTTTGCACTCAAGAAGATCTCACATTCAACCCCTGACATCTCCAGGTAGGGAGATCCAGAAATCGTGGATGTCCTCTGCCAGTCATTGTAGGCAATACTGACCTAGATGGGCCATTGGTCTGACTCAGTATAAGGCAGCTTCCTGATTTGATTGTGGACAAGCCTGGACAGAAGGGACACTGTAAAACAGTAGTTGCATTTGCTGAGTCATGGCTGGTGTGACAATGCACATTTCTCACTGTAGATTGATTGGGCAGTCCAGGGTGTGTGTGTGTGTGTGTGTGTGTGTGTGTGTGTGTGTGAATGTGAGTGGCAAGAGCTAACAGAGGCCAAATTGTCTCAAGTCTGTGCCATATTTGGACCTTAGTGACAGATCTGTCCTGCTTGGGAAACAGATATAAAAGTGTTTCACCAAAGGAAATTCCAGCAGGCCAGTGCTATTCAGAAGAAGGCTTATATTCTTGCCATGGCCGATGAAGACCAAATTGGAGCTCATGCTTGCATTGGCAGTTGGCAAAAAATCAGGTGCATGAATAGACATTAGAATATTCTCAGAGTTCTCACACCTCTTGATCACATCCATTAGAAGAAATGTCTTTCCAATGCCAAGTTTTCCTTCCTCCGTGTACTTGCAGTGAGGATGCACTTGCTACACAGTTTCCTGCTGAGCAAAGTCAAAGGAATCATATACTTCAGCCAGGGATGGCCCAAGACATTTTGGAACCTGAAGCAGACCTCAAAATGGCACCCCCCTCCCTACCAGGGAAGAAGGGGTAAGGGAAGATCTGCGTCAGAAACAAGGGGCAGGATGGAAAGATCTACATTTAGATCTGCTGCCCTGGTGGCTCCTGCCAACTGAGGCAGTTTCCTCACCTTGCCTCATGGGTGGGCCAGCCCTGATGACAGCAGAACCAAGCTCTTAGGTACCAGAGCTCTGCTCTTCACACATCAATCCTTGCTTCAAGGTTTTCAGACAATACAAAACTTGCAGCGTCCAGATAAAGATGTGTCCTCTGAGAAGGAGAACAAAGCTTGAAATATATCAGGATTTTCTATTGGCTTGCTTAATTATGGCTTGTTCCTTTCTTTTGCCGAGTCTTCAAAACCTCTCTGGGAACTCCTTCATTGGTGTCCTAAGTAAATAAGTGTGAAGAAGATGGAAAAATGCTATTGGGTGACAGAGAGAAGGGTGAATTGCTTAACACCTGCTTTGCCTCTTTCTTCACCTAAGGAAAGCAGTGCCCAATCTGGTGATAACAGAATAAATGATGCAAGGAGGGAGCTGCAGCCCAAGATAGGAAAAGAGGTGGTAAGGGAACACCTACCGTGTTTCTCATATTATAAGTCATGTCTTATATTAATTTTTTCTTCAAAAAAACACGACATGGCTTATTTTTGAGGGATGTCTTATTTTTTAATAAAGTGCACGCGGGCGCTGTTTGCCGGGCTTGTCAAGCCCAGCAAACAGCGCCCGCCGATCTTCGGTGACAGGCGGGGGTGGGCGGAGAGCTGAGAACGATCTCCGCTTCCCCCCCACCCCCGCCTGTCACACAGGACAGGTCCGAAGATCGGCGGGCGCTGTTTGCCGGGCTTGTCAAGCCCAGCTAGGAGCGCCCGCCGACCTTCGGTGACAGGCGGGGATGGGGGGAGAGCGGAGAACGATCTCCGCTTCTCCCCCACCCCCGCCTGTCACACAGCACAGGTCGGCGGGCGCTGTTTGCCGGGCTTGTCAAGCCCAGCAAACAGCGCCCGCCGATCTTCGGTGACAGGCGGGGATGGGGGGGAGCGGAGAACGATCTCCGCTTCTCCCCCACCCCCGCCTGTCACACAGCACAGGTCGGCGGGCGCTGTTTGCCGGGCTTGTCAAGCCCAGCAAACAGCGCCCGCCGATCTTCGGTGACAGGCGGGGATGGGGGGAGAGCGGAGAACGATCTCCGCTTCTCCCCCACCCCCGCCTGTCACACAGCACAGGTCGGCGGGCGCTGTTTGCCGGGCTTGTCAAGCCCAGCAAACAGCGCCCGCCGATCTTTGGTGACAGGCGGGGGTGGGGGGAGAGCGGAGCACGATCTCCGCTTCCCACCCCCACCCCCGCCTGTCACACAGCACAGGTCCGAAGATCGGCGGGCGCTGTTTGCCGGGCTTGTCAAGCCCAGCTAGGAGCGCCCGCCGATCTTCGGTGACAGGCGGGGATGGGGGGAGAGCGGAGAACGATCTCCGCTTCTCCCCCACCCCCGCCTGTCACACAGCACAGGTCGGCGGGCGCTGTTTGCCGGGCTTGTCAAGCCCAGCAAACAGCGCCCGCCGATCTTCGGTGACAGGCGGGGATGGGGGGAGAGCGGAGAACGATCTCCGCTTCTCCCCCACCCCCGCCTGTCACACAGCACAGGTCGGCGGGCGCTGTTTGCCGGGCTTGTCAAGCCCAGCAAACAGCGCCCGCCGATCCTCGGTGACAGGCGGGGGTGGGGGGAGAGCGGAGCACGATCTCCGCTTCTCCCCCACCCCCGCCTGTCACACAGCACAGGTCGGCGGGCGCTGTTTGCCGGGCTTGTCAAGCCCAGCAAACAGCGCCCGCCGATCTTCGGTGACAGGCGGGGGTGGGGGGAGAGCGGAGCACGATCTCCGCTTCCCCCCCACCCCCGCCTGTCACACAGGACAGGTCCGAAGATCGGCGGGCGCTGTTTGCCGGGCTTGTCAAGCCCAGCAAGGAGCGCCCGCCGATCTTTGGTGACAGGCGGGGGTGGGGGGAGAGCGGAGAACGATCTCCGCTTCTCCCCCACCCCCGCCTGTCACACAGCACAGGTCGGCGGGCGCTGTTTGCCGGGCTTGTCAAGCCCAGCAAACAGCGCCCGCCGATCTTCGGTGACAGGCGGGGGTGGGGGGAGAGCGGAGAACGATCTCCGCTTCCCCCCCACCCCCGCCTGTCACACAGGACAGGTCCGAAGATCGGCGGGCGCTGTTTGCCGGGCTTGTCAAGCCCAGCAAGGAGCGCCCGCCGATCTTTGGTGACAGGCGGGGGTGGGGGGAGAGCGGAGAACGATCTCCGCTTCTCCCCCACCCCCGCCTGTCACACAGCACAGGTCGGCGGGCGCTGTTTGCCGGGCTTGTCAAGCCCAGCAAACAGCGCCCGCCGATCTTCGGTGACAGGCGGGGGTGGGGGGAGAGCGGAGAACGATCTCCGCTTCTCCCCCACCCCCGCCTGTCACACAGCACAGGTCGGCGGGCGCTGTTTGCCGGGCTTGTCAAGCCTAGCAAACAGCGCCCGCCGATCTTTGGTGACAGGCGGGGGTGGGGGGAGAGCGGAGAACGATCTCCGCTTCCCCCCCACCCCCGCCTGTCACACAGGACAGGTCCAAAGATCGGCGGGCGCTGTTTGCCAGGCTTGTCAAGCCCAGCAAACAGCGCCCGCCGATCTTCCGTGACAGGCGGGGGTGGGGAGAGAGCGGAGAACGATCTCCGCTTCCCCCCCACCCCCGCCTGTCACACAGGACAGGTCCGAAGATCGGCGGGCGCTGTTTGCCGGGCTTGTCAAGCCCAGCAAACAGCGCCCGCCGATCTTCGGTGACAGGCGGGGGTGGGCGGAGAGCGGAGAACGATCTCCGCTTCCCCCCCACCCCCGCCTGTCACACAGCACAGGTCGGCGGGCGCTGTTTGCCGGGCTTGTCAAGCCCAGCAAACAGCGCCCGCCGATCTTCGGTGACAGGCGGGGGTGGGCGGAGAGCGGAGAACGATCTCCGCTTCCCCCCCACCCCCGCCTGTCACACAGCACAGGTCGGCGGGCGCTGTTTGCCGGGCTTGTCAAGCCCAGCTAGGAGCGCCCGCCGATCTTTGGTGACAGGCGGGGGTGGGGGGAGAGCGGAGAACGATCTCCGCTTCCCCCCCACCCCCGCCTGTCACACAGGACAGGTCCGAAGATCGGCGGGCGCTGTTTGCCGGGCTTGTCAAGCCCAGCAAACAGCGCCCGCCGATCTTCGGTGACAGGCGGGGGTGGGGGGAGAGCGGAGAACGATCTCAGCTCTCCCCCCACCCCCGCCTGTCACCAAAGATCGGCGGGCGCTCCTTGCTGGGCTTGACAAGCCTAGCAAACAGCGCCCGCCGATCTTTGGTGACAGGCGGGGGTGGGGGGAGAGCGGAGCACGATCTCCGCTTCCCCCCCCACCCCCGCCTGTCACACAGGACAGGTCCGAAGATCGGCGGGCGCTGTTTGCCGGGCTTGTCAAGCCCAGCAAGGAGCGCCCGCCGATCTTTGGTGACAGGCGGGGGTGGGGGGAGAGCGGAGAACGATCTCCGCTTCCCCCCCACCCCCGCCTGTCACACAGGACAGGTCCGAAGATCGGCGGGCGCTGTTTGCCGGGCTTGTCAAGCCCAGCAAACAGCGCCCGCCGATCTTCGGTGACAGGCGGGGGTGGGGGGAGAGCGGAGAACGATCTCCGCTTCCCCCCCCACCCCCGCCTGTCACACAGGACAGGTCCGAAGATCGGCGGGCGCTGTTTGCCGGGCTTGTCAAGCCCAGCAAGGAGCGCCCGCCGATCTTTGGTGACAGGCGGGGGTGGGGGGAGAGCGGAGAACGATCTCCGCTTCCCCCCACCCCTGCCTGTCACACAGCACAGGTCCGAAGATCGGCGGGCGCTGTTTGCCGGGCTTGTCAAGCCCAGCAAGGAGCGCCCGCCGATCTTCGGCTCTGTCCCCCGATGCGCGACGGCTCGGGGAAGCAGGCAGGGAGCTCCTGCTGGGTCCCGCGCCTTCGCCTCTCGCTCGGTCGGGGCTACACGACATGGCTTATTTTCGGGGTATGTCTTATTTTTCACCAACCCTTAGAAATCCTGTCATGGCTTATTTTTTGGGGATGCCTTAAAATATGAGAAACACGGTAGCTACTTCAAATTTCCAGGGCCTCATGAGCTGTACCAAAGGAGCCTGCGAATGTAATCTCACAGCCTTTGTCTGTAATCTTTGATAATTATTGGAGAACAAATGAGCTCTTCAGAGGCACACTACCTGGAGGTAAACTATAGCCATCGTGTCCCAAAATAGAGGACTCCTTGCAATTAAGGACTGTCCTCTTGACAGCCCTTTGCAAAGCAGGACACTCAACTCTCAATATCCTTAGCCATTCACCATGGTGGCTGGGGCTAATGGGAGTTACAGTTCAACAATACCCAAAGGTCATCAAACCAGTTTCCCAAGAGGCATGTTACATCACTGGGCACATGCAAAATATCACTGTTTCAACAGTGAGCAACAGTGGTGGACCTTATGGTCTCAAATTTCAGTGGCACCGTCTGCAATGCCAAAACTTGGAGCCTCCTACATTTTGCCTTCCATTCTGCCTCATCGTTGTGGCACTTCCTGCAGCTGCCCCAAGGCTCTGTGCCCAGTGTGGCCAAACCAGGCATGCTCCCTTAAATCTGCCTCAATGAACAAGCACAACCAGAACCTCATGAGGCAGAGATGGGCAGCCTAGCAGGAAGGGCTTCCAGTTGAGAGCACACCGTGTGCAAGCCACTTTGACATTCACTAGTATTTGGAAAGCTGCCTTTAATGATTTGGCACAAGATGGCCAGAATTACTATACAGGACAAAAGAAGGATGCATCATTGATTTTTGATTTTTTTTAATGACCCAGTTAGAATTTGCCCTTGAAGATGCTGAAGGATATAGATCTGGCCAATTAAATTACTTTGTCAAGTTATTCTTCTCAGGGGCTTCAGCACAAATGTTGGCTAAGAGCCTCATGCTTTGTGGGGGTTTGTCAAAGAAGCTAAGCCATATCTGGCACCCACTGCTTCCCTTGGGCAGCTGTTTTCCAGGCAAACTCTACACTCATAGCTTCCAGTTAAAGGTCTAGTGAAGAGTTAAATATGAGCATTGTAAGGGCTTTCCACAAATCAAGTTGACTGAGTCTCTTTGTGACGCTCGTGGATGTCTAGAACAGTTTGAAATGTCAGAAACAATCAGAAGCCATGCAGAAAGGCATTTGTGCAGGACTTCAGTACCTCTGTACTTTGGGAAAAATTATCCTTTTTTAAAAAAGAAAAGAAAGCTTTACACAATCCTTGGTTTCTGTAAACCAGTTTAATTTATGACATTTCCCCCCCAAAAGCATGAAAATTCTATTAATGTAGCCTGCAAAGGTACAGACACAACCCCAATTTAAGAGGCAAGCAACAAGTATTTACTGTTGGATTTTATCGCATGGAGTCATGCAGCAAAATAAGTCCTCAGTGTAACACCAGCAAGCCAGCCACATTATTTTCTCTTTGCAAGCACCATTACCACTAGGTTCAACCTGAAGCTGTCTCACAAAATGACACAGTGGTGAAAAAGACCTGCCATTTCGAAATCACTGGGATGTCATACAGCAGGGGCAGACCAAACATGCTGCTCATGAGGTGCTGTTGGACTACATCTCCTATCATCCTGACATGGCTGGAGCTGATGGGAGTTGTAATGCACAACACCTGGAGGATACCATAGAGACATATTGGCTAGAACATGAGGCAGAGTGCGCCATGGGGTTTCATTATGTTTGCTACACCACATAAAGAACACACTCTTGGTTTGGTTTGGCATTTTGCTTGGGCTTATTTGTTTTTTTTGTTTTGTTGGCTTACTTGCGTGGCTTCAGGCCAGTTGCCATAAAAAGCAAGGGGCAAAGATATCCCTCCCCTCCCCTCACTCTGTACACCTCTGATGATGCTATCTAGTAGGCTTTAGACTCAGACTCATCAAAACCCACTGAGCCCCTCTTTCCTCGGCCGTGCCACCAGGCTCAAAGTATTCCACCACAAAGCCCTGCTTGGCTTTCCCCAAGTGCTCTGGGACTCAACTGAGCACCCCTTGGCCTGAGGCTTGGGCATAGCCCAATAACTAGGCAAGGGATGTGTCTTACATTATAGAGCACATTTTGCTAATTTGGTGCCCTCTAGATGCTTTGAACTCCCATTTGCCTAAGCCAGCACAGCCATTTTGGCTGGGGCTGATAGCAATTTCAGTCACTGGGAATCCAGCTTCATCCTCCTCCCCACCCCTTTTGGCCCAGTCCACTTCACCCCCCAACCCAACCTGCAGATCAAAGTCCTGCTCCAAGTCACTGTCTAGGGCAGGCATGTCAAACCTGCGGCCCTCCAGATGTTTTGGACTACAATTCCCATCTTCTCCAACCACTGGTCCTGCTAGCTAGGGATCATGGGAGTTGTAGGCCAAAACATCTGGAGGGCCGCAGGTTTGACATGCCTGGTCTAGGGGAACCTTCTCAAGAACCTGTTGGCCCAGGCCCTTCAAGTTGGTGGCCAAAATTCCACTCTCTGTTTACTCCCAGCTTTTCTGGAGCACTTTGTGGGGACAAAGAAAGACAAGTAGCCCTTTTGGCTGCTCTTAACTCCCAAAATCATGGTATCCTGGGTGACCTTGGCTGCTATAGCCAGCACAGGGACAGGTCCCTAACCCACAAGACCATCTTGACACACCCAATGGTGTGTCACCCAATGGGCAAAATAATTGGGGGGTTTTATCTCAAAAATTCAGCAGAAGCCAAATCAGCAGGAGCCACCACTGGTGGTGCATGCATACCATCCTCTAGCTGCTCCTTGATGTTCTCCACTGAAGGAAACACAGCCATTTCATCAGTCACAATTGCCCCTGTAGCACCTCTTCTTCTGGCACCTCATCAGGCACCAGCTGGACCTTTTGGGTATCCACATGCACATCCAATTCATCTTTTTCTACAACAGGCTCCCAGGGAGTAGAGAAATCAATCAGAAGCAGCTCTTGATTTCCAGCCAGCCAGCTCTTCTCCGCAACACTTTCCTCCTGCACCCCATTTTCCCATGGAAAATTAGCAGCATGCTCTCTCCTCCAAGACATCATCTTTCCCCCTTCACCTACTGACTGCATCTCCCCAGACAAGGCTCTCACCTCACATGGAGTCACACTTTCTTGATGACGGAGGCTTTCTGACAACTTTGCCAGCAGCTAGTCTGTACTATCAAACTGCTGGTTCTGCTCCATTTTGTCAGACACCTGCCCTGACCATTTGCTCAAGCTGCCAGCTCTGCTGTTCTATCATCAGCTTTATTTCTTCCATGAGTGTTGCTGCTTCTCCCCTCTTTCTGGCTTCAGGTGCACCTCGCTCACAGGCCTTTATGGTAGTGAGACGTGGGCAACTTACAGCCACCAGGAACAATGCCTCATTACTTTCTACATATGGTGCATCAGGAAGATTTGGGGCACTACATGGCAACACAGGGTCTCAAACAAAGATGTGCTCTCCCAAGCCCACATTCCCAGCATGTTCATATTCCTATCTCAGCAACATCTATTCTGGCTTGCTCATATCTACAGAATGGAAGAATGAAGGATCCCCAAGGACATTTATTTACACATATATACAAGCCTGAGTCTACGATGAATTGGAAGCCTCCAGCTTTTCCCATAGGTGTTGTCCTGAGTTCAAGCAAACATTAGACATCCTGCCTGCTGCCCTGGCTTTCCTGCTCACATAACTCCTAACTGTGCACTCAGCAGCCATCTAGATTGCTTCTCCATCACTGCTTACTAACTGAAAATATTTTCCTGTCGAGCACAGAAAGGCAAACTGCAACCCTGAACTTCTACTCCTAGCCTTTTTATTCTACCCAACCCCAAGCTCAGCGATGGGCTTCAACCATTTTCCAGCTGCCACAGGATCTCTGCTTTGCTAATCGCCCATCTCTCTGCCCTTTTTTTTTTTACTTAAGGACTCAGACATTATCAGGCTGGCCTGGAAACAGGAAGCTGAGCCTCCAGCTATTAAAGGTCTGGTTTCCAGTTCAACTCTCCAAGCAGTGATTAATTTCTAGCACTTGCTAAATCCAGGCACCCACAAACCCTTAACAGTATCTTCTGCCTAGGATGAATCCAAAGAGGTGAGGCCAAGAAGGCAGATGCTGCATCATCGGAGAGCTGTCCCTCAGAATCCCTTTTGCTGCTGTATAGAACATGCTCAGCCAGAACTCTTTGGCTGTATGCTATTGGTTCCCCATAATCTTTTGTGACACTGCAGGGGCTTCTCTGATGCACCTTGTGCTTCACACCCCATAACCTTTGCCTATGCATATAGCTGATGGGAGACATGTGGGTCTACTGTAAACAGATCAGTACATCCAACTGGAAAGTATGCTACTTTGTCTTTTCCCTGGAATAAATTCTATCTTCCAGGGCCACATTCTGTCCTAGGCAACCTGGGGGGGGGGGGCTGCATGCTAGTAGGAGGCAGAGGAAGAGGCAAACAGTGGGCAAAGCAGTAGATGAGATCATTACCTTTTGTGCATTCCAGCAACACAAAAAACAAGAGATTTCTACACGCATGTGCCTCCTCCATCCATGCAAGCAAAAGGCATCATAGTTCAAAGACAAAGGCCAGGCAAAAGCACTCAATGAAAGTGAAAGAGTTGGGCTAGAGGAGGAGCATGGTTTGAGAGAGTCCCAAGGGCCTTCTCCTCCATAGATTTATCTAATACTCTTTTAAAGCCATCCAACAACTGAATAACTGCACTATGGGATGGAGTACTTACTTTTGTCCATCCAGACTCTCCCAACATCAGCTTCATTGGATGTCCCCAAGTTCATATTATGAGAGAAGGAGAAATTTCTCCCCCCCCCCACTTTCTCTACTCCAGAACTGTAGATATAGGGCTCTTCCACACTTAGCTTTTGCCCCATGCTTTCTAGGCCCAAAAGGAAGTATTGGGGGGGGGCTTATTGTTCCAAGTGTGGCCTCACCATAGATTTGTACAATAGTGTTTTGATACTGGCAGTTTTATTTTCAATCCTTTGCCTAATTATCCCTAATGAAATAGGAGGGGGGTAGACTCTCCTGCAGTGAAGGCTGGTTGTTAGGGAGAATAGGGCACTGCCTTACCAAGCTCGTTCTACCTTCAGCCAACCCCCAGCTGCCCAGCTTCCTGCTTGCAACAGGGCCAGAGGGTGGCACTGGCTGTCAGCCTTCTCTTCCTCTATAGTCTCAATGCTGTCCTTTGTGGAACTCAACAGAGAGGAGCAGGATGGGGACAAAACTAGAATTAATTTCTTCTGACTGTCTTTGGCTCTGGATCCACCTATTGTTGTTGACCTTTCTGTCTTTCACCGGACAAGTCCCAAAGAGCATCAGGTACCAGTGCTCCCCTGCAAGAGTAGCACCTTCTACTCAGTGAAATTTAGCATGCATGTGTACGTGTGTGGATAATGTTCTGAAAAGTGAAATGATGTCATTTGACGTGTTGACTGCAACAATTCACCTGTATTCCTTTCCCCCCTTCCCTATTATTTCTTGCAGTACAATGGTTCCCGTCCAAGGCAGGAGTGGGAAATGTGGCACCCCACCCTCATTGCAGAAGCCCTCTTTGCAATATCAAACATTTTAAGCTCCTTGCGTCTCATCTCCCTGTTTACAGCAAACTCTCACCTGGGACCCCTGCAGATCTCTCTGGGACGTATGCTGCTAGATATTCTCAAGTTCCTATTTATTTATTGCCTGGTGCTGCTGGCTTTCGCCAATGGACTGAACCAGCTTTATTTCTATTACGAGACCAGTGCCTCGGAAGAACCCAACAATTGCAAGGGGATCCGATGCGAGAAGCAGAACAATGCCTTCTCCACGTAAGACTCCTTGCCTCTCTTCTGTTGGTTTGTTTTCCTTCTTCTTTCTGCTCCCTGAATGCTGCTGTTTCTCCCTGTGGTGGCCTTGCCATGCTGGCCACTGCTCCTGTTGGTGTTGCAAAAATTCCTTTATCTATTCATAGATGAGTGTCAGTCCATTTGTCAGGGGTTATGTAAGCCTGGCCTGAGTTATCTCAGACAGACAGTCTGCAGAAGGACAAAGCTGAACTTGAGCTTTGCAAGGGACTTGGCAAGGCAGCCGTCAGGGTGACAGGACTTTACACCCTGGCGCTATAATTCCCATTGTTAGTATTTGCCTATCACAAAAGAACAAAGCTGCAGGGACTCTCCAAGGGCTTATTCGGGGAGTAAATGCTGTCCTAAGTGTTTCCAGCGCTGCTCTTCATCAGGACTAAATCCTTAAAATGGTATATCCATTGTCAGTTAAATCACCGTAACATTCCTGTTATTGAGTCATGCAAAGAATACAAAATTGCTCAAAGGAAGTTGCCCTTTAAAAATCAGAGTCACTGTGTTTGACATTATAAGCTGTTTTCTTACAAGGGATCCTGGTGTGCTGTTCCTTTCTTAAAAGCTGTATTTTGTAATGTTCCGATAAGAACGTAAGAACCTGAACCCTGCAGGATCCAGCTAAACTGGCGTACTTCCCCCAACCAAAGAAACCCAAAGTAGAAAGGGAGGAGGAAGCATTCAGATCCGTTCATGTAAAAATCAGACAGCACCTGCCCAAAATTTATATGAGAACAAAATAATAATCATAACAATAATAATAACAACAACAAAACAACAACAACAACAACAACATATTTACATGCCACCCACCTGACTGGGTTGCCCCAGCCACTCTGGGTGGCTCCCAACAAAAAATAGTAAAAACACAAATACAACATCAAACACTAAAAACACAAGACCAAACTTGGCTGCCACCATCTAGCTTAAGACTGTCTGCACTGCTTAGCAGTGGCTTTCCTGAGTTCCCAGCCCTACCTGGTGATGCTGGAGATTGAATCTGGGACTTTCTACAAACAAAGCAGATGCTCTGCCACTGAACATCAGGAGAACCTCATTGCTGGATCAGGCTAAAGGGGCCCATTGAATCCAGCAGACTTTTCCCACTGAGGGCACACTCTCCCTACCTGCACTGACCAGCAACTGGAATTCAGATGCATGCTGCCTCTGACAGTGAAGATAGAACAAATCACCCTCATTGATAGCAGCCATTGATCCTCTTTGTATTTAATCCTCTTTTAAAACCATCCAAGTGGTTAGCCATCACTATATCCATAGTTTATACAGTGTGCAGAGAAGGACTTTCTCTGCACCTGAAGGACTTTCTCTGCACCTGTGCTGATTCTTCCAACATTCAGCTTCATGGGGTGGCCCCAAGTTCGTGCACTATATGCATTTCCTGTTTAGCCCTGTTTAGTACCTGCAGCTTTGTTCTCCTGAGATGTTCTTTGTCACCACTGCTGTGGCAAAAGCTCTTCTTGGGTTGATCAGTATTTGCATCAGCCTGGGCCACACTCCTTTGGGTCAACTCAGGTTATGCAGGGGCAGATGAGTAAACAGGCTTCAGGGACAATGGCATATCACATCGAGGGCTCTTTGCTCTTGGCCCAGGAGCCCATTTCCCCTTTTCTGCTTTTCTAACACTGTCATGACCTGGTACAGTCAGAGGCATGCAGCCTCAGAAGGTCAGTGCAGGTAGGCAAAGAGCCAAGGTCCAAATGCAGTTGCTGGTGTCTTAAGAGAGGATGGTGGTCTGATTCCAAGGAGGATTCCTTTCCTCAGAGACCAGTTTCTCCAAGTGGGGAACCAAGCATGGAGCAGTAGTAGTTATAGAGGGCTGCCTAGGCCACCTGTCTGACTGAGAGGACAGGGTTGTAGTACAGCAGCAAGGATAAGGTTGGAAGCTAGAGCTGTGCACAGCCCCCTCAGATCTGCCCACAGCTCTGATCTGAGGGCCCCCAATCAGGCCACCCACTCTACCCCCAAAGCAATTAGGGTCAAGGGGCTTACTAAACCCCATATGGTTGGGAGGAATTGGGTAAAGGAGGAGACACTATGTCACCTTTTTCCCTTGGCTGTGTGGGTTCTGTGGGGTGCTGCTCCTTAACGAGTGGCTTCTCCGCCTGTGGGGAAACCACTCGTAAGGATGAAGCAACCAGCAACACACAGGATTGAATCTTCCCAATAACCAGGTGATAAGCTGGAAGAGACTATCCTGCAGGATGCTGCTTCTTCATGAGCAGCTTCACTGCATGCAAGGAAGGCATTTGTGAAGGAACAGCAACTGGCACCGCACAAATTGAAATGTGAGGATTCAGTCTTGTGTGGTGCTGCTTCAGGGGGCAGGAAGAAGGAGGGGACTGACAGAAAGGGAAGGTTGGGTTGCCCCCACCCTTATCTTAACCCAACTTGGTAGGCCCTTCCATTTCATGGTTTCTCCTTCCCATCTCTGCCTAAAACCTTGGCCTCCCTGAAAACCCTAGATCTCTCTGGGCCACCCAACACAGCCTGTAGTGATATAGGACTGTCTCAACCCAAATCAGTTGGTGCCTGGAGCCCTCCAAATTAGCCCAATTTGGCTAGGACCTCATCCTAATCTGTTATACAGCCCTACTGGAAGCATCTAATTCCCAAGAGTTTTCCAGGTGGCGGCAGGGAGTAAAGCCAGAGTTAAAGAACCCAGGCCTTGTAACTCATGACTTGCAGAAGCATCTCTCAATTCCCTGTTCATGAGGCCCCACACTTGAAAATCCAAGAATGTTTGATTTATTAATGCTGTTTCTGTTCTTGAAATCCCCATTTCTTGACCAGGCTGCTTGATTCCCCAAAGTAAAAGCTATGAAACCCCAAATTTGATATTTAAATATTTTCACCATCTCACAATCCTCAATAGGATTGCCAACTTTTGAGTTCTGGAGTATGATTATGTGATTATTTTATTTTATTTTATTATACTAGATTTATATAGAGTACTGGGGCCCAAGGAATAGTCAGGGAATATAGCCATATACTTTTCAGAACCATGGATCATAATATTCTTCAGAAACATTTTGTGGAAGGCTTCAAAGGCTGAAGAACTGGGGAAAGGCCACAATGCTTGTGAAACTTGTTAATAAAAAAATCATTTAATAACTTTCACTCTACAATGGCTTCTGCTGCCATTTGTACACACACACAATTCCAAGCATGCCACCCGTATTTTCTAATTGCCCCATTCACATTACTTATCCAGGTTTTACCTTCTTTTAGCTCCCTGTTACTTCCTTTAAGAAAGTGGTCGGGAACCTCTGGTCAGTGGGTCAAATTAGGATCAATTGGGGTTATTTCCTCCAAACAGTGGCACTTGCCCCACTGCCAACATCTTATCTGTACCGAAAAGGAACAGTTGGGATCCTTAAAGTGTGTTCTTTGGCATGTAAGATGCTGACAGCAAGCCATGTTGGGATTGGTTGCAGTACAGAGTTTCCAGTTGGGAACTCCATAATGCAACCAATCTCTGTCCTAAGCAGAGCTTGCTGTAAGAGCTTCATTTATGCAAACTTTTAAAGGTAAATTGCAGAAATCTTGCTCCATCAATCAGTAGTTGCACCTGCAGTAGTGACCACACACCAGTGCTACCAGCCAGGAAGGCAAAAGGTGGCAAGTGGTCATATTCACAGGGATACTGATCCCCACTCCCCCCCAGTAGAGCCATTTATCCATCATTGCCATGCCATAAACTGATTACCTAGCTCTGAAATTTTAGAACCACACAGATGCATCATCATTATCTTAATCACCATCGCTCACAGCAGCATTCGTCTAGTTCTTGTCCTCCTAAGTGCTTTACATGCATTTTGGGTTATCCTTATAACAACACAGTATGGTAGTGTTATGCAACAACACAGTATGGTAGTGTTATGCACTCCACACTTCCCTATTCAAGTTTAAAAATTCAGAGGTAGTGCTTCGGAGTTTTGTTTCCTTTGGATGAGAGTTGCCTTCATAATCACTAGGTATTTGCAAACATAAAAACAGAACCAATTGGAAGCAAGTGGGCTCCCAAAAACAAGCAACACAACCACTAATCCAACATCAGATTCCCAAAGAGCTGCAGCCGAACAATACTGGGTTCAGTTTTAGCCAACACCAGCTGAAAACTCTCAGCCTTCTTTCACTGCATAAATTCAAGCAATCTCCCTCCTTGATTGCTCTCTGTCCCTCCTTACAGACAGCATCATCTTCCAAAGGCTAGAGCCATCAGGGAACATCCATCTCTCTTGATAAGTCCCTTGTCACCCATCATGTTTGTCAGGCAAAATGGCAATAGGCCCATTCAGGCTAATCAAGACAGCCAACCTTATAACACCAGACTAGAAGCATTATCTTCACATTACAGACAGGAGCTGGGGCAGCGGGATAGATAGTGGCTTGCTTAAGGCCGCCCATTGAATCAATGGCTGAGCACAGATTTTAAACAGGGATATGCAGCTTAGAGTTTATGCATTCAGTTGATAGATTACAGTATCTCTGTCTCAAAAGCCTATATTGGTCTTGTTGTGCTGAAGGCAGCCCGTCGGCATTTGAGTTTTCTGTACTCCAGCGATCTTCCTGGAGACCTATGTTTCTGGAGAAGATGTACCATGAACTCTTGTACTGTGCTGCCATGGAGCCACACGGCTTGAATCCTGACATTTCATTATAACTATAAAAAGCCATTTTCGTATCTCCAAGAAGGGCGTCAACACACAATAAAGAGCTTAAGAAAATGTACGGTGAACCGCTTGACAGCAACAACACTCAATGACTTGACGACAGCCTTTGAACACTCACAAGCCAACTCCGCAAACACAGGAAAACTGCCGCATAAGGCAATGTGAGGGGGCTCAGACTCTGGGGAGGGGGGGAGATTTGTAGGAAACAAAGAAGCAGCAGGGGGAGACCATTAGAGTGGTAGTCTCTTTACAGGCGAGGAGAGAGCGCGGCAATTGCATTTTTGTTGGAGCCTCGCTTCAGAAGCTCACTCTACCTTGTCTTAAAAGCTGAAACAGTCATTATTAACACCCCTGGTGCCAAGTGACATTTGGCTCTTCGAACAGATGCTCAGCATGAATAACTTGCTAAGAACGGGCAGCCTGCAAAATAAGAAATTATATCTGTGGGCCGGTGTGAAGGAGCGGCATTGCAATGGGTTTGCAATCGGCCCCCAATGCCACTTTGAGTTTGCTGCATTTAAGTCACCCTTAATGGAAGAATGCAGCTGAGCGGCTTCCGTTGACTCCTCTTGGATCTGAAGAGTAGCAGCTAATAAGCTCTAGTTCTATAAGAGACTCAGGCAAGGGCTCTTGTTCCTGTTTGCACAACTTGTTTAAAATAGGACACCGTCGTACTCTTTGTTATTGCTTCCTGAAGGATAGTCTTAATCCTTTTCCCCCCCCCCTTTTTTTCTGGAGAGATCCACCTCCTGGAACAGTAATATTCTGTCGTGACAAGCAGGAGGTCAAACCATTAATAAATCTAGCTTTATGGTCTGGCTTTCCTGTTCTTGGCAAATTCTCCCTTGCTTTGATAGGCCATCTGCAAAATATATTTGCAACAGAGCTGTGGGTCAGAACATTAAACACACAGGGACTGCAGAAAGCTATAATGTCACATCTAATCTTCCCCTGGCCATCCACAATGAAGGGCAATGCTTAAGCCAGTTTTTGCCAACCTGATGCCCTCCAGTTAGTTATTCATTCATTCATTCATTCATTCATTCATTCATTTATAGTTTAATTAAAACTTTTCAACATACAATAAAAAGCAGAAACTAAACAAGAAAGAAAGGAAAGAAAAAACTCCCATCAGCCCTGGTGGGAACTGTAGTCCAAAACTTCTGGCAGGCACTAGGCCAGTGGAGGCTGGTTTAACCCATAATAGTGCTGCATCCATTGGCAGAGAGGAAGTAGGGGACTGCTGAAAATTACAACATATAGCCTCCTCTTGCTCATCAACTGCATAAAGAACAGGACGGTGCTGCATGCCTCCTTCCTTCCATTGGCAGGAGAAGTAGGGGACTGGTCACATTTAATCTCCCCTTGGATACCTACAACTTAAAGAACAGCTCTTAACTCACTAAAGTGCTGTGTGTCTCCCTGCTTCCATTGGCTGAAAACATTACCCTGTGGCCATCGTCAACGCACTTAACCCATTAGAGCACTATGCATCCTCTCTGCATCCATTGGCAGCGAGACAGTGGGGAACTGCACATTCCAACAACACAGGGACATGGGTAAAGGTATGGTAGGATTAAAATGTGCCCTTGCTGATGTACTTCCAGTCATTGATTGCTGTCATAGGTTGGTGGCAGTAGCAGGCAAGAATGGGCAAGCATCCCCTCTGGAAAAAATTACTCTTCCTTTTCCAGAACATTATTTCCATCATAGTTTTCCTATGCACAGCAGGGTGTACTCCTTCAAACCTACTTTAACCTCTCTCTTCTTTCCCTCCACCTTCCTTTTTTGGTAGTGCCATCCCTGGTAATAGGAAGGAAGAGCCTGCCTTTCCCTTCACACCATTTTTGTGTGTGAAGTGTGACGGATAACTGGAATGGGTTTTGTTCCAAAGCCAGTAAAAAGTAGAAGCTAACTGTGCTATTGAAATGAGATCTGACAGTCACTTTGCTCTGGGTATCTTTAGAAGGCAGCTGCAGTTTGATTCCCCCCCCCCCCGGCTACTGGAAGTTTAGTCTGTAGTTCCTGTGCTAGCTAAATAGATCTGCTGTGAACTCCTTGAAATGTACTTGCGTTTTGTCAAATTTAGGCCAAATTTTCCCATTTTCCAAGTGTTAAGCTAAGGGCCAAACTGCACATTATTATTGTAGCTGTTGTTGTTATTTCTTTACTGCCCTTCCTCCCATAGCAGCCCAGGGTAGTACAGTGCACAGCAACACTATAATAAAACATCAAAAAGCATCAAATGAAAACAATGAAAAACTTCATTTTTAAAACAAAAATTCCAAATATACAGATCAAAACAGATTATTGCTATTATTGTTTGTATTTGCACCCTACAGGACAGTTTAGTGCACACACCAATGCTAAAATGAAAAGATCACCTATCAACAGGTCAAAATGTCTAAAAACTGCCTATCGAAAGCAATAAACCCAAATTAGCATAGAAATCCACCCTACCATCTGCTGGATCCTACGAGATACTTACATACAAGAAGTCTGGACAAATAGGCATCAGTTTAATTGATGTCTGAAGATTATCAATGTGGGGGACAAATACAGCTCCCTAGGGAACAAAAATTACATAATAAAAAACAAACCAATATTCCCCCCTCCCACAAAAAAAAACCACATTAAAAACGATATAGAATGTTAATCAGCTGAAGTCAAAGGTCTGGTTAAAGAGAAACATTTTCATTTGGCACCTTAAGATATGTACTGCAGGTGCCAGGTGACCCTCCCTGGGGAAAGCATTCCACAAACAGGGAGCAACTGCAGAAAAGGCCAAGTCTTGTGTTGCCACGCTGCAGATCTTTCTTGGGAGGAGGCATGTGATGAAGGGCCTCAGATGAACAGCTCAGGACCGCAACACCTCAACAAAGACCACCACTCTCCATATGAACCTACCTGGGCCTTGAGATAACCACCTGAGGCCCTTCTTCATGTGCCTCCCCCATGAAAGGTCCATAGGATGGCAACACGAGAACAGGACTTTTCTGCAACACCTCCCCGTTCATGGAATACTCTCCCCAGGGAGGTTTGGCTGGTGCCTTTGTTATAAATCATAGCTGCCAAGTTTTCCCTTTTCTCGCGAGGAAGCCTATTCAGCATAAGGGAAAATCCCTTAAAAAAAAGGGAGAACTTGGCAGCTATGTTATGAATACACCTTTAGGCGCCAGGTAAAAATGTTCCTTTTAAACCAGGCTTTGGGCTGATTGACATCCAATGCCCTTTTAAATGTATTGTGGAAGGGGGGGTGTTATTGGGTCATTTTGTTCTTATTTTTATTATGTATTTTGTAGTTTTATATTGTGGTTTTATGTTGTGAACTACCTTGAGATCCATGGGTATACAGTGATATACAAATCTGACAAATAATAACATGATGGCGATGAGGATCACAATTGGGGTGCCACCAATTGAGAAGGCCCTGTCTTGGGTAACCACCTCACAAGCCATAGCTGGTGATGGAACCACAAATTGTTCTTCCCCTATTGATTTCAAATCGCAGGCCAGCAGGTAGTGGAGAAATACATTCTGCCAAGTTCATAGTGCAGCACAGTGATAGGATCTCCCCCCCCCCCCGCCTTAAAGCAGAGGTGAGGGAAAAGTCTGAATATGTTTATAGCAGTGGCACTGGGGGAGGAGCACATAACTCTCCCCCACCCCACATACCGTTTTCTTGATCAAAAACAGCCCTCTCTGTGAAGCTACAGGGGGATATTTCAGCATTAAGAAGGAGAACAGGGGAATATATTCTTTGTGTACCTCCTCCACAAGAGGACCAAAGGGTGGCAACATGAGAACGGACCTTTTCTGCAGTGGCTTCTGATTTGCAACATACTCTCCCCAGGGAGGTTCAGATGGTGCCTTCATTATACACCTAGAGGCGCCAGGCAAGAACGTTCCTCTTTAACCAGGCCTTTGGCTGATGGACATGATCCAATGTTCTTTCAAAATGTGTTGTGGAAAAAGGGATTATTGGGTTGTATTTGTTTATATTTTTATTATGTATTTTGTGGTTTTATATTGTATTTTTTGTGTCTATGGGCATAGGGCGGTATGCAAATGTAATAAGTAATAATAATAAAAACAAAAACGCATCAGTTGGGAAAAGGACTAACCTACCCACCGCAGCACCGCTTCTCTGATAGACTTTGGAACCCCTATTCTGCAGCTGCTTTTAAATAAAAACATTGGGAGCTCTTCTGAATAATGGACAAAGGAAGAAGTAGAGAAGGGACAGGCTGGCAATTTGCATATTTTTCCATGGGTCTTGGGGAAAGAAGGTAAAATATCTGGTTATCACATAAGGACAAGGATGGAGGAGAACTTTGTTTTAAATGAATTTATACATGGAATGTGGTGGCTCCAGTCTCCTCGAACTTTGCATGCATCGGGTGTACTTAGGGGTTGGTGAGGTTAGCTCCTGCCAAGGGTGCAAACTCGGGGTGGGTGGGTGCAAAAACCATGCCTCTCTACTCTGGCACAAAGTGGCTAGAATCCTGACCTGGTCGCTCCTCCACTGTTCGGGCGGTGGAACAAATACATCTCCTTGCCAAGGGCACAAGGGAGGTGAGATACACCTCTGATTGTCAGGTGTGTTTAAATTAATTTGTCAGGTGTGTTTGATTAATTATATGAAAAATTGAGGATCTCGGAGTTGGCATTCAACAACATCTGGGGCGCCCTGGATTCTGCCATCCCTGCTTTAAAACATCTGGAGTATTCTCGAAGGCAACAGCTTTGATCCTTAGCATGCCTCTCTCTGTGTACTTAAAATAAACGAAGGCTTTAAATGTCCAACCAGCAATGACAAATGTGGCATTCCTCTTTTGCAGGCTCTTTGAAACTCTACAGTCACTCTTTTGGTCTGTGTTTGGTCTGCTGAACCTCTACGTCACTAATGTGAAAGCCAGGCATGAATTCACAGAATTTGTTGGGGCCACCATGTTTGGCACGTACAACGTCATCTCCCTAGTGGTCTTGCTAAATATGCTCATAGCAATGATGAATAACTCCTACCAGCTCATAGCAGTAAGTCAACTGATGGACTTTCTTTATTATTTTCTTTGAAATATGCATTTTGTGTATATACGTGTGCCTGTGTGGAAGAGGGACAGAAAAGTGAGATTCTGCCTGGCACCCAAGAAACTTCAGCTGCAGGTTGGAGGCAGAAAAGTCACCCTTAGGGAAACATGAAAGTCTGGATTCTTTATATCCCTCCCTTTGTAACATTGAGCAATTGACCCTTGAGAATCACCTGACTTCTGAAGCAAAGAGTAACATGGATTGCTGTTGCAAGCTGAAGATGAGAACGACTTATGACCCCACCTTCTTCTGGCCAAAAGCAAAAAGTCGAACAGGACCTCATAGTTAAATGTATGCAGGGCTGGCCCAAGACATGTTGGTACCTGAAACAAACCACAAAAATGGTGCTCCCCGCCCCACCAGGGAAGAAGGAGTGAGTGGAGATCTACATCAGGAACGTGGCAGGAGGGTGTCAAATCAACCTTACTTGGCAGTTGAAGTGGGAATCAAAGGCCATCACAGGGCACTCTGAATAATGCAGGGCCAGTACAGAGCCCAGGAAATCCCCGAGGGCAGCTCCCACCATTTCCTTCCTGCAGTGGGAGAAAATCAGCAGCACCTCCTATTCACTGAGAGGCCACTGTAGAGGCGGAATCAGGGGTGGGGAGCTGCTGAGGTGGTGACACATCCAGCCTTCAAGGAGTGTGCCACAGCTCTTGTTGCAGCAGCAGCTGCAGCAGCGGACAATGAATCCTGGCACCTGAGGCAGTTGCCTCATGTTGCCTCATAGTATGTAAATGTACACATAGAATATGCTGGAAATTCCCAGATCAGTTGCTGTGTTCTCAGATGACACAGATCATTGCAGGGGGTTGGACTAGATGACCCCCAGGGTACCTTCCAATTCTACAATCTTATGTTTGACACTTCCTAAAAATGGACAAAGAGAAATGCCTTGGAGAAAGAGAGCTTGCTGCCGTAGATACCTCAGCCATTGGTATGAGATGAGGTTTGCATCAGAAATTACAAATGCCTACCAGTGAATTGAATGCTGCTCAACTGCCCCCTTAGCATCCGTCTGCCATGCTTCAGGCAGACTACTAGTTCTCTCTATCTCTCTTTCACACACAGCACTGCGTGAATATTCTTGTGTTTACCTGTTCATTCATTAATGTATTAATTTAACAATGGAGAAGGGAAATCAAAACCAGGGGTTGAGAAGAGGTGTTTTTTCATGACATCACAGAAGTTCTGCCAATCAGTGCTGATTACAATTCACTTCTGTTCTGGGGATTGAGACTGTCTTGTTCGTTTCTTGGTAAGATCACAGAAGGTCAGTAAAACACTGCTGCATGCAGTTGGTGCCTCTTATTGGATTAAGGGTGTGTGTTTCTTGGTAACATCATAAAAGGTAAGCCAATCATAGCTGCATGCAGTTGGCTTCATTCCAGGGATTGAGGGTGTTTCTTGATGACATCACAGAAGGTCAGCCAGTCAATGCTGTGGGCTTCTACTGCAAGACCAAAAATACATGCTGGTTTGTTTGTGTTTGCCCACCATTCGCACTTAGAGAGGAATAGAATATGTTTGAACTTAACACAGTGAGACTTGCTTCTAATCCGTTATCACAGATATGTTATGCCAGGCTTCTCCCTATTATGAGATTCTATACCAGGGGTCAGCAAACTAAGGCCCGTGGGCTGGATCAGGCCCAATTGCCTTCAGGATCTGGCCCGCGGACTGTTCATGGATCGGTGTGGGGAGTCTGTTCATTCGGGCTACGTCTTTTTTTCTTGCGCCATTCCATTTCCCCCCCACACACACACACCGTGGCGGTGCCTCCTCCCTCCCTCCTCCTGGCTTCTCTCCGCCCTGCCAAGAGGAGGAAGAGGGCTGGGCTGAGCTGGCTGAGCACTATTTTAAGCAGCCCCTCTCAGGAGCCAGCCCTTTCATGCCGCTCATCTTCCCTCTGCCATCACCACCCTGGTGCTCCTGTGGGCCAGAGAGTAGAGCAGATGAGCTCGCTCTGCCTACTCACGAGAAGCAGTGGCGGCGGCGGCAGCAGCCCCAGTGCAGTGGCTGGGGGTGGGGAATGGGGAGGACTACTTGCCCCCCTTGTCTCTTCTTCCACCCCCACCCCCCGGTGCTGCTTCTCCGGCCTGCCACAAGGTTTGAGGGATAATGGACCGGCCCACGGCTTTAAAAAATTGCCAACCCCTGTTCTATACCTACTAAGTTGCTTCCTGGAGGTCCTGCTAGTGCAGGGGTAGCCAATGGTATCCCTGAACATTGGCAATACTGAGTGGGACTGATGGGGAGTTGAATTGCAACATCTGGAGAGCATCATGTTGGTGACCACTTGGGTAGAGAGAAAGAATCAAAAAGTACCTGGTGTGACTCTTCCCTCTTCCTTACTGGATGATTTTAGAGAAGCCTCAGTCTCAGCCTTCCTTCTGCAATATGGGGATAACAACACAAAACTCCATTATAGGATGGTAATTTTAAGGATATTGCTAAGATATTGTGATACTGTAATGCATTTTCTACAAGCTAAAAGTTATATACAGTATTATGAAATTTCCAATGAAATTCCAGAATAGCAAGATAAACTTCATTTTCCTCCACAAGCTAGAGAATAGGAATGAACATGAGTCTTGCAAGAGAGCTACCCTAAAACCATCCTTATTTCAATGCCTGACGGCTTGCTTGCATACCTTAAATGCAGAACTGGGCAAGGCATCCTGTACTCTTGGTGACTTTGGGCATCTGGCAGGACTTCAAGAACAGACAAAAGAAATACAATTCTCCCTCTATCCCTCCAAGTGACCTGGAAAGAGCACCTGGCTCTGATTCATTATAGCCCTGACGTTGATGTACAGGCAACCCTGAAGAGATGCTAAATCTTGGGAGAAAGATCATTAAGCTCTTTGGAATAAAACAGAACATACACATTAAGCCTCTGTGGGTTTTAGACCTTGTGGAGTGATGATGGAATGTTATCCCTACCTAAGAGATAACTGCAAAGGCACCAGTCCACATCTGTGTCTTTCAGGCAAGGTAGACTGAGTGGTATCTGTACAATTTTACTGGGGGCACTGTCCCTGCACTACGGTAGTTAGCAAACTTAAGGAGTTATTTGGTCTGATCTTCCCTGTTCTGCAGTGCCACCCTCATAATGGGCAAACAGAGTACTGCAGCTTATCAACTAATCCTGACCTGAGTGCATTATTAGCAGGAGTGCCCAACAAGACCAACAGCAGGCACAACAGTCAAGAAAGCAGTTTCTGCATGTGCTGTAGAGAGAAGTGAGGGGCAGATGGAGCTCATCAACCTGGGAAGGTAGTTCATCTAGAAGAAGGAAAACCCTGATCTGAAACCTCCGCTGCCTTGCAGGGTATCTTCCAAGGGAAGAAAGGACTAAGGACAAAATCCTACACAAATCCAGAGTCCCTAAGACGGTTGGATACTACCTTATATGCCACCTCCTGGCAACTCCTGCAGCTAAGCTGTTGCCAAACGTATTGCTCTGCTTTCCTTTGGATCACACCCAGTGAGGCTGAGGGTAGGGGGTCTTGTCGTCTGGGCAGCCCAGGACCTCCATACACACTGCCCAGGCGTGCATACCAAGGGGGTCACTTTGATGCTGCTAACACAGGAATTTGGTTTCACCTCCGGAGGCACGCTCCATTGTTCTTTGAGACAAATGCCATCAACAATATGTGCACATATTTTCCCTTTAAACAGAACTCGAAAGCTTAATCCCTATTTAAAGCCTGCCCTGTTTTGCCATTGTCTTTTGGTTCTGCATTCTAAGATCTTTGTCTACCTTTTCACCTGATGGCTGTTTGCTGGTTGCACATTGTAGTGATGGCACAGAGCGGCTGAACAAGACCCAATAAGAGAAGCAAGCAGCATAACCCCTGCCTAGCTTAAGGGGAAAGGCAGCTTACTGAACTGCAAGATTTTTTCTCTCACTCTCCTTTTTGGACAAAAGCTATTTTAAACTTCAGTAGCCGTCTGCTCCCTTCAGGGCACCTTGAGGCAATGTAATTATTGAGCATTTCACTGCACCAACCTGTATTTATCTTCTCTTCTCATAGAGTCAAAATATAGTCAATATTCAAATACAGAAATCAGTGGCTAAGAAAGCAAAATGCCGCCTTATGCTGTGCTTCAGTGATAAACTGATACTGAGGGGCTTAGTCAATCAGCTGAGATCAAGTCCTGTAGTAGCAATCCCAGCATCAGGATATCTCCTCACTATGGGCTTATCCACATCTAGCTTTTGCCCTACTTTTTCCAGGCACAGGTGCACACTTAAAATCTCTGTGTCCGAGTGGTTTTCTTTGCTCTGAGCTTACTCTGCAAAAACTTGCTCTTTAAAACTCAGTTGGAACAAATTCAGGTTTCCTGTGGTTTGCCGCTTGCTCCAATCGAGCTTTAAAAAGTGGTTTTTCACAGGGAAAGCTCCAGAACCTAAAAAAAGGACACAGAGCAGGCAGTGCCTAGAAACAGCAGAGGAATTGTAAGTGTGGATAGGTCCAGTGTTTTCTGCAAGGATAGATTTCCTCATCTCAATATTTTCAAGGCATGACAGAAATAGATTTGCATTTTGAACACAGATGAAAATTGTCATGATGTCTAAAAGCACAGTGGGATTTATCTCCATGTGGTAGGGATGGCCAAGTGAATCTATTACTCATCATCAGCAACAATGCTTGTAATTATAAGACTTCCTCCAGACTGAAGGCATTATTCTTTGATGTCTGGTTTGGCAACTTGGGAAAGGGTTCTCTATGCTCCTGGTTACTCCAAGAATTCTAAGTGTGTGCCTATACTCATTCATAAAAATGCACTTCTTTCAGTGTTACCAACTGCAATAGATTCAGTTGGGCATTTTCTTTCTTCAGTTGCAAAGACATCAAATATGACATTTGCTGCAGTGCACCTATGGGGACTAAATTTGGGCTCTCATAAGAACATGTGATGGGGTGAGC
Organism: Zootoca vivipara; assembly: GCF_963506605.1. Taxonomy (NCBI): domain Eukaryota; kingdom Metazoa; phylum Chordata; class Lepidosauria; order Squamata; family Lacertidae; genus Zootoca; species Zootoca vivipara. The sequence goes on from NC_083294.1 coordinate 23,146,334, forward strand.
TCCCATTGCTTGGTCCCAGCTCCTGCCAACCTAGCAGTTCGAAAGCACGTCAAAATGCAAGTAGATAAATAGGAACCGCTACAGCGGGAAGGTAAATGGCGTTTCCATGTGCTGCTCTGGTTTGCCAGAAGCGGCTTTGTCATGCTGGCCACATGACCTGGAAGCTGTATACCGGCTCCCTCGGCCAATAATGTAAGATGAGCGCGCAACCCCAGAGTCGGTCACAACTGGACCTAATGGTCAGGGGTCCCTTTACCTTTACCTTTTAAGAACATAAGAGCCTGGTGGATCAGGCCAGTGGCTCATCCTACTCTCACCAATGCCCATGGGAAGCCCATAAATAGGCCACAAACACAACAGCACTCTGCCCACCTGTGATTCCCAGGAACTGGTATTCAGTGGACAATGCCTCTGATGGCTATTGTAGAACATTGCCGCTGTGATTATGAATTTGCCCAATTCTCTTTTAAACCCATCCTAACTGGTTGCCATCACTGCTTCCTGGAGGAGTGAGTTCCATAGTGTGCTGCCTTTTCTTCTTTGTTAATGTTTTCATTTACAACACATGTTTGTGTCTATTTATGAACTGTCTGATTTGAGCACTTTGGCATCTCCTAAATTGTTGGAGGGAATTTTTTTGTCTTCTCAGAAAGCTAAATCCATGACTGCTGTTTATAAATACTTTTTTTGCCCTTTGTAAAGCGGGTGCGCAAGAACTGGAGAGTTGCGGGATAAGGAATTAAAATATGCTGTACATGCTAAACAACGGAAAAATGTTTAGAAACTATAAGGAATGTTGCTTTAGATTTGTAACTGAGACTGATTCAGCAAAAAAAATATGTTTTAGGTATATCTGTACAGGAAGGCACTGTCAAATATAGATAGATACTGAAAATGCCTCATTGGAGTAGGGGATGTGGGCATGTCCAGTGGTACATTCTTTTTGCTTTCAATATCTATTTTGGATTGGTGAAATCTTTAATATTTGCAGATATTCAAGCACTTTTAAACTATATTCCTGTAGTATGGAGGTTAATAACACAGCAACAAAAGTGGATTCTGAATGGCAAAAATGACATAAGGAGAGCCTACTGGATCAAACCACTTCTGGTCCAGCATCCTGTTCTGTGGTGGCAAACCAGATGCCTGTGTGAAACCCACAAGCAGGATCCGAGCACAAGAACACTCCTTGCCCATGTGGTTTCCAGCAACTGATATTCAGAAGCATACTAAATCTGACAGGTAGAATGTAACCATCAGGGCTAGTAGCTGTTGATAGCTTTCTCCTCCCTGACTTTGTCTAATCCTCTTTTAGAATCGTCCAAGTCAGTGGCCCTCACTGTTTCTATCATGTACTTAGCCAAGGCTTTCTCTTTCTCTCAGACTACACACACACACACACACACACACACACACACACACACACACACACTGTGAGGAAAACAAAACTGACCTTCCATGCATGGTTGTGATAAGGACTGCAACAAATTTCTATGGACCCATGAGAGCACCATACTAGTGTTGAGTATTATTCATTATCCGTGCCCAGAGATGTGTGACTGGTTCAGAGGCTTCTAGATCCCTTTGTGCTCCTGAAGACGCACACACACCTCATTCTTCCTGGTACTATCCAAGGGGCAAACCTTTTTCTTTCTTTTTAATCGTTAGCAAGTTCATAATTATATCCCACATACTCACCAATGCTTTTGACATGTGAGTACTGCATTTGCCTTCAGAATTTCCTCTGGGGCATCAAAGACATGTCAAGCGGCATCCTGAGCAATGGAAGGATCTCGCTGTGCAATCTGGCTCTGCATACCTCACTGGAGTCTAAGGAGGCTTAATTGTTTCCCTGAGAGCACGAGGACGTCATGCATGTGATGAAGAAGAACAGTCTCTTTCCTTTCTTTTCCTTTTCCTCTCTTTAGCCTAACTATATCTCACCTGTAGACTTGAACTGAGCTTTTAATATTCATGGGCTGTTTGCTGAGCATCCAAATGCATCCAGGGGATGTATTCTGACTTTATACACTTGTGTTTTGCTTGAGCCCCACAGGGATAAGCAAATATGGGTTCTCTCTCTGCCTCTCTCCAACTCTTTTATCACAAGTGGCCAGTTGTATTTTTATTAATATTTGGCATTGTTTCCAGGTTATGAAGTACCTCAAGCAAGAAGCCTTCAGTAGGTCCCTAACCTCATTTTCCCCGCCCCTGTCCAACCCCAACATGCACACACCATAGCATTGCCGCCTCCTCACTTTCAGAACAAGAGCATAGAAAGTTACTTTTATACTGAGTCAGATCATTGATGCTTCTAGCTCAATATTGCCTCCACCAGCCTCCCCCAACTTGGTGCCCTCCAGATGCCCTGGGCAACTACTCTCACCAACCCCAGCAGGGGGAGGCTGTAGTCCATAACATCTGGATGTCACCAGGCCAGGAAAGGCTGGTCTACACTGGTTTGCAGTAACTTTCCAAGGTCTCGGAGATGAGACATTTGAAACCCAACCTGGCAATGTCAGTGATTGAACATACATGCATAGCAGATGCTCTACACACCCTTTACTGTTTTTGCTGCCTATTCAATTCCCCAGCAAAGTGGTGGGCAAACAAGCAGAAGAGCAAGTGGGGGTGAAGAATGGCAACAGTTGTCACCTGCTCTGGGAAAGGGGAGGGGGGAGGGGAAGGTGAGTGCCAAGAGTCCATCACTAGCACATCCCTGCATAGAAGGCGCCCTCCAGGTGTTGTTGCTTGCTGCACCTCTGCTGGAAGAGAGCATTCAACAGTGTGGGACCAGTGACACTAAGTGCCCAACTTCTAAGTTGAGCCTAGTCAGGCCCCTGTAACATGGGAGACAGCTAATGGCACTCCTCTGGGGATTTGCAGAGAAGTTATACAATGCTGTGTTTCCAGTACTTTCCCCCTTCCACTTTCCTTCTTGCAAAAGTCCAGTTTTAGGGGGAAGCAGGGTTTGTTGTGCAAGAGCCCTAAATCAATGTTAATTGTACAACCTGAATTTGTCAGTACACGATTGAATCCCACCAGAAAATAGCATCGGTCTTCAATGCTTTAGCAATGTGCTCCATAGCCTTTTAACAAGGCAGCTGAGGTTAAGGATCAGAGTTTTCCTTCTCCTAGATGAGTTACCTTCCCAGGTTGACAAGCCCCATCTGCCCCTCACTTCCCTCTACAGCACGAGCAGAAACCACATTCTTGACAGTTGGACCCACTATTGGGGAAAAAGATGAAGAACAAGAAAAGATAGTGAGAGAAGTTCACCCTAAAATGCTGATGAATTTTTATGATGACTTCTTTTTAATTGCCAACTGTTGTGGAAAACAAAACTTAAAACTGGAACAATGAAGAACTGAGAGAAATGTTACAAATAAGAGGTTCTTTTGATCCATTTTTAGCTGGTTCTTTAGGAGAAAGGAAAATTAGACCCAGAGAGTTGCAACTCAGCAAAACATTTTTATTGTATACATTAAAATCGCATTCCCTAGCACATGCACACACACATTCTCAGTCATACTCACCAACTCTACACCAGTAGCTGATCAGACCATGACAAGAGGACAGGTGGCAGGCGTTGCAGTGCTGGGAACATGGCACACCTTTCGACTGGAAAGTCCCTTCTTTATAGACTTTCAATCAGACATTCCAGCTCTGGTGATTCACCACCATCTGTTCCTTGTCATAGTTGTTCATCACGTTCTAGAGTTCATCACATCCTCATTAGTCAATCTTGCACAACACCCGTCCTTTGTTATCAGCCTGTTTGTACCTCAAATCTCATGAGCTCAGCACTTCTTCCTCACTTCACTTGCCAACCTTATCACTCCCACAAGTCTTAATGAGACTCCATTTTAGAGTGGTGTTCTTCAGCCTAAAAACAGGCCTACACTCATTCCTTCATTCATACCATAAATCTCTAATGAATGTGATTGTTATACTCATTACAGGAACCAGTATTGACCAAGATTTGCTCATCCTTACCAACACATGCCTCAGTCCCAGAATTAAGGTTGAAAATTAATGGAAACTCACTGATAGCTCTTCTTCTGCCATTTGTGCTTGTAGCAATAAATTTCCTCTCCCAGTTATTGAGGGTGATTTCCTCCCCTCCTGTGTGAGATGGGCCCAACCTGCTTGCATAGCTTATTTGCCAAGTGACAGGCAAAATGGCATCCCAAGAGGCCCCTTTAATGACACAGTGGAAGCCAACGTAGCCAGAGGAAGCAACAGAGACAGCAGCCTAGTGCATCCTCTCATCCTCAAGTCAGACCTGACAAGCAAAATTAACGTTCTCTCTTGCGGCTGAATTAATTGAGCAAAATAAGATATAGAAGGCAAGCCAGCTCCTCCTTCATGCTTGCATTTTCCTTCACAACCTTCCCTTCCTTCTCTCCTAACCCTGAAAATCAGATCTATATAATTAAAGAGATTCGCCTGGGAAAGTGGCCAAATGCTTAAAAGAAATGCTAAAAATACAATTGACAAGCGGTGTTACTCTGCACCAGCTATTATTCATGATGTTCATCAGGGTTGCAGTAATCAAGGTGCTCGGGAAGTAATGGCACTTACAAAAATTTGGTCTGGCTACTGAGTAGCTGATGGCCACAATGTTCAGGGAAACAAAAGACCTGGCAGTTTGCAATAAGACTCAGAAGAAGAGCCTGCTGGATCAGGTCAATGGTCCATCTAGTCCATCATCCTGCTCTCACAGTGGCCAAACAAATGTTTATGGGAAGCCCCAAGCAGGACCTGAACACAAGAGCACTCTCCTTTCCTGTGGTTTCCATCAACTGGCATTCAGAAGGATTGCTTCCTCCAGTTGTGAAATCTGAAGGCTCATCCGCACTTTTTTTGTCCCAGCACTTTCCCCTCGAAAACCCACTCTTTAACGCTGAATCGGAACAAACAGCAATTCCTGTTTTCAACAGATTACCCTTTGCTCTGATTCAGTGGTAAAAAGTGGGTTTCCGAAGGAAAGCACGGGGGCAAAAAAAAAAAAATGAGAGAACTGCTCAAACACAGCCCTTTAAAGGGTGGGCCTGTGCCTAAAAACACGGCACAAAAGGAAGTCTGGAGTAAGGGCATGATCTGTTCAGTGCAGTATAACTGCCTTAACTCTCATGCATTTTCAATATGTAATTATCAGTGTCTGCTTCTCAATCTCTCTCTCCCATGGAAAGGAGAAAGATCATGGAAGATGCTAGAAAAGAGGATAGATTAGCCACTCCCCATATGTGACTGCATGCCAACAGCCCCAGCCAGCATGGCCAATGGTCAGGGGTGATGGGAGTTGCACTATAAATACCTGGAGGCCACTACTCCCTTGAAACACTAGACTGGGGGAAGAAGGATGGAAATAGGCCTTTTGCCTTCCATCTTTTGGAAATTTAAATTGTTTCTCTGGAGACACTGAGGGCAAAGCCCATGAAAGATCCGGTCAAGTTCTGAGCCCCGATGGTCCTATGGGCAAACTACTATCAGGAATATGCTAGAATGAATGGACAGTCTTATCTGACAGAGAAGGTACAGTGATATAGAGAAGATGTATTCAGCTAATCTATTTCTCATATGAAATTCCCTGCTGGTGCTTTCAAAGCACCACTTTTTTTGACCTGCGACCTTCACGGTGCTCTGATTTATCTGGATTTTGCAATCAAAGCAGAACACATTTGAACTGAATTCGGACAAATCAAAGAGCCACTCCAGGCTTCTCATATCAGGCAATCTAACAGAAGAGATTTTTAAAAATCCTGCTCTATTCTACACACGTGCCTTCTACCAGAGGTCCTCATTAGCTGTCGTTGTTTCATTTCATGGGATCTTTGGCTACAAATGGATGAATCTGTCAGTTTTGACTTCTCTCTGGTTTTCATTTCATTTCATTAGGTTCCATTCAGTTCAAGGCATTCACACAGCAGTTTGCCTTTTAAAAAAATATACTCAAATATTTGTATGCATTTTAATTACATTTCTATCAAGAAACACCTTTCATTCAATTAACACAGTATACACATTTTGCAAGCCCTAATAGAATGAGTTTTTGCATGTTACTTTCACTAATCAATGCATTTCCCCTTACTACATTTGTGTCCACATTTTTTCATTAGCAGACTGCATGGCAAAATTCAGGGAAGTGCTAATTTTAAACAATAGCTGTGTTTTGCTCTTCATATTGGTTCAGGAAGTGCAAATTTGTTGGGGTCACATTAAAATTTGAATTGCTACATATTGTCCTTCATCTCTACTGGGGGTTGGGGGGGGGCTTGTTTTGCTTTTCATGCTTTTCATAACCTTAATATTCAACTACAGAATGCATATAGACAAGAAGTTGGGGAACTAAAGCCCAAGAGAACTGGAAAGGCTACAAAATACAACATGTGGACAATAATTTACAAAACATTCAAAATCCTTACAAAATGGGCAGCACTGATCTTCCTGTTATTTTTACAAACTAAAATTCAGATATCAAACATCCCTCCTTTCTTATTTTGAGGGTGCCACACTTTGGAATGTTGGAGAATTCCATGAAAACAGAAATGGGAGCAGAAATTGTCAGGAATGGGAATCAATTCAGTGAATAAAATTAATATTTGCTGTTGTTTTTGCTTTCAGTCCACAAACAATACAGGATTGATTATGTTTTTTCTCCTTTTGCATTGCATTTTCTCTGCATTAAAATGAATGGGGTGGGGTAATTTACATAATTTGTATAATGAATTCCGTATGCTCCATAATTTCACCGCAGCAGACCATGATATGAATAATGTAGATTTTAGCAGAAGTCGAACTGGAAGAATGGAAACAGTGCTGCATGCAATCAATACAGAATGGGATTTCTTTTACATCCCTACCACCCCTTCCCATTCAACAACCCATTCCCATTCAACAACCTACAATTCCCTCCAAAGCAAGAGATGCATTTATGTAAAGTACTTATCAACCGAACCATTACTATTATCATTGCTGTGTGCAAGAATGGGGGTGCATGTGCTAATAATACTTCCAGGTGGCACCTGGCTTAATTTTTGGGAAGTAAGAACATCTATACATACAAATATCCCCCCATGGAATTATTTGCATAGGCTTTAGTCCCCTTTGGCGCTAACCTGTGACTGAAGTGGTTCTGTGGCTCTCATGGCAAAGGCTCAAGGTACAATGGTTGTGCACCTTAAGATCCATCCAAAAGCCCAGAGTGTCTCAGGTACTCAGAAAAGACCCCTGCCTAATCTGGTCCTCACAGCTAGAGAACTTGAACTTGACTTCCTGTTTCAGCCCATATCTTTAATATGTATATCTGAGTGGTACATAGGCAGTGTAGAGGGCACAGCAGGTGAATTGCATGGCTGAGCACAAGATGAGATCTTGTTCCAGTAATGCTCCTGGCTCTTTTATTTGAAGAAGTGGGTGGGCACAAGCCTTAGCGTGGCAGTTGTCTTGAGACTGGGAAAGCAAATGGGCATCCCTGTAAGTGGGTTGGGCCTGTGAGATTTGTTCACACCATAGCTGCCAAGTTTTCCCTTTTCTCGTGAGGAAGCCTATTCAGCATAATGGAAAATCCCTTTAAAAAAGGGATAACTTGGCAGCTATGGAAGTTCACACCAGCACGGTCCTTGGAGATGGAGGTGGAGTCAGTGCTGACTCAGTATCCAACTTATTCTCAGGTGCCTTCCCAGAAGGTGGAGACTCCTTACAGACAGGAGGAGGAAACCATGGCAGCTCCACTTAGGAGGTACCTGATGAGGTGTCCAGTAACACAAGGGGGGGATGCCTTTCTGCCCACCTGCTTAGACCCTCCAGGGGATGTCCAGTTGCAACTACCTGATCTCCTCCCACTCTGCCTCAGGATCTGACTATTCCTTTCATGATATCTCCACAGGGCTCATGACACTGTCTGAGGCTTTGGATGGCCATTGCCAATACAAATTTGCAAATAATCTTTATCTACCCGCAGGCAGAAAAGATACCTGGACTCAATATCTTTTCCCCTGCAAGGGGAAAAACAGTTTGAGAGGGCACTTTGAGAAGGGGAAATCACCTGCAGGGAAAGGTTTAAGTATTCCCCCTCCTTACAGCCACTCCGGATTTCTAGCCCCCTGCCTCTTGACAATGGCATTTGAACAAGTAAGAAACCATTAAGACAAATCATGTGAGATGAACTGTGGGTCTCCGGGCATCCTTTCTAGGTTGGCCTTCAAGGACAAATCATGAGATAGGTGTTGAAAGCATCAGGGACAATCAGGGTACCGTTAGCTGGTTTGACATTTTGCACACTTGGAAATCCAATTCAAGTTGGCTCTTATGAACTTTATTCTTTTGCGAAAAAAACACCTACAGTTGCAAAAGCAAGGGTATGGGGGAAATTCCACCACAAATAGAGAATACAGCATTAAGAGCCAGGGATTTGCTGAAGGGTGTCTTGTGAATTCTGCTGTCGTTTCTTCACTATGAAGGAAAACAGAGGAGAAATTAGCATTTTGTGTGCATTTTTTTAAATGTAATAGACTGACTAACACTGTCCATTGTTTATTACTGAAAGAACTAAGATGAAAATATCTGAGTGACAGCTAGGAAGAAGTGTGATGATGTTCATGGGACAGAATGGGAATGTGGTCTGCAGGACCTTGGAGAAAGGGCACTAGAATCAAACCTTGGGGTGATGATGACAATGTCACCACGGAAACAAGCCCATAGTGCAGAATATGTGCAGTAGGTTCAATGGTTGTTGTTCTTTTAAAATCAGGAAACCGAGCAACCTTTACAGAAGGAAGTCAGCATGTATTTGCCCATGTTTGAATGCTATATAAACACATGAACTATGGAAGGGATGGGGTAACTTTCCCCCCTATTGATAACGACAGTCCCTTGGGGCCATCAGTTGGGGCCAAGGGCTGAGAGTGAGTAGGGCAAGAGCCAGTCATGTGTGGGCTCCTTCTCCCCCCCCCTCGGCTAGCCCTTCTCCCACTCTTTCTCTGTCACCTCCTTTCCCCTCTTTTTCCACCTGCATGAAATTAATCCAAGGATTGCATACAATGACTGGGAGCAATTCAAAACACCAACCGCTGATATAGGACATATAATGCATTTGAGAGGATGGGGTACATCTTACTGTAACAGCAATGTTTAATGTTGCAACATGCCCTGGGGCCTTAGGGCGAAGGGCAGGTAATTGACAGTAATAACAGCCATAATTTAGCATTGTTCAGAAGTTTATTTCTGTCTTAGGAGGGAGTTGTATTCTCCCATTCTCCCATGCTGTGGAAGCTGTTATGAGAACCATCTGCACCACAGAATTTACCACTCCTAGTGGAAGGATAATGCAAATGAAAGGGTTGAGCACACATGCAACACTGCAACACTATATGTATGTATGTACACAGTGTCTGTACAGATGCTTCAAGATGTTTTGCATGTGGTGTTTATCCACACACATTAGAAAAACTAATCATCTTATAGCCATCTGTACTGTCACCTCAAGATTGCTTTTTTGCAGTGTTTTGTCATTGTTAACATGTGCATCGGTAATAAAGGGAAGTAAAGATTGGAGAAATGAAAGAACATAAAACTGCAGCAAACTGGTAATTTATAAAAACAAAAACCCAAAACACCTAAATGCATTGGTTTCACTTCAAAACATGTTCTTGCAAAAATGTATAAACTTTTGTTGAAAGTTGAAAGAAGAAAAAAGGTTAATGGGTGCATGATTAAATGGGCAAAAAAGGAACAGTTGGAACATATGTGGACTACGGGGTTAAAATTTACATTAAGTTATGATCTTAAAGAGAATTTTTATAAAATGATGTTATCATTGGTACTTAACTCCTGAGAAATTATTTAGAATGTATAAAGATGTTTCAAATGTTTGCTGGAAATGCCAAGAACATGAAGGAACATTTTACCATGTTTGATGGATGTATAAAAAGGCTACAAAATATTGGATACAAACACATACATTGATACAGCAGGTGTTAGAGGTTAATATTCAGTTGAAGTCAGAACTTTTTCTTTTAGATTTAATGGATACACAACTGGAAAAGGACTATGAGAGATTATTTCAATATATGTTCACAGCTACAAGACTGTTATATGCACAAAGATGGAAAGATACAGCCCTACAAACTATGGAGGAATGGTTTATACAATTATTGGATGGCAAAGTTAATACTTTTAAGTAGAGAAAAATCATTATTGTCATTTATTAAGGACTGGAAACTTCTTAGGGACTTTTTTGCAAGAAAGAGAAAATGAATTTGTAATATCTGGATCTGAAGACTGAAAAAATATTGGCTTATAGAAAATAGTATTCACTCATTAACATCCAACAATTCTATCTTTAGCGGCAGGACAGAGAACCAGAAGTCTTTTTATCTTTTTTTTATTTTCTCTCGCTCTCGCTCTCGCTCTCCTTTCTTTCCCTTTTCCCCTTTCCCTTCCTCTTTGCTTCTATTCCTTTTTAGATTAAATTTTAAAAGCATTTATTTTGGGTATGAACTTTGGTATATCTTTTGACAAGTTATCAATAAAAATAGACTTTAAAGAAAAGGAAATAAGGCTAGGTAATCAGGAACTCCACAATCAGGGGGAGATAGTGGGTTGAGGAGAATTTCAGAAATTTCCAACTCCCATCAGCTCCAGCCAACCTGGCCAATAGTCAAGGATGGTGGGAGTTGGAGTCCAACAACATCTGGAGGGCACAAGGTTGGGAAGGTTGTGGCTTTCATTATGTCATACACAAGTATAACCTCCAGGGCTATTCTTAATATTCAGCCAGATAGGTTGTTGCACAGTAGCTTAGGGTGTAGGCAATTTGCTGTCACCAAAAGCTGATAACAACTTTGCTGCTACTGTTTTCTTGACTTTCTCTCCAAACCCAGGACCACGCAGATATTGAATGGAAGTTTGCACGCACCAAGCTCTGGATGAGTTATTTTGATGAAGGTGGCACTCTGCCACCTCCTTTTAACATCATCCCCAGCCCCAAGTCCTTCTGGTATCTTTGCAAGTGGATCCACAACCAACTCTGCCCGTTTCAGGACCCAGAGAACGATCAGAAAAAACATGAAAACCTGAAGACATTCACGGTAAGGAGGCAGTCCCTGCAATCACTCTCAGGAAACTCTGCTTTATCATTTGATTATCTGCTTTTGAATGGCAGGATAATGTTATAAGTAGGGATGGGGAAGAAATTTTATTCAGTTTCCATTTAAAGGTGTATCTCCCTAAGATGCAATTTATAAACAATATTAGAACTGAAACATAGCTGGTATTTGAAATCTGCAATTCTTCAAATTTTGAATGACAGTTCTCCAGCTCAGTGATGTGTACAGTAATGCACTCATTAGGGTAATGTGTGCATAAAAATGCATATATTAGTGTACATAACATACAAAATGCAGTGAGGTTTAGTGGTTAGGGTGTTAAACTAGGACCTGGGAGACCAGGGTTCAAATCCCCACTCAGGGCTTTTCCAAACCTAGCTTTTTGCAGAGGTCCACACTTTAAAGCTTGTGTCCAAGCACTCTTTTTTTGCCCCAGATCTTTCCCCACAAAAACCCGCTCTTTAAAGCTGAAGTGCAACAATCACTTGCTCTGATTCAGTGGTAAAGAGCAGGTTTTTGCATGTGATCTGTGCCTGGAAAGAGCAGGGCAAAGGGTAAGTGAATAAGCCCTCATTTTGTTAGCTTGCACCCAGTTCTCCAATCTGTTAAGGTCATTTTGAATTCTGATTCTGTCTTCTGCAGCATTAGCTACCCCTCCCAGTTTGGTGTAATCTACAAATTGGATGAGCATCCCCTCAGTTCCTTCTTCCAAGTGGTTTATAAAGATGTTGACCAACAATGGGCCCAGGACAGGAACCCTGTTGTGGCACTCCATCTGTCACTTTTTCCCAGAATTAGGAGGAACCATTAGTGAGCAGTCTAGAGTTCAGCCAGTCAACTAGCTACATATGATGTTGTTGATGACCACTGGCTTCATAGGCTTAAAAAGGGGGGTCAGATTCAGAGGCTGCATATACACACACCCAGCCCTGTTGTGGGAGGACCTGACTTTTGAAGAAGTGCTGTAGCACAGTGGGTGGGAGGACATCTGCCTCACATACAGAAGATCCTAGGTTCAATCCCCTGTCTGAAACCCTGGAGTGCTATTGTAGAACAGACTGAGGTAAGAGAACCAATAGTTGTGGCTCACCTTTACCTGCACAGTACCCTGGACTTCCATCAGCAACTAGCTAACTAGTTCTCCTCCAATGGGGCTCTTTTTGACAAATTGCTTACAGCAAAAAAGTTGAAAATATGATGGTCACCTGTTTAATATATATGTGCCTCTTTCATTTCAGGAACGTCATGCTGACAACTTGATTCAGAATCAGCACTATCAGGTAAAATACATTAATTGATGAAGCAGTTTATTTGCATTTCCTTGCTCTGCAATGAGCTTAGAGCCAAAGAGTTTCTTTATACTTTGCAAAAACTTCGGGTGTGGCCTGCAGATTTTTAACAACTTCCCCCTCCCCCTATTTAAATGACAAATCTGACATGCACAGCAACACCATATCATCAACTGCTTTAGAAGCATTTCTCTGTTCCAGTAGAGGTTTGTCACATAGAGTAGTGGGGTCCTGCCAAAAAACAACAACAACAAAGCTCCCATGGGTAGACAGAATTGAGTTCCCTCATTGTTTGGATCCTTTCTGTTATACTTTCTTTTGGCATCTGGTTATAACTACAAGGAGTATTCTTAGTTCGTGAGAGTTAATGCAAAAGTGTGATGAGATTCAGTTTGCATTAAAATCTTAGTGTTTCTAAAATTAGACTGTAGAAGTGAGTATGTGCAGTTTGCAGCAGGTTTCAGGTCACTTGGTTCATTGCATCTCTTTACCCATGTGCATTGGCAAAACACTGCAAAAAGCCATCTGGCTGTGATCACGCAAACCGCAGAGGCATGTACTGGTAAATTAAGAAGTAATTTTTTATTATAGCAGTCTAATGGCACAAAGTCAGTGGCCAGAAAGGAGCAGGGTCCAGGTGCTCTTGCAAGACAAAGTAATAGCAATGATTTATCTGGTTTGAGAGCAAGGCCGAAGACTCAGGACAAGATTAGTAGCAAGAGTTCCAAGACTGCATGGGAGCTGCAAAGCTGTCCAAACAAGTTTCCCCACCTTCTGCACAAACCCTGTTGAATGCACCACAGTCATGCTATTAGGGCAGGGATGGGGAACCTCAGGCCCATGGGCTGGATGTGGCACTTCAGGGCTCTCTACCTGGTTCTTGGGACTCTCCCTAAGTCCCTCTGTCCTCTTGCCTCTGACCCCGATCACCACTGGTATGCGGTCCTTGAAGGGTTCCCCATATAGCCTCAGCATACAGAACAAGCCTTGAGGATTTGAGCATTTTCCATCATAGTTTTTTGCAACCCTAAATTGCATGTGTAGCCTGTTTGGCATTGTTAATTCTTCCAGTTAAAAGATTTACTAAGATTAAAGGATTTACCATGCCATCAGCTCAAACACATTATGCTAGATTTTTGAAAATAACCACTGAGATATCAGAAGCTCAGATACACTTTTAGATGTGGCTCCTTCTCTGTAGCTGCAGCAGGTTGGAGTCTAGCTTTTGCTTCTGGGGCAACCTAGGAGGAACAAAATGTCCATCCTGGCCTGGCCTGTTTTTACCGTTACTCATGGGGGAAAGGCTATAGCTCAGTGGCTAGAGCATCTGTTTTGCATCCCAAAGGCCCCAGATTCAATCTGCAGCATTCCAGACTGGGAAAGGATCCCCATATGAAACCCTGGAGAGCCACTGCCAGAGCTTAGTGACCAATGGCCTGACTCAATATAAGGCAACTTCCCACATTATTTTGCATTCAAAAAGCAATGCTTGATTAGGGAGAAGTAGAGAGTGACAGGTTGTGTGGGAAATACTTTGCCCCTTGCTTCTGGGTCCTAAATAGGGTTGCCAGGTCAGGTGTATCCCACACCCTAAGATTTCAGGACCCAAAACTCAGACCTAGGAATGGTCACTGGCGATGGGCCCTGGAAACAGAGCTTAATTGGTGGACAAGTGCAGGAGGGAAGACACACACAACCCAGAGTATCTATGTTGTAATTGACAGGGCTGAGGCTTGCAAGTGGCATGCACTGTCTTGCTTTTTATCAAAGGCCCTCCCACCCAGTTGGAGGTGGCCAGGCAAACTGGAGACTTCCCGTGGTGGGCAACCTTTTGAGCTTGGTGTGTCAAAATTCACCAAAAAACCGAGCATAACTCGGTTGGTGTGTCACTTTGAATGAAAAAAAAACATAATTTCACAATATTTACAGTTTAAATATCAAAATGTATACTTATAATATATTACTGTATTTAATAAACCAAAAACTAATTATTTAACCAAACCAAACCCCAAACCCCTTATTTATCACAAAGTACCCAGAGTTGTTGAGCTTTTTGGGGGGAGCTGCTGACCAAAGTTTTGGAGGTTTTTTGGGGAGGTGCAAAAGTTGCTTTGCTTTTTGGGGGGAGGGGGGGAAGAGAACAGAAATAAATGATGAATAATACCTTCGCTGGAACTAACATGCAGCACCGACATAGTCTGCCAAAGCGCCAAAAAATCCAGCACAGAACGGGTTAAAAAATGAACGCTGTTATACCCAATCATAGTCTGCGAAAGCGCCAGAAAAAAGCAGCACAGAAAGGGTTAAAAAACCAATCTCTGGCTACCAGCAACAACAATTACAAAAAGAATCCGGGTTTTAACAGCGGAGACAAGCTGTAGCAGAGACAAGCTGTAGGAGGAGCGGGAGAACAAATGGGGGGTGGACAACAACAGCATGAATGGGCCAATGGGGCGCGTGCCAGCAGTGAGGGCTCTGCGTGTCACATCTGACACACGTGTCATAGGTTCGCCATCACTGCTTCAGGGACAACCTGAAGGTCCTAGCCACAGTATTTAACTCCCTACACTTGAAATCCTGAATGCTGAAAAATATGTGGGGAGAAGTGGCAGCTGGATCCTGAGATCCCCCACTCCCTATAGGCCACTCATTAAAGATACTCTTATTGAATTTTAACAGATACAATACATGCAAAAAAAACTTAGCAACAAATTAGGATTTACTGAAATAAGACGTGCTATCTTTCTACAATAAAGAGTTTTGACTAACATTTTTTGCATTATTTATAATCCCACAATATGAAAACATGCTGTGCACCAATTAGTTTTACAAATGTGAAACCTGCAAATAACCTCTCCATAAAGCATCTGGGATAGTGGTTATTGTAACAAAACTTCAACCCACATATGGCAAAAAGCACCTCAAAAGCTTTCAAATTTGTTCTTTTTTGCAGCTCTCTGCAGGCCATTTTGACAGGCAGTCATCTGGCTTCACCAACATCAGCAGGCAATGGCTCATAGACATTTACAACAAGCCCCATTTGGAGCATGGACTGGGACACTGTACTACTACCAACCCCTGCAGGGCTTGCTGTCAGCAACTGTCAGCTGATCAGCACTTAAAGCAAGCCCCACTTTGGGCTGGAATCAGGCATACTTAGGGTTGCCAGACTCAATAGACTTCTGTGCCTTTAATTGCCCTGCTCTCTTTTGAGTCTGGAAACCTTAAAGAGAAACCAGCAGACCCTTTGTTTAATTTCCAAGCAAAGGGTCTGCTGGTTTCTCTTTAAGGTTTCCAGACTCAAAAGAGAGAAGGGCAATTAAAGGCACAGAAGTCCTGCCTCTATTGAGTCTGGCAACCCTAGGCATACTACAGTACATAGTTCCCAGTTAAGAATGCCTTTATGCAGCTGACCACCGAACAGCTGATCAGTTCTGACAGGAAGCCTTGCCTGCCAAGGAAGGGCACTTTAAGGCTCCCAATTGTTCCTTTCTAGTCATGTCTTTACTTGATCCGTGAACTCACATCACATCATATGCGATGCATATGGGTGTTGTTTGCAGGAAATGGGTTTATGGACCAAGTTAGGATCTCTGCAAGGCCTAATTTGGAGCACAGGCTGTAGGTTCAACACCTACTGCCGTAAGATGTGATAAGAGATAAGGATAGGGAAGAAAGTCTTTACAGCTAGTCAACCTGGGAAGGTGGCTCATTTAGGAGAAGGAACACTGATCTTAAACATCTGCTCTCTTGTGGGATATCTTCAGGAAAGGAAACAACTAAGGAGTAAACGCTACACAAACCTGGAGTGCAGTCCCTAAGATGGTTGGAGGGCACCTTGTGTGCCTCCTTCTAGCAAGTCCTGCAGCCAAGCTGGTGCCAAACATATCACTCCACTTTTCTTTGGAAATATGCCAGGACTACATTCTGCTTCTTAGTTTCTTGCAGACCTTTCACATTAAGACTAACAACCTTCATATTTGCACCTAATTCAGCCCATTAATCAATTCTAGTAACTAATTAATCCATATTTAGAAATATATAGGATCTAATAATATTTCTAAATATATTTAGAAATATATATTTAGAAATAGAAATGTATTTAGAAATATATAGGATTGAATATATTTCAAGGATAAAAATCTAACATATATGTTTAAAGTAGAATTCAATAGATATTAACTATATGTAGAATCTGTTTCCCAAACAAACACTATGCCTTAAAACAATAATTATAAAATAATAATATGTACAGTATATAAATCACAAAGATACAAGTTGGTTATTGAAAGGGAAGAAATAGATGTAAAATCAAAATCAATGTTGATAAACGGGAAGGTATGAGATTAATGAAAGGGAGGAAATACAGAAAGTAAGGGGGGAAAGGAGAAATAATTACAAAAAACATGCACTCACACTCACACGCACGTGCTTATATGAAGCAACAAAAAGGGGAAAGAAACAAGACTAAACTTTGTAGGGAAAAAATACCTAAAATGAAAAGGGAACAGGGGAAGAAATAAAGAGGGGGGAGGGACAAAAAAAAAGACTTCCTGCTTGAATCCATCTTGTAGCAGCTCTCTCCTTTTAATAATGAAAATTATGATTCATTCTTATCAAAAAGAAGACAAAGAAGAAAAAATGCTGTTGACATCATTCTAATATGGTAACCAAGGGGGGGGGAGGATTTCACTTTGTTATTAGCCTTAGTGACTTGTTTATTTTTATTATTTTTATTATTTTGCTAAAGAAGGGGGAAAGAAAAAAATCAATGAATGCTATAAAGCCACAGCTGTTAAGAGAGAGAAAAAGAGAGAATTTAAAATTGTACATCATAAAACCTGGATAAATAAAATAAAATAAAAATCTTCTTGTGCTCTGTTGGTAGCTCCACTTGGCAGACTTTTTGCTGTTAGTGCTTGGATATAGGCTTCTGCATTCTTTGGTACTGCAAATTTGTGTGTTTGCTTGCCCCTTCTAACACGGAAAATAGCAGGGAATCTGATGTAGAACTGCAGATTAGCTTCTACTGCCATGCGTCTTGCTTGGAGGAAACAACATCTTTTATCTGCAAGTTTTTTGTGGAGTCTGAAAATATGGAGATTTTATTCTTCTCCCAAATTAGTGGAGTTTCTGAGGACCGCATGCCATTCTTATAATCATAAATCTGGTTTCAGTGCAGAGAAATAGGGGGGGGGGCTTGTCATCTGGGCAGCCTAGGACCTCCATACACACTGCCCAGGCTTGCACCTTGAGAAGGTCACTCCAGTGCTGCTAATGCAACAGTTGCACTTCACCCCCAGTGGCACACTCCATTGTCTCTTGAGAAAGATGGATGACAATAAAACCCAATATACACTTCCAAAAACAATGCATGAACCAAAAAACACAGTTGTCCTTTGGAATCTGCACTTCTCTGCACTCCCAAAGCATGTGTATCAAACGAAAGTACATGAAAATACATGTATTGGTGGGGAAAAGCATATAAAATGCATTATGTTAAGAAAATTGCTTTTAATTTGCTGGTTCAGATCCGGAGACCTTCCCCCTGAATAAATTCACACGACTCAAATTTTAGTTTGGTTTTTGGCAGAATTTAGGCCACAACTTTATTGATTACAGAAAGTGAGTGGTTGCATAGCCTCTGGTTCGACAAGCCTCTCTGCACTCTTGCAGGGAGTGCTGACCCAGGGCACCAGCATAGGTTAGCCAAGGGTGGGAAGGCGGAAAGTCAGGAACAGACTATGTCCACCACCCAGGTGTCCACCACCTAGGTGTCCCCAGGCATGGGCACAACCCCCTCTCAGGGGTTGACCAAACCATTTGAGTCCCTGGGTCCTTTAATGGAATACCCTTTACATAGGGATGGCGAGAGCGTTCTCCCATCCCTATCACCTGAACCAGAGCCTATCCGCAACCTTACAAGTTGTGATGATTTGCTACGCGGCAGGCGAAACCCAAATGGCAACAGCCAATCAGCCAAGTGGGGGAAATTCCTGCCATGCCCCTGTCCCAACGACATACGACACACGACGGCATAGCAAGGTCAAGCGCAAAAAAAGCCCTAAAAGTAGGGAGAGGTGGGCGGGTGTTCTGAATGTACACGCCAAAAGAGGAAGCTCTGGGTCACGTGCATGGGTATATATAGGTCCCTCGATCCGTTTGGACTGCACCCCATTGGCCAGATTGAACCCAACATTGAGGGACCTACCAGTCGGGTGTTGTGGCTGATCAGTCTTACCCACCCACAATACAGGAGGCCGGTCTCCAGGTCTCAACACTCCCTCTTTGAGGGAGGACACGATCTAATATATTAAAAGAAACACACTAAAATGCTGGTAAATTTTTCTGAGGACTTTCTTATGGTGAACTCGTGCATTAATGTGTGGCAAAGTGAATTTAAGACTGGGAAAGTGAGAAACCTGAGGGTAACTGACATACTGTATTCACCCATCTCTATTGGTAGTGCCAAGGTGACTTTTTAAAGGGTTACATAAATTCATGGATATCAGGTGACATCAATGTCGATAGCTAAATGGCACTCCCGTATTCAGGGTCAGGATGTCTCTACTACTGAATTTTTCAAGTACGGGTCATTACCTTAATATCCTGCTTGCAATGATGGACTATTTGGAGGTTAGTCTCATCCAGCAAAAATATACTTATCTTATGCTCAGAACATGTTCCGCTCCTTTCACAATTCCACTCCTATGCAATTTTATTCAGAAGCAAGCCCAACACATTTTGATAGCATTTGCTTCCTAGTGACTGTACATATGATTGTTGCAGCCCCAATGAGTGTGATTTAACAAATGCAATAAACTGTGCTATATCCTAATGTAAATTAAAGCACTTAGTTTGCATAGTAAGTTCATTTGACAAAGTACACCAATAAGATAACTGAAGGGAGAAATCAGTTTCACAAAAAAACTGTAAGCCTATTCATTAATCATTTATATTAAATTACTTAAATTGCTCTAATAATCAAGGTTTTTTAAAGCCTGTATAATAATTTTTTATGCAGTGCATCCAGTTTATTTATCACTAGACTCACAAATCAATTAGGCATTTCAATTAATGTCCATCCCATTAACTTCACAGCCCTAGTTCAGGTTTTACTTGCAAGAATCATTGCAGTTAATTTAGCATGTTTAAGGTGGCTTGCAACATGAAAAAATACATAACTACAACACAGCAAAAGTAGTCATAAACAATAAATAAAACATTACAAAATACACACAGCAAATTTCCATGCAAATCATATGATACAAAATAAAGATATAAAAATTAATATCAATAACAGCAACAACACACATCCTCAACAAAAACCCATAAGCATTTCCCCAGCCCAAGAGTCCATTCAACAGTCTCAGTTTTGTAGCTGGAGTCAGTCTGGGCCTGCCCTTCCAGGCCTGGTGGAAAAGGGCCTTCAAAGCAGGGGGCAGATCTTCCAGGACTCACAACCAAGGTGGTCTCTGGCTCTGTATGGTGTCCCCTTCCGGTATACCTATTAAGTGTAGAAGAACACTGAAATGGAGAACACTTCTTGTTTGGGTAGATAAAGATTTCCAGGATAACGCTGGGAGCACTTTCATTTTTCCATAGATCTTTCCAAGGGCCACACTTAAAGACTTGTGTAGCTGCTCCATAAGTGAACTCTTATGGAGAAAATAATCTATTCCTTGTTTTATTATTTATTTAAAGTATTTTTAGCCTGCTCTTCAACAGGTAGAAGGGGTTCCCAAAGTGTCTTACAACAAACAGTATGAAGGCCGGAAGTTCAAGGGGTTGTATCATGTAAATGACCTAACTGAAAGGGACTACTACATATCAGAGGCAGCCCTACACAATACTGTAAATTAGGTTAACGTAAACCCTACTTGGGTCCAGGTGACCCACATTAGACCTTTCATGAGCTCTGTACTGTCCAAGAGGTAAGGCGTTCATTCCCAAACCCTGTTTGAATACACATACTTGCAACCCCCCCAGGGCAGCTGAAAGGCTGAGAGTCTCAGTTATACAAACTGCTTATTGATATCTCTGTAGAATCCTCAGAAGGCTTGAGAAGGGTGTGGGAGGGAAATATAGGGATACAAGTAGATAAATCCACTTGGTCCTGCCCCCTTATTAAGACAATTTCCACCAAAATACAGGAAGCCTCCTTCAGGGTTTTGCTAGGCTAGCATCGGACCCCTGTTTGGCTGCTACATATTCTGAAAGATGTTGGCAAGCCTGTGGTCACAATGGCACTTTCATTCATATGTGGTGGGAATGTGAAAAATTATCAGCAGTTTATATTCACAGACCATTCTAGAGAAACAAACATATCTCTAACCAAAGACTCAGTATTAGCTCTCTAGGCCATCAAATGTGATATAAATCCCACCCTTGTTCACAAGGAGCTGCTAGCTCTCCTGCTAGCTGCAGCCAGCCTTGACATCCCCAAACATTGGAAGTCTGCATTAGGACCCTTTAGGGATGGAGGGCTTGGAAGGGTGTGGGGTGTTGCCTTGCCTGAGTATTTGACCTCTCATAGGAGGGTACTAAGAGGAGTTAAGAAATGAGACCATTTTGTAGTACATGGGCACAGCTCAGCTGGGCAGTCTATTTTCTTTGCAGCTCACTGAACACTAACAGAGGTAAACAGGGCTGAGCTTTTGCCCACTCATATCATCTGTTACACTTCTTTTGACTGAGTGTGCTTTTCTTTCCAATAAAGCAACCAATACAATTTATGGCTACCCAGCCATTCCATCGATTATTGCTAGTTAACCGCCTAGCATGGATCCTAAGATCAGTTAGTGTACATTCCCAACAGGGAAGTCTTTCCTGCCTTCCCTCTGCAGCCAACTGTGCAATTATAATTGTGGGAAATTATCCCCTCCACAAGGAGGAGAATCCTGCAACCCTCCAGAGTAGCTTCTCGGGAGCACAGATGGCTTCAATGAGCAGAGGGAGACAAACTAGAAAAACAAAAAGTTAAATACAGTAGCATGGAATAACTTTAGAGTGATGTCTTCTCTGTGTGGATTGTCATAGGATGAGTTAGCAGTGAACATTCCTCACATACTTAAAGACTGTGGATTAGTGGTGGAACATTTGCTTCACATGATAAAACTTCCAGGCTGATTCCTGTGTGTCTCTTCAGAGATGCTATGAATGCCATTCACTCTGGAAGGTGTCATTGGTGAGTGCTCTTTAAACAGGTTAGAAAACAGATTTTTTTTAATTTTAAAAAAACACCTATGAGCATTCAAGATGGATTTGGACTTCACATCTGAATTACAGGAAAAACAGACGAGGGATTGAAGTCTTGTTTTTGGAAATTGCCTTCCAAGGGAATTATATTTCTTGTGCTTTTTCATTACAGGAAGTGATCAGGAACTTGGTGAAGAGATATATTGCAGCAATGATAAGAAATTCAAAAACCAATGAAGGACTAACCGAAGAAAACTTTAAGGTAATGATATGATACTGTCATTCCCCAATTAGTGTATTATGGCAGACGCAACATGAAAATTGTTTGACATTGTAAATATTTGCAGCATGTTCCTATGCATATCAACTCAGGTGTTAAGTCCCACTGAGTTAAATTAGACTCGCTCCTAGATTATTGGGTATTGTCACTTAAATGTTTTCAATTTTTTATTATATTTGTTAGGTGGGTTTCTCACAGCAGGACCCAAAGTGACTCCTCACCTAAGAAAATCCAATGAAAAGATTTTTTAAAAAACAGATGAATGGGGGAGGGGGGAGATTAGGATTTACCAACCCCATCCCTTTAAAAGAGGCCTCAATGCCACCCTTCTAAATAAGAACCAAAAACCCATGTAAAGAGAAAAGTATTTGCCTGGGGAGATAAATCCCTGGGTATAGGAGGGATAGGGAACCTGATGGGAACAGGCAGCACTCTTAGTAACATAGGAAGCTGCCTCCCACCCAGTCAGATCATACTGCCAGCAGTTCTCCAGTGTTTCAGTCTTACCAGGCATCTTTGGGATGCAATGCATGTTCTCTGCCACCACTCCACAGCCATTCTTCCTAGTACCTTTCAGGGCTGGCTCCAATATTGCCATAGGCTTGTGTATGCTTTACCACCTACTGGAGCCAAGTGGTGGCTATGGGGAGGAGGCAAGGAAGGCCCTGTGAAAATGTTAAGTGCCGGTCATGTGGTGTGTGTGTGTGTGTGTGTGTGTGTGTGTGTGTTCTTCTAAATGTTAATCTGCCCGCATCAGCTCACAACCTGTGAAAAATCAAATGGTTTGGGGATACTAAGGTTGCAAGAACCATCTCACAAAAAGGTTTGTTTTATGCAATGTAGAATTTGGGCATTTAGTGTGGTGGTACCTACCCTTTGGAACTCTCTCCCATTACACATCAGACAGGTGCTGTCTCTTACTGTCTTTTTGGTGCCACCTTTTTCCACAAGCCTTTTTCAGTTGAGATTTTTATCCAATCTGTTTCTGAATTTGTGAGACATCTTTGCTGGTCCCAGGTACGCTACCCTCCCCAGCAAGATTTGTGCATGAACGACAAAGGAAGTGCATGGTTAATGTTTAGATGAAGGGGCTAAATCATATTGCAGATTTTCTTTTCCTCAACAAAAACTGTTGAACTTCTGTTCCTGATTCTAAATAATGAAAAAGATTTGTTTGCAATTCTTGTACACAGTGATGTGGAAAAATTCATTTGCATAACTTTGAACTTTGCATAGCTTCTCTCAGGAGAGTTCAAACTCTCTCTCTCTTCCCCCACCCCCGTGACAGATAAATCTTTAGAGTTTAACTCATTTTTTCCCCTCCCTGTCTCTCACCCTAGGAATTAAAGCAGGATATCTCTAGTTTCCGGTATGAAGTCCTTGACCTCTTAGGTAACCGAAAACCCCAGCGGAGAAGTTATTCCACCAGCAGCACAGAAGTCTCCCAGAAGGATGACCCTAATGAGGACACTGCTGGAGAAACATCCAAAGCAAAGAGCGTTCCTTTTGGCACAGCCAACAAGAAGAAAGATTTCAACGTGTCAGCTCTGATTAAGACTATGTCTGGGTTCGAAATGGTCAACGAGAAGCCCAAAAGCAATGGGATCAACAAGCGCTCCTTCATCCGCAACGGAAACAGGGTCCAAAGGCTCTCTAGCTCCAAGAAAGAGTCCTTCAAGCGCCTGGGCCTCCTTTTTTCCAAGATGAATGGCCACCTCCCAGAGCCAAACTCAGAGCCCATGTATACCATCTCCGATGGGGTTATCCAGCCACATCTCATGTGGCAAGACATTAAGTATTCTCAGATGGCTAAAGAGCGAGATGAGAACTGCTCCAAGAGTGAAATTAACCTCAATGAGGTGGACTACAGTAGGAACGTCAGACATACAGGACAGACCCAGTGCCCTGTGGTTTGTTCCAGTTCCCTTCACTGTGCTTCCAGCATCTGCACCTCCAATTCCAAACTCATAGACTCCTCTGAGGACGTTTTTGACTCGTGGGGAGACGCCTGTGATTTGTTTAGGAACCAATGGAAAGATGGACAGGAGGAACAGGTTACCACTCGCCTATAAGTACAGCTATTCAGTAACCTGCTGCAGAACATAACTATTAATAGAAACTGTTTGCTATCACAGATTATTCATAGTTAGGAGGTCTCCCCGCCCCCCTTGTCCCGCCATTTTGTCTCTACTGATGAGTGCAGAATTCATATTGTTTTAGCAGCATTCTTAATTCAAATGGCCCAATCCTTTGAATAACACAAAAAAATCTATATAATACATCCTAAGGTTGCTTCATACAGGTTCCTTTCTTTCTTCTCCTGCAATCTCTTTAGGATTTATATATTTTTGTTACAGAACACTGGAGAACCTCTCAAAAGCATTTGCTACTTTTCCAACCTCACCTTCGTTAGTAGCTCAGCTTTGTGCCATTTTACATTCCTTTTTTTTCTGGCCGTTTACTGCTCACTGGGATCAGCAAGTGCTCAGTGACTTAGTTGGAAGTCAAGAGCCAGGCTGAGACTACAGGCAAGGCTAAGGGTTCAAATATATAATGAGCTTTTCGCTTTCAAGCAATACAACTTCCCATGATTTCAACTCAACTGTATGTCTTTTATTAAGGTTGCATATTGTTTTATTATTGTAAATTATTACCACAATGAGTTAAAGTTGAGTTCTGGAACTTACTTGCTGTTTTCATGCATCAGATGTTTTTCAAAATATTCTGTTTTCTCATCCCTCCGTGCGCATCCCTCCATCCGGATATAGTAGTATGCCATTGCAATTGTCCCAGGGAAATAGCAACCCCACCCCACCCCACACACAAATGGTCTTCAACATGTTTGCCATCCAAGCACACGTCTATATTTTACATAACAATGGAGTTAGTGTGGATTTAAGCAAATATACTACTTCATTCACACATCCTAAAACAACATGTGAACCAAACCACAGCCGTCCTTTGAATTTTTCTGAAATCTCCAACCAAATAATGTGTACAGAATGCATATACTAGGGGAAATTGTGCATATAAATGCATATATTAGTGAAAACACAACACCAAAATGCATTGTGTTTGTGGAAATTGCTTGCAAAAATGTGTGTATTAGGAAAATTTGCATACAAAAACATGTATTAGGAGAAATATGCACCAAAATGCTGACAATTTTTAAAATTTAAGAAACTGATGTAGAAATGTGAATAACTGAACTTTAGATTGAGGAAAAAATGAGAAACTAAAACTGAGAGCTAGTCCCACCCCTAAGTTGACACACCAGCATTTTTAGGCAATGAGCTAATCAGTGCATCCAGACCAGAGGACCTCTTGCAAGTGATTATTATTTTATTGCATTTGTTAGTCATTTTATACAAAAATGTTTCAAAGTGACTTAACACCAAAATAAAATACACACAATTTAAAAACAAAGCACCATACCAAATTCCTAAAATGCTCATCCATGAGTACAATAAGGACAAATCCTGCCCTTCCCCACTGAAAGAAAAGCAAGGCAAGCCAAACTTAACCAACAGAAGCCTGAGCAAATGAAAATGTCTTAGCCTCATGCCTAAAAACTAACAATAATGGCACCAAGCACATTTCCCTTGGGACAGCATTCCACAAGAGTTGAGGGCACCACCGAAAAAACCTTTTACAGTATTGTGTCATCAGCTTCTGTACCTACCTTGAACATATAGTAAGGTTGGTAGTACAATAGCTTTGTAAACAAGCACTTTAGCTTCCCTGTGAATATCCCGGTCCTCAAACACTCTGCACTTCAATCGGGAGAAAGCCGCACTCGCAGAGCTCAGGCGATGCTGGATTTCGGCATCAATGTTGACCCTTGTGGACATGGGAAACAGTGTTATTCTGAATCAATTTCTTACCCCCATTGTTGAGCAACTCTATATAGTGGCCTTCCAGTCCCAGAGATCTGCCTTTCCTGAAAGTTGCATGGCAAGCATGCCTATATTGCTCTCATTGAGTAGGTTTGCCAAAGTCTTTCAGATGACTGCTCCATTTTGAACCATTCATTGCATTGATCAGGAATGGAGTCAGGTCCTGTGCTGGCTTGCATTCCTTGCTATATTGATTCTAGAACAGCATTTCAATTCGTGGATATTTAAGGTACTTGTTCTGCCACAGTAGCTTACCCTTTCTGAACACTGATATTCACAACAATATTCAGCTGGCGCACTTACAACATTACAAGTAAAGTTATTGCCATGTATCCTTCTCCAGTTCTGCAAGCTGTGAGAAGCTCCAGGGCTAATACCTCAGGGTTTAGTTTCCTTTGGACGAGAGCACACTTGAGGCTTCAGGTGCCTTTGTAATATTTGCTTTATTTGCAAATATATAAGCAGAACATAGTGAAAGCAAACAGCCTCCTATGAGCAGCTGCAAATCCTGCATCACATCCCCAGAGGACAAATTGTTCAGCCCTACAAAGCTGCATCTCCCAGATGCTTCTAGAAATGCTCAGATTTCTATTTCTCTCCGTCCAATTTAAATTGCCAACTGGATTTTGTCCTCTTCCTGTTATTCTTACACCCTCCTGCAAGAACCAATAGCAGAAGCCACCCCTGCAGGTAAATTACCCATTTAGGAAGAAAAAAACATTCAAGATATGACACAAGGGTACACCTAGCACACATACTTCAGCCCATTGACTGCTGCTTCCAGGAGTGAAGAAACTCACCGTGTGATATTCATATATTCACACATTTTGCATTACTAAATATGATTGAGGGATGAGGCACCAGGGAACTGGAGAGATCTGTAGCTTCCTGTAGCAACCAAAATGCAGAGTTCTGATTAATACAATTTCAATAGCCATGGTAAGAACGACGCCAAATGTTTCAAATATCCATTTTAGTATTGCATCCCAGAATTTATCATTAGCAAACACTCTTTAATGGGATTACAGTGTTGTCTGCAACAATTTCTGAGACTAGCTTGATAACAAGATCAAACACATCCAATGTTCAACTTCCCTGCAGGTATGTGGCTTTTTTTTTCCTTTTTACATTCTTCAAGGAGTAGATGTAGTAGAATAGGTTACAACAATCTTGCATTACTTTTGCATTAATGGGAATATTTAGAGTTGTCTGTGT
This sequence comes from Zootoca vivipara, assembly GCF_963506605.1. Classification (NCBI taxonomy): domain Eukaryota; kingdom Metazoa; phylum Chordata; class Lepidosauria; order Squamata; family Lacertidae; genus Zootoca; species Zootoca vivipara. The sequence goes on from NC_083294.1 coordinate 23,173,323, forward strand.
TGCCATTTTCTAAAAACCTACCAGTTTTTAAAATAGGGATGCCCCATTTAATAACAACAGCAGCAGCAATAATTTTATTATTTGTACCCCGCCCATCTGACTGGACTGCCCCAGCCAATCGGAGTGGCTTCCAATGTATATAAAAACATAGGAAAACATTAAAAATAAAAATCCTATACAGGGCTGCCTTCAGGTGTCTTCTAAAGGTTGTATACCTCCTTATCTCCTTGGCTCAGGATTTACATAACTCTATACCCTCCAACATTTCTCCAATGAAAATAGGGGTGTCCTGAGGAAAAGTGGGACATTATGGGATCAAATCAGAAACCAGGACAACTTCTCTAAATTAGGGGTGTTCCTGGAAAATAGGGACACTTCGAGGGCCTGCAGTCAGTGTAGGCAATACTAAGCTAGATAGATCACCTGTCTCACTCAGGATAAGGCAGCTTCCTATGTTCCTATGTTCATGAGCATCTGGGGGCTGTTAGAACTGCGGATGTACAACTGGAGCATAGAAGTGGAAGGTACAATCTCTTTCTAAAAATGGCAAGAGATCAAATTACAAACCAGTACATCTCATCTAGATTGTCCACCTGTCACATATGGTCTGGTCTGGATTCAGACCTGGCCCACGTCTCCCAGCTCACCAATATGACTGTTCCTATGGTAGGCATTTTCACAAAAAAAGAAAAAACATAATCTGGTGGAATACAATGGTTAATTTCCTGCTTAGTCCAATTAATAGATAGCTACATCCTTAAACTCTGTGCATTTACTACAAAATATACCCAATTGTACATAACACATTTTAAGCTAGAATTTGGACTAGGAACATGGTATATTACTTAAAACCAAATCAAATCTGTCAGGGATAATACTGTCTACACTTATAGCAGTTCCCCAGGGTTTCCAGATAGACCTGCTTGGTGATATTAGGGAACTGAAACTGGCACCAAGTTTTCCCCCCACAAAGCATGTACTGTACCCTTCCCATGATGCAGTTTATCTGAAGGTATCACAAAATCTCTTACTTCCTGAAGGCCAAAATAATCTCTTCTCACTGTTCTGTTGTGAATAGCCCTGTGATCTTTGAATGAAGGGCAATATACAAATTTGAATTAATAATAATAATAATAATAATAATAATAATAATAATAATAATACCCAAGGGGAAAAAAGTCACCTCCACAGCAACTGTGTAAGAGTGAATGCATAACATTTGACCTTTCAGGTCACCTGGTTTGGCTGGGCCCCAAGAGCTTTACCTGGCAAGCTAACAATGCATTATATGGGGAGATGAATCTTGCAGCAGTCAGAACTAGTTGTGGATAAATTCCAAGGCATCTGAATTATTAAGCACCTCACTGCTCAACAAGAACATCATGCAAAGCCGAACCAGCCAAGAGGCTCAGAATGCTGTTGCTCCTAGATGTCAAATGAAGCATCTTGGTTTTTTTGTCCAGAAGCCTTGCTCAAGTATCTGTAAAATCTAGAACAACTCTCTCCACTCCCCCCGGCACATTCTAATTTTTTCAGCAACCCACTGCAAAGTTATATTTAAACAAAAGAATTAGTGGGCTCAGTGTAGTGTTTAACAAGAAACTTTAGAACAATTTTTCATGTCTTTCATTAATTCCATGTTTTCAATAATTAATTTCATTTCATTCATTTCATGTTTTTCATTAATTCCAGAAATTAATAAATGCTGTAGTCTAACAGCAAACTTCAGGCTCAAGTTTTAAATAGACCATGCACTCTGCTGGGATGTGAGGAACGTTCGTACTCATCTACTAGGTAGAAGGCAGCAGAAACTGGTTGCAGAGCTCAGTTCTTAAGGAATCATCTACAGCTGCTAAGTACTGAAGATGCTATTGTTTATTTAAAAAAATTACCTCCCCCCCCCCCACGCCCTTCATCTGAGGATCACAGGGTGGTTAACACTATAAAAACACAAAAATACATATCATTTAATAATAATAAAAAGGCTGGTGGAGGAATTTCTGGCCATTTTGATTTTGGCAAAGGAGGAGCCACTTCCTGGGCAGCTTTGAACGATGGACAGACACCATGGCAGAAACAAGAGGTTGTGTTTACATAAGGACTTAAGGAGGGAGTTGGGCATGGGATGTAAGGGTAACTTCTTCAGGGAGGTAACAGGCCAGATGTAGAAGAGTCTGTATGTAATCATCAACAACCTAACTCTGTGTTAAGAAATGCATTGGTATTTCTTAAACTCTGTGTTAAGTTTCATCAACAACCTAACTCTGTGTTAAGAAATGCATTGGTACTTATGAGGATGGGGGAAGCAGTACAAATAGCACAAATAGCCCTCCCCTCCCACGCATCCAGTTCCTTTGATTCCAACAGCTTCCCCAGCTGCATCCATTGGGACCCACATTGAGGAGCAGCTGAGAGTTTCACAGGACCTTCAAAATCTTTAACAGAGGGGCACGGCTGTTTTGAGTCAGGCATCCCCAAACTGCGGCCCTCCAGATTTTTTGGCCTACAATTCCCATGATCCCTAGCTAACAGGACCAGTGGTCAGGGAATATGGGAATTGTAGTCCAAAACATCTGGAGGGCCAAAGTTTGGGGATACCTGTTTTGGGTGCTCCAGGGGTTGTGGGTTGTGGTTTTGTGAAGTCCTGATCTCTTGTAGAGACGCACAAAGCGAACTCCCATTGGGAAACCAGTTACTGTAACCCAATAATTAATCAATATTGGAGCATCTGTAAATGTTTTGAATCCAGCTTGGGTAAACAAAGGAAATTATGCAGGAGCAACAGTCAACCTAAAAGGGTAGAGGGGTGAGTTTCATGGATATTCTTAGCCTAACTTACTTCACGGGGTTGTTGTGAGGCAGGGAAATGGGCAGGAAGAGCCATGTACACCCATTTACCTGCTTCGAGGAATGGTGAGATTTAAATGAAATAAATGCATACTTTAGCTTAATTGTAAACTCTAAAACCAAGGCATTGTCCTGGCACAGAACTGAAGGGAAGACCACCTTGGCCTCTGCCTCTGGCCTGATGACTATATACAGACCACTGGAAAGTAGGGTTGCCAGCCAGACTCAATAGAGGACAGGACTTCTGTGCCTTTAATTGCCCTGCTCTCTTTTGAGTCTGGAAACCTTAAAGAGAAACCAGCAGACCCTCTGCTTGGAAATTAAACAAAGGGTCTGCTGGTTTCTCTTTAATGTTTCCAGACTCAAAAGAAAGCAGGGCAATTAAAGGGACAGAAGTACTGTCCTCTACCCTACTGCAGGGGTGGCCAACTCCCAAGAGACTGCAATCTACTCACTGGCAGAGTTAAAAACTGGCAGTGACCTACCCCCTTTTTGGGGGTTCAGGTCAAAGTTGTTGAGATTTTTTTAAGGAAGGAGGAAGGCCCATTTTGGGGGGGTTCAGGTCAAAGTTGTTGCGTTTTTTTCAGGGAAGAGGTAAAATGTTGAGCTTTTTTAAGGGGAGCCACAGTTGTTCAGCTTCTTTGGGGGAGCCAATGATCTACCAGTGATCTACCGCAGACATCCAGTGATCTACATGCCTGCCCTACTGGAAAGGTGTTTCTGGGAAGAATATAACAGCAAAGGAAAAGACAAAATGGCCCCATCCGTTGCCCAAAGGGGAAGCTGCAGGGAGCTTGCTTTCTCACTCGCTGCCAAAAAAGAACAATGTGCTCTCAACAACCACCTGGCCTGGCTCTGCAGACCTAGTTTAAAATCTAGAGACAAATGAATGAAAACACCACATAGGCATGTGTCCTGCAAACCCACAAACATTTAAATTCTTCAGACGAAGTTGCACTAAGGCAATTCTGTACAGTATCTTACCCAGAACAGTGAATTACAGCTATAAATACAGCTCAACTATATATTCAAACTTGTTCCAGTAACTATAAAACAAAGCTGACACCAGAGTCTTGCTGCCAGTTCTGTTACTCTGGAGCTTCCTAAAATAGGAAGGACTTAGTTTTTTCTGCACCCCTGCTAGGGATGGGGAGAAATTAGATTCAGTTTGCATTTAAAGGCAAACCTATGTAATACACACAGAAGCAGGAACACAGCCATCCTTCAAAATTTGCACTCTAAATCTTGTACTTTTCTCCATCCAAGCATAGCTGCCAAGTTTTGCCTTTTCTCGCGAGGAAGCCTATTCGGCATAAGGGAAAATCCCTGTAAAAAAGGGATAACTTGGCAGCTATGCATCCAAGTAATGTGTACAAAATATGTATACAGCAAGCCTGCAACTTATGTGCATTTAACGTGTACACTAAAGCTTTAGGTGCTTGGCAAATTAAAAAGGGGGAAAGACTTCCAGGGGTGGGTGGGAAGACGTTGGCAACCCCACTCGCCATTGCAACCAATGTGTTTTTGACCAAATATTATGCTGGCTTTACATGCAATTCCTGGAATGCGACCTCTGTGTAACTGTACTAAGGCAAAGTGCAATGGGTAAAAAAATGCATCTTAGTAAACATGCAAAAATGCATTATATTGGGAATAATGGGATTTGCAAAAAATGTATTTTAGACAAAACTGCATTTACAGATACAGTGGTACCTCGGTTTATAAACACAATTGGTTCCGGAAGTCTGTTCATAAACTGAAGCGTTCATAAACTGAAGCAAACTTTCCCATTGAAAGTAATGGAAAGTGGATTAATCCGTTCCAGACGGTCCGCGGAGTAACCGTTCATAAACTGAAGCGAACTTTCCCATTGAAAGTAATGGAAAGTGGATTAATCCGTTCCAGACGGTCCGCGGAGTAACCGTTCATAAACTGAAGCGAACTTTCCCATTGAAAGTAATGGAAAGTGGATTAATCCGTTCCAGACGGGTCTGCGGAGTACTTAAACTGAAGCGTTCATAAACTGAAACATGGGTGTAATTGGTTCCGGAAGTCTGTTCATAAACTGAAGCGTTCATAAACTGAAGCGAACTTTCCCATTAAAAGTAATGGAAAGTGAATTAATCCATTCCAGATGGGTCTGTGGCGTTCATAAACCGAAAATTAATAAACCGAGGTGTTCATAAACCGAGGTTCCACTGTATGTGCATTAGGTTAAAATAGCACTAAGATGCTGATGAATCTTCATGAGATTTTTTTAAAAAATTATCAAACTGATGTGGAAATGCGGAGATCTGAACTTATGTTTGGGAAAATAAAACTAAAGGTGATAGATTTGCCCGTCTCTCACCTGCTCTTTCACCATTCAGAAAATCCAGGTGAATTTCTCTTCCAGGCTCCTTCACTCAATGAGACAGCCAGACTAATTTTGGGGTTTTAAAAAATTTGCTGCTTATCAGTGCACTTTAATCCCCAACCATTAGTGCAGTAATTCCTCCCGGCAATATATATAGGCTTTCCCGTCCTCTATATAATAAATCATTACATCAAATGAAACATAAAAAAGAAACACAGGAATGTTTGGCAACCGGAAATTTATTCTTTTACAGATGCCCTGGATCTGACTTCATGGAATGGCACAGCATTCTCCAAGAGGGAAGGTTCATGATGCAAATGCATTAGCTGGTAGCTGGCATCATGCTGTGGTACAAAAATAGGGTTCTGGAGTTCTTTGAAAAAACTTGACTATGAGCAGGAACTTGCGGTTCTGACAAGGATCTTGCACCTAGGAGAGAGAGAGGCAGGGGAGAGAGATATTCAACATATAACACTGGATAGTATTTCTCAAGCCTTTTTATTTTGTAAAAGAAGCTGATAATTCAGAAAAGCACTGGAAAACTATCTACTTTGTCACCGGAGATGCAAACTGATTAAATAGCTTTTTGTTGATTAATTACCTAACTTTTAAAAGTAAAACGTTCATATGAAGACGCCAAAGAGAAATGTGGTCTATCAGTTAACAAAAACTACAAACCAGTGTTAGAGGCAGACTTCAGCTTTTTTACATCCCCTAAACAGCCTGAAAAAGACATGCACTCTACTCCCAACTGCCCCTCATTAAAAAATCGCCTGATGGATAAGCTAAATTTGGTGAATTTATCTGATTCAATCTTGTAGCCCCATGCACAATGTATTGTAATTTGCATAGTAGAATCTAAGCAAGGCTTTATTATTATGATTATTAGACAAAGCCACAAAATTAGTTTGTTTTTCGTAATGGCAAAGTACATAGCTAATACCCAATCTAGTCACTCCAATGATTTGATGGCTCTATGCGCTTTAAGGTGTGCCAACATTTCCCTTAACATACATTAAGAGAACTTTCTTTGGGTCAACTGCTGCCCAGTTGCATGGATGTTTCTCCCAAGGATTTTCTTGGTTTTTTTGTCTCTCCTCCCCACACCCCGGCTATTACTCTTGATAGAAAACGCTGTTTTCTCCTCCCAAAGAGGAACAATATGGATAGTCTTAGAAATCAGAAACTAGCAAGAGTCGTAACTGGATAATACAAGTGGGCCTCTAATTCAAAGTAATTACTCCTCATAATTAGCAAAGTCGGACTGCTCCATTGAGTGTATTGTAGCATTACAGATTACCAGGTTTACCCCTGGTCTTGTGCTCCCAAGAGCAGCATTGCAGAATCTCAGGCTCCTCTGCCCAGTGCTTGGGGGGGTGTCTCTCCACAGGTCACCTTCCCCTCATTACCCCAGTCCTAGTGCTTTTGCTCCAGCTTGAACTGTGATCATGCCCCTTTGCTTGCCAAGAGCGAGAGACAGAGACAAAACCAGTGACTTCTGCATGGCTGGAATGTAGCCTACTTTAGAAATGGGAAGAGTCATGCTGATTGTTCTACCCACCTTTGCCTTGCGCCCTGCCCATCACTGGCATGCAGCCCTTGCACCTAGATCTTGTCCTAGAGTAATCTGTGACAAGTTATTGATGCTAAATGTTGTCTGATCACATAAATACTAGCAGATTTGAATTCCTCACACCCAAAACCACATTTTTGAGACCCCTCACTGAAGAAATTTTCGAAAATTAAGTCTCACTGCCTAGAATGGCATGCCCTACCCCAGAGAGGTTTGCTTGGCCCTTCAGCCAAGCCATCTAACAAGAGTTGACATTTTCCCAAACCCCTCTACCAGAGCTGTCTTCTGAATAGACCTGGAATAAAAATGTGATTATAAGGAGGAAAATGGTGCAGAGGTACTGTATTGAAATTAAAACTGAAGTGAATATTTTTAAAGCACTTACTTAAAGGCCTAAATTGTTGAAGAACTGCACAACTTTCGGGTCTGAAGAGGATGCAGTGATTAGATATCCCCCCCCCAGTACATGAATGAACGAACAAGCTGCTTTAGAGATCCAGTGAGGTGCAATGGTTAGAGTTGGTTAGAGTGCCAGATTATGACTGTGGAGTCCCAGGTTCAAACTCCTACTCAGCCATTAAGTTCACTAGGTGACCCTGGGCCAGCTACATACTCTTTCAGCCTGGGATCCTAACACAATTATATGACCCTACATGTGAACAAGCAGGAGGCTTTCCTAAAAACATTTAAAGTGGAAATAAAGATGAACCAGTACTTGTGGTCACTTTAGTAACCTAATATAATAAACTCAATGTCCCCCACACTCTGTCCTACATTAACAAAAAAAAAAAAGATTCTCTCACTCCTTGATAAGGAGTTGGATTAGAGGGAAATAACTATACACAGAAATGCTCTCCCAATCGTCCTCACGCACCCCACCAGCAGCAAAGTGAGGGACTGTGTAGAAAGCGATTAGGCAGCAATAATTTCACTAGGTAATTGTTTTGCTTTTACAAGAAGGGGATGGCAATTAAGAAACTTATCTGAGGACTTAATGGGAAAATGCACAGGGAAGAAAAGTAGGATGACCCAAATGTATAAATTAACCCGAAGATGGAGAATTAAAAGGAATCTCAGATAGTTCTGGGCCAGCAATTTGGAAACTGCTATATTGGGTGCAAAATGTATAACTCAATTAAGGAGATTTCCTGTGGCTTGCCTTTAAGAAAGCTAGAGAGAAACTATGGGTACCACTGGTATATAACTCAAGTAAGATTAAATAAGGTCTTTAAACACTGATGGAAGAAATCATCATAATAACTTGTCACAGATTTAATGTTCTCTCTTTGATAGTGATGCCATCATATTCAGTCTTGCTGGGTTCAAGGGATTTGTTTCATTTGTTTGTTAGATTTTTATACTGAACCATTGAGAAGATAATCATCAAGGTCAAAATACTATTCAAAATCTTTTTATAGCCACAAAGGTTATTCTTTAGTTAGTTCTGGAGGTCTGTATCAATAGCAACTAAAAAGATGGCTTAGTAAAGTACTGTACCGTGTTACACAGAAACTGGCAAGCTGAAAAGTTAGAAGGCATAGATTTTGGATTGGAAAGAAATGAATTTTTACACGGTGTGAAAACAATGTGTGATAACCAGTGTTAATCATACTCAGAGTAGACACACTGAAATCAACAAATGTAAGTGACTCAATTCAATGGGTCTACTCAGAGTATCATCTACCGGTAGTTCAATATGCCCAATAAGCAGAGAATCTCCGTGATGAAAGCAATCAATAAACTGTTTGGATTGCTGACTGCTTGTGCCCAACATAATCCGAAGCAACCAAATTCACTCATTTTCCTTGAACTCACTGACTGTTTTCCCTATCAGAAATCAATCTCTGCCCTGGATCCAGGAATTAAGCTTTGTTAATCTTTGGTTTTCTTAAGGAAATGTTCTCCACCCAGCAGAAAGAAACCATTGGTGAATTAAACCACTATAAACATGGAATTTATCTAAATAATGGGATGTGTGAACCAATATAGGTGCACTGATAAACAGAGATAGACGGGAAGCCTTATTCTTAATGTGCTCCCCATTTCTAAGGGGCAAGAAGTCCCAGGGAACATGGTGTATAATATTCATTTTGTTTACAAACACAGAAGCAGAGCATATGAGAAGCACATCTGCAGCAGGCTGCCGTTTCATAACAACTGCATCCAATTCCCAGGGACAGCCCCTACCCCCTGCAATTGTTTAACCTTTAGCCAAATCCCATATTCAAACCAGCAAAACTGACTTCACAGGCGAGGGCAGCTGCTGCTTTCCCCCTTTATTTAGTGAGTTCATGGGAAAAGGAAGAACCTAACAAGGAGAGGGACGCAGCACGTGTTCGTGGCTGGATTCATCCTCTCCAGTCCATGCTACCTTTCCCACAATGCCATTCTGTCTTGATCTCTCATTAATCTGCAAATTCTCCTTACACAGACACCTGCATTTAACTGTACATACTTTTTAAAAAATGCATACTTGTCTCCCAAAACATCCACTTTTAAATGTATTTTAATACATTTGAATACTCGGAAAGTGCCGAAGCTGGCAGGCAACTAAGTTTGAAACCACACGCTAGTCTAGAAAACGTAGATCGGTTTGTACTGGAACTCACAAGTAACAAGTTCTTCAAGCCCTCCAAGGGGTTATTCATTTGTTTGGCTTTGCTTTATTATATATTCTGTGTTGTCAATTTTGTATTTTTATGTGCAAGTCTGATCTTTTGCTACGCTTACAGATCTAGCCTCATGTTTTGATCTTGTGAATGGCCCTGTGGTCTTCGAATGAAGGATGGTATACAAATTTAGTAAGTGAAATAAAAATAAATACTTCCCCCACCTAAAATTGTCTCCATCCTCCACCACCCCTCCCCAAATGGAGTTTCTTACCCTTGGGCCAGTCGCATGCATTTGGGTGGCAGGAGAGGAACAATAACCCCCTCTCTGTACCCAGCAACACAATCAGATTGAACAGAAGGTGGTTGATACTGGGAAGGCACAGGAAAAATATGTTTATTTAAAAAGAAAAGCATAAACTCAGGTTGATAAAGCATACAAGTCCATAAAACAGATCCTAACCCATATGCACAGAATATTCTTTTAAAGCCCTAAACAGTTTAGGCTACCTGAAGGATGGCTTACACCACTGACCCTGCTTGTGATCTGAAGTTGACATCTGAGGTCCTGCTTGGGTGCTCACTGGTAACATCAGCTGGTAAGTACATAAGACAGTGTTGGCCCTGCATTGTGCAACTCTTTCCCAATTAGAATCCACTTGGCCCCTTCATTTCTGTCATTAGGGCAGGCCTTTATTTAAGGAGAGGAGAGGAGCTTTGATACTGCCTTTTCTTAAGTGGGCTTAGGTGAGTCCCATGCATCTATTTGTCTGTATTCACTCAGTGCTTCACATTCTGCCAGGTGTTGTATTATTTTTACCAGGGCTTTTTTTCAGCAAGAACTCAGTTCCAGTACCTCAGGTGGGCACCATTGCTAAGAGAACAAAGGAGGCATTCGTGGTGAGTTCCAGCACCTCTTTTTCTAGAAAATAGCAATGATTTTTTACTTTGTCTTTCACTGGTAAGAGTAGAAATCCTGACAGGTCACGGTTCAAAAAACAAGGTCGGCATAGTTTTTGGCATATGTGCAGGGGAAAGAACTTATTTGAAAATGCGGGAACGAACCTCGCCACTGCAGAAAGTCAGGTTTCACTGGAAACAAAAAACATTGCTGGAAAATGTAGCATAGAAATCACTGACAAAGGAAGTCCTCCATTCACAACCGTTTTTTGCCTACTTGCAACTACTGGGTATCTCCTGAAAATGCATATTTTAAACTTGCCAGAAACAAAAACATCACTACAGTGCCATCCAGTGGCAAAAAATATGCACACACAAAAAATGGTGGGCAAGAACCACAAAGCAGAGGAGAATGTACTATCTACATCCAGTGCTTTTTTTCTGGGTGGATGCAGGGGTACGCATACCCCTAAACATTTTATGAATCGAAGTTTGGCCTCATTGAGAGGCAGTATTTCAATATGAGTAGGAAAATTAGAGTACCCCTCCTAAACATTTTTTTAGATAAAAAAGCACTGCTTACATCTGTTCCTGTACAGTAGCAGTAAGTACTACCGGTACCACCATACACAATAATGCAAGGAGGGAATCATGGTTTGGATATATAGTGGTACCTAGGTTCTTAAAGTGTTTGCTCCCTAACAAATCTGCAAACCCGGAAGTGTTCCAGTTTGCGAATGTTTTTCAGAAGATGAATGTCCGACACGGCTTCTGCTTGACTGCAGGAAGCTCCTGCAGCCAATCAAAAGCCACACCTTGGTTTTCAAACAGTTTCGGGAGTCAAACGGACTCCTGGAAAGGATTACGGTAAGTTCGGAACCAAGGTACCACTGTTAAAAGGTAAAGGTAAAGGGACCCCTGACTGTTAAGTCCAGTCGCGGACGACTCTGGGGTTGCAGCCCTCATCTCGCTTTACTGGCTGAGTCATGTGGCCAGCATGACTAAGCCGCTTCTGGCAAAACCAGAGCAGCGCACAGAAACGCTGTTTATCTTCCCGCCAGAGCCATACCTATTTATCTACTTGCACTTGACATGCTTTCGAACTGCTAGGTTGGCAGGAGCAGGGACCGAGCAACAGGAGCTCACCCAGTCAGAGGGATTCAAACAGCCGACCTTCTGATCAGCAAGCCTTAGGCTCTGTGATTTAGACCACAGTGACACCCGTGTCCTTAGGTACCATTGTATTCATAGCTAAAGTTTATGGAATGGAAATGAGCAGATTAAGCGATAAGAAGTAACTAGAACAACCTGTGGCCATTCAGATATTGATGAACTACAATTTCCATCACCCTTGACCAGTGGTTGGGGCTAATCTCCTGTTTCAATTACTGTGCTGTTTTTAATGAGGTTGTTTTATTGCATGTTTTAATTACAGGTGCTTATATTTTAATATTTTAAACACACAAAAATATACCCTGCCTCCCACTCATCAAACTTTCGCAGTACGAAATGTGATAAGAAATGCACTCGGAAATGTGAGATAACAATTGCTTGATACTTATTGAGCATTCATTCCAATTTGTTTACAACACACAATATGCCCCCTGCAGATACTTTAGCTGGCATCTACACTATGACTTTAAAGCACATCCAATGCACATTTAAAGCATATGGCTCCCCTGAAAAATAATATGGGAACTGCCCAGCCCCCTTAACAAATTACAGTTCACAGGATTCTTTAGGGGAACTTTAAATGTGTGTTGGGTGTTTTAAATGTATAGTGAGGGCTGCACTTTTCTTTGCCCAGCACACCAAGGAACAGGGATGCTGTTGGGACTCCAACTCCCATCAGCCTCAGCTAGCATGGCCAGTGGTCAGGGATGATTGGAACTGTAGATCAGCCACATCTGGAAGGTGCAAGCTTTGCCACCCATACCATAGTTCTCTTATTGATCAAGCCTCATGTTATTTTATTCTAGTGTATCTTTAATGAAAGCAGAAAGGACCCTCTTTTCTTTAAATTCAGTGGAGAAGCTTCTTTAGAGCAAATGAATACAGCAGTTAAAGTGGCCTTCAGCAACATGGTGCATCATAACGGGGGAGGCTTGGGCTGTGATCTTAGATGTGGGTGTTACAAGCAGGTCCTGGTTTTCATCTGTGAACTGTTGGCAGGTTGTGTAAGCAATCTTTTCTTTAAGCAGTTGATAGAGCTGCATGATATATTTCAGGGTCATTTTCTGTAGAAAATTGCCAATCTGTGACTGGTTTGCACTGAAGGCTTGGCTAGCTGAACTCAGGCTTAATGTTCACGTTAACATGAAAGCTGGTAACATCATGAAAGTCACAAAGATTGAAAACATTTACAGTGGTACTTCGACTTACGAACGACTTGACAACTGAATTTTTCGACTTACAAATGGGGCAAATGGCCACATGCTTACGAATTTCTCGACGGAAACCGCGGCGGTTTTAGATAGGGTTTTTCCAACCTACGAATTTTTAGATGGGGTTGCTTCGACTTACGAATTTTTCCGTTTCCAATGCATTCCTATGGGAAATCACATTTCCAATGGCGCTTTTTGACTTACGAATTTTTCGACCTACGAAGGTGCCTTCGGAACGGATTAAATTCGTAAGTCGAGGCACCACTGTATCTTCTGAAGACTGCAGGTGGATTCAGATGACCTGTTACAAACTCATGGGTAGAGGGTAGACATAACGCAACCCAACTGTGGTATGATATCAGTATTTTCCTCATCTTTTCTCCTTGGATCATCTCATTTAGTTGTGATTCCTGCATTGCAAGGGGTTGAATTAGATGACCCTTGGGACCCCTTCCAGTTCTGTAATTCTATTATTCTTCCTCTCAGAGCCAACTGTGCGAAAATTCACTCTTAGCCATAAAACTGAGCAGTTACATAAGAGGCTTAGCCCAAAGTACAGTATGCAACTGCAGCTGGAAACAGGGGTTAAGCATGAAATTATGGCACTTAGCACTTCTTTCGCAGACAACCACACAGAACATGTGGACATTGGAATGCAGGGCTAACCCTTAGGGTGAAGGGCAGGTAAAAGGTTAAAATCAAATAATTTTAAAGTCAGGGCAATGGCTCTGAGAGCTCTACAGGTGAATAATGCATGAATAAGGCTCATGCCTGCTGCTAATATATATTTAACAGAAACAGTTTTCATAAGAGATCCTACTAATCTTCATTGAGCTTCCACTTCAGGTATTTATATAGGCTTAATGCTGATGTACAGGTAACTTGCAACTTACACTTATTTAACATATGTGCTCAGAGATTTAAGCACGTTGCCAAAATAATATAAAAAAATTCCTTCAGTAGCACCTTAAAGACCAACTAAGTACTACTGAAGGTGCTACTGAAGGAATTTTTTTATTTTACTTCGACCCAGACCAACACGGCTACCTACCTGTAGCCAAAATAATAATAATAGTAAATAAAAATGATGCAGAAGTGGCACAGGAAGTGAAAAATGAAAGCCAGCAGCCTTCACTGAGTGTGTTTGGGTGCAGAGGAGGCCATGGAGACGAGTAATTTTTTAATGGTTTTAAAGGGGTGTTCTGGCTTTATGTGATTTTGCTTATATGCATGATGGCCAGGAATGTAATCTCTGGCATGTTAAGTTGCAAGGTACCTGTATGTTATAGCCCCCGTTATCAAATCCTGTTGCCCCAAACATTTTCTTATCCAAATGGACACCGTCTGCTAAATGGTTTATGGCAAAGTAACCTCAAGCAAACTCAACACCGAAATGGAATCAAAAGTCTTAAAACCTGAATGACATTGTGCCCTATTTGAAATAGGGCTGAGCAAAGAAGTGTGTGTTTAGAGGTGGAGGGGATTTTTGCTACTGCTTGTTTCCTGGACCACTAATGCCATGTCAAAGCTACAGGTCAGTGAATTGGTTTTCTTTTGCAGCAAAGCAGTCCATAATTTAATTTCATTTGCCACTGCAAGCACACATGTATGTTGAAATTATATGTACAGGAGTAGTTTCAAATGTGTGAGCTTCCTTTTACAGCTCATTTATTCAAATGCCAATTACTTTGTCCAAGAATGCAGCAAATTTTTCGGGCTGTCCAGGAGGAAAAGGCTTCAGGGTTGAAAAGTCTGATGTTTGAAGTGTCGTCACAAGGGTCCTATAGAAAAATAACAAAAAACAAACAAACCACACACAAAAAATATGATTTTGGAAGAGGCAGTTCATTCAGTTATTTTACCCTTATAAATAGCCCTGCAAGATACAACAGATTACGTACATTATAGTGACTTGCCCAATACTACCTGATGAGCTTCCTGACTGAGCAAATATTTAATCCCCAGACCAAGACTACATCCACTACACCATGCTGGATCCCATGATCAATTTCACAAGCTTTCCATGAGTTGGATTTGCACATTACAGCAGATGTGCAGCTACCATTTAAAATAAACAGTAGTCCGGCTTCCCTTCTTCCTAGTAACAGCCAGTAACACAAAATGTGAGATACCACTCTATTAAGCAGCAGGTTTTCCCGCCCGAGTGCCACTTCACTGGCCACACTGGGAAACTCACAGTGGCAATGATTCTATATCATACATTTTGCACTGCTAGTTCTAGGTGGAAGAATGAAATGTGGAGGCTGCTTTTTTTCAGTGGTAGTGGTAGTTCTGCATCTACTATAACATTTCAGAAGAACACAGAACAGAAAAAAATGTTTTGCTTGCTTGTTTGGGTTTTTTTCCCTAGAGAGAGAACTGAGGGATTTTATTTATTGAAGGGTTGGCTTCAAACTGCTGCTCTTTCTCACATATCCCCCTAAATACGCACCCGGGTGTTAGGTTCAGCAGGGGAGTCCATCTTGGTAGTTCCTCTGCCTTCAGAAACTTGGGTGGTAGTGGCCTGGGAGAGGGCATTCTCTGAGGCAGCCCCTAAGCCGCGGAAGGCCCTCCCCACAAAGGTGCTTCTGGTATCTTCATTATACAGCTTCCAAGTGTGGAAGTCAAGCTCAGGAGGCTGAGGTGAAGTGACCTTCATGAAGTCTCAGCTTCTAAGTCCTGTTTCAGTGTTTCATGGATTTCCTTACATTTATACCCTCGGCTTTCTTCCATTGTGAAATCTAAAGCAGCTTACATTGATTGGTTCTCAGGCGGTCTTCCATCCAGTCACTGCCTGGAACCAGGCCTGCTGAAGTTCTGCAAGGTAGGTGGGGGCTCATGTACCTTCAGAGGGCTGACCCAAAAGGGGTCTTGAAGTTTCAGAGTGAGTACCCAGCTCCCGCACAACAGAAACTGTATGAACATGCTTCCTACAACATCCCCTCCCTGGAGTCCTCCTGGTCTAGGTCAATAGAGTCATGACACCACCTGGACTCTGTTTCCAAAGCTAACGAAGAAGGGATCTCTGTAAGGATTAATGTTTATTCCTTGAAGCTGGGTCTCTGGCTTTAGCCAGAGAACGCAAAAAGTGCTGTATCTTAATGGCAGAAAAAGGACTCCTTGATTGTGAACATTCTTCCTCCTGCCACAGTCCATTGGTTTGAGACATGCATTGTTGCTTCCTTACTTCCAGGAAGGTCAACATGGATAGTTCACAGAAGGGCAACTAAATGGTGTTGAAGAAGAGCCATGCCTGCAGGTTAGGGAGAATGAGATGCACATTGCTTTAAACAGCCTCTGCATCAGGTAACTCAAGAGCCAGTAAACAAGATGATTAAGATCTGCAGCACTAAATTGATTTGACAGTTTTTGTAACTTTGTGTTGTGAACTGCCCTGAGACCTATGGCTATAGGGGGTATACAAATTTAATAATAAAGTAAGTAATTAAGTTTGCAACCAAAACAGTGTTAAAGAAGATCCATACCTGCAAGTGCAGTAAAAGAGGTGGCCGTCCCTGCACAGCTGCCTTGCCAGTTCTAACTGGTGATTGTCCATAAGCTTGTCATTTACAACTACTAGTAGTGGCTTCCCTGCTTCCAATACTTCCAAGCAGCTACCTGCACCTGTAGTAGTAAAACAGTAGTGAAGAATAACTTCTTAATTACCCACCTTTCATGCTAAGATCCCAGGGAAGGTGACAACAATCAAAGCACAATGCTAAAAACAGTTTACAACAACTCACAATCAGCGAAACAAGGTATTTACACATCCCAAGTGTCAAAAGCCAGGGCAAAGAGGTGTGTCTTCAGCAACAACATTCAATTTCACTTAGCAATGAACAAGAATTCATGCCAAGGACCACTAGGGCTAGAAATGCATATCCAGCAACATCTATGTTTTGAGGGCTTTTGTTCCTCTGAAGACTGCCCTTGTCAAATATCCATACTCCCATTAATTTGATGCATGTAACATTACACTGAGAGGCATAAAACACATATTAAGGAAGCAATCCTGTGTTTGGTGGGAGGGTGGCTGAGAGCCCATAAGATGCTGTGGACCTCCCTCTCTCCAGACAAAAGGCCCCTCAAAAGGGCACTGGGCCAGATCTGGGGAGGCCTTTGATTCACCAGATTAAAAGCCCCATGTTATCCTGACACAACATCAGAAAGGGTGTGAAACTATGCCAGCCCTGGAACCCTCACTAATGTGGTGGAGAGGATATAGCACAGTTGGTTTAACATCCCATATGTGGTGGGATACGTAAACATGTGTAGCCATTGTGGAAGAGTTTTCATGGAAATAAGCAATACAAGTGACTCCCCTTTTATGCAGGGATTATGTTCTGGCCCCACACGTGCATATGCAAAACTGAGAAAAATGTAGAGCACCCAGGAGAGTTCTTGCTCAGGAGGAAACCCACCTCTGAGGAGGGTCTCCTTGCAAGCCAGCAGCTTGTTGAGAGTGTTCGGCTGACATGCAAGGCGGTATGTTATAGACTGCTCTGTTTATAAGCAGAATATTAAGCCATCAAAATTAGGTCGTGCAAGGGAAGACAAGTGATTTACACTACCTTTTCACATAAGGGAAACACTTATCTCCTGAAACCTCACTGACGTTAGCCAAACAAAGTGAGCCATTTGGTTGATCTTGCCATTTTAGAAGTCTGTGTTGATGCCAACAAAGACTTTTCTCATTGAAATAGAAGTTTTACCTGCATGACTTATGACTAGATCGGCTGTTTGCACATCTTCAGAGAGTGAGTTCTTGAACCTGAACACTTCCAGGGTAAATGTAGGTGTGCTGATTGAAACAGGGCAAACTGTGCCCCTGCCAACCTGAAGGACAAGTCTGCTGTAGCCAAGATCCTGTAAAACCTGCAGAGGAAAGGAAAGTACAATCAGACTTTGTACTGACTTAAGTTAAATGCAAGAATAGCACATCAGATGCTGTGAGTGTGAACTAATTTGCCTCTTCAAGTACATAAAGCCCAGCCAGAAGCAAAAATATATAGGAGCATTTGGCAACTTATCAGTGTGCTTGTATCCTCTTGGTGAGAAAGTCTTTATGTATAAACAGTAAAATGAAATTAGGGTGCATCACGCATGATAAAACTTTCATTTGCATTAACCTTAATTAGGTAATGCAATCTTGTATCTGTAACCCATGTATTCAATATCATTTTCTGTGAATTAGTTACTGCTTGCCTTGGGGCACTTTGTATTGCAAGCAGAGTGGCTGTGCAGGACTGGGACAATTTGTGTGCAAAAGTGCAAGTTTCCCCATAATCCCACTACATTCTTAATGGTGGGGATTTTGCTGTGCAATTGTACTGGGCTCTTACTAATCCTATGCAGAATTAAATTCCCTTAAGCCCATTTATTCCATTAGGCTTTGGTGCATTCATCCCTGCATGGATGGGAGGCTGCTGCTTGACCAGGCAGTTTCATATTTAAATAAGGGCCACACAAGCACACATAGGCTGATAATACATTCCTGATAAAACAGAGATGGGAGACCTGTAGCTGCCCAGATGATGGACTGCAGCTCCCATCAACAGGCCCATGAAGGAGGCAGCCAGGTACACTTGCCCTGGGCCTCAGACAAGCTCTGCACAGGCTTGCCCATCAGCCCCAGCCAGAATGGCGTATGCCTGAGAATGATGGGAGCTGAAGCCCCCAGGTAAATCTGGAGGGTCACAGGATCCCCAGCCCTGTATTAAAACAATAAAGGTAAAGGGACCCCTGACCATTAGGTCCAGTCGTGACTGACTCTGGGGTTGCGCGCTCATCTCACGTTATTGGCGGAGGGAGCCGGCGTACAGCTTCCGGGTCATGTGGCCAGCATGACAGCCGCTTCTGGCGAACCAGAGCAGCACACGAAAATGCCATTTACCTTCCCGCTGTAGCAGTCCCTACTTGCACTTTGACATGCTTTCGAACTGCTAGGTTGGCAGGATTAAAAGAATAGTAGTGCTTATTTGTGGGGATAAACGTGACGTGGATTGCACCACTGAGGTACATCCCACCAACACTACCACCCCCCAAAATGGGAACTGTTAAGGGCGCTCAGAGTTGCTAGAAGACCCCACTCTCATGTTTCCCCTCATGGACCTACAATTTTTAGAGCGGTTTACCCATTACTGTAATAATACCCCCTACCCAGGAAAGTCTAGCTCTGCGAGGGAATAGTGTGCACCTGTGTCTCCCAATAACTCTCGGCGCCCTTAACCAAACTGCTGCTTCCAAGACGTTTTGCGGGATGAAGCTATGCCTGCTTTTAATGTAAATGCACAGCGCAGTCTCCTCCATGGAGCACTGTGGAAATTACTTCCGAGTAACCCAAGCTAGAGGACGGGCGGGAATCATCCTGCATCTTTGTCTTTCTTCACCTATCATGATCTGTCTCCACCATCCTTCCATGCAAAGTGCGGAGCAATAATGGGCTTCCCTTTCTTATTGGAAGCAACATTCCAGACAGGGACTCAGAAAAACGCAAGACGCGCACAACTCCTAGAAGACGCCGGATGTGACACCACACTGGCTACACGAGCCGTTTCCGCCCATCCATCGGTCGCCTCCGGCGGTTGCCTAGCAACGGCGGCCAAAGTCGGGGGAAGCGGGAAGAGAAAGGGGGCAAGAAGGTGGAAGAGCCTCGCCTGCAGAGCCTCCGGTGCCGTCACGGCGGCGATGAGGTCGTCGAAGCTGGTTGTGCCCACGGTGACAAAGGCAGATTTCATGGCCGGCGGAGAGGCGTCGTGACCATAGGGAAGGAAAGCTAGAGCGGAGGTCACGTAACGTCTTGGATGGGAAAAACCTCCCTCCACCCCACGCCCCCGAAAGCCGGCGTCCTTCTGGAATGAGCAGTATCTATGGTAATCCCAGTATGCTTTGCGAGGGAGCCAAGCGTAGAAAAATCGCCCAGAGATAGGAAGGGGTAGAGAAACGCATCTCCTTGTTCAGTGATTTCAAGACCGTATTGTAAACCATTCTTTTAGACGCAGGTTGGCGGTGACAAAAGACGGTGGTAGGGTAGCGGTTAGAGTTTCTGACTAGGAATCTTAGAGAGGAAGGGTTCGAATCCACTCGGCCAGGAAATTTATTGGATGACCTTCGACGCCACTCACTGTTTCTCTCAGCTTTACCTACCTCACAAGGTTGCTGTGAGGATAACAATGAAGAGTGGATAGAGCCATTTTGGAGCTCCTTGGAGAAAAAAGAATTAGCCAAGTTTGACAGGTGGGCAGGGTTGACCACCTCTTTGGCGATTGCTCATAGCTGAGTAAGATTGTCTTCCATGAACACAGTTTTAACAGTGAGTCCGTTAGTGGCTGTGGAGGCCAATTCTGGATCTATATGTCCTTCCACAGTGGGGACATTGGTTTCTGAGTGGGAGTTGATCATGGTGAGGGTTTGCGAAGTGCCCAGGGCCGGCTCTAGGTAGACCCCCGGTGATGCCGCGAGCTGCGCCCACCCGGTCTGCCGGTTCGACAACCGCGCTGTGCCTGCCCAACATCCGCGCTGTGCCTGGGAAACGGGGCGGGGGGGGGGCGCCGGAGGTATCCGTCGCTCCACGGCGCCAGGGGCGCTTAAGACGGCCCTAGAAGTGTCCCTTCCTCTTAGCGCGTTTCTCCCTTGCGTCCTGAGTTTGAGCGTCTTCAAAGCCACTTTGGTAAAGACTGTTCTCCAATTGGAGCACTTGCAGGCAAATGTTTCCCAGTTGTTGGTGTTTTCTTCTTTGGCGATCACTCGTAGCCAAGTAAGATTGTCTTCCATAAACACGATTTTAACAATGGGTCCGTAAGTGACTGTGGAGGCCAATTCTGGATCCACACGTCCTTCCACAGTGGGGGCATTGGTTTCCAGGCGGGAGTTTATCACAGTGTGGATTTGCCAAGCGTGTCTTCCTCTTAGCATGTTTCTCCCTTGTGTCCCGAGATCAAGTTTCTTCAAAGCCCATGACACCTTTGGTAAAGGCTGTTCTCCAACTGGAGCACTTGCAGGCCAGTGTTTCCCAGTTGTCAGTGTTTATACTACATATTTTAAGATTTGCCTTGAGACAATCTTTAAACCTCTTTTGTTGACCACCAGCATTACATTTTCCATTTTTAAGTTCGGAATAGAGTAGTTGCTTTGAAAGACGATCATCAGGCATCCGCACAACATGACCAGTCCAACGAAGTTGATGTTGAAGAATCATTGCTTCAACACTGGTGATCTTTGCTTCTTCCAGTACACTGATATTAGTCGCCTGTCTTCCCAAGTGATGTGTAGATTTTTTCGGAGACACCGTTGATGGAATCTTTTGAGGAGTTGGAGATGGCATTTTTAAGTGGCCCATGTTTCACAAGCATATAGTAAGGTTGGTAGTACAATAGCTTTGTAAACAAGCACTTTGGTTTCCCTGCGAATGTCCCGGTCCTCAAACACTCTGCACTTCAATCGGGAGAAAGCCGCACTCGCAGAGCTCAGGCGATGCTGGATTTCAGCATCAATGTCAGCCCTTGTGGAAAGATAACTGCCCTGGTAGGAGAAGTGATTTGACACTTTCCAATGTTACTGCATTGAGTTGGATTTGTGGTGCTGCAGAAGGATTGTTTTTGTGCTTGTTGGTGCAGCACTTTGGTTTTTTGGATGTTGAGCGACAGGCGAAGCTTTTCGTAAGCTTATGCGAAGATATTTAGGATGGTTTGGAGGTCATCCTCTTGAGTGTGCACACTCATCAACATACTGAAGCTCTATGATGGAAGTTATGGTAACCTTACCCTTTGCTTTCAGCCTATTCAGATTAAAGAGCTTTCTATCTGTTTGATATATGATTTCTACTCCGGTGAGGAGTTTCCCTTTGACGAAGTGTTGGATCATGGCAATGAAAATAATGAATAGAGTTTGGGCGATAACACAACCCTGTTTTAACACCTGATCCCACTGTGAATGGTTCACTTTTAGAGCTATTGTTGTCTGTGATTGCTGCTGTCATATTATCATGGAGGAGCCGAATAATGTTCACAATTTTATTTGGGCAGCCAATTTTCAGAAGGACAGTCCACAGTGCATTACGATTTCCAGTGTCAAAAGTCTTACTTAGGTCAATACAGGGGTTGCTTTTGCTGTCTGCATTTTTCTTGAAGATTTTGAGTGTTGAGTGGTGAGAATCATGTCCACCGCCCCCTAGAAGGTCAAAACCATTTTGTGATTCAGGAAGGGTACCCTTGGATATTGTTAGAAGACGGTTTGCTAAGATCCTTGCAAGAATTTTGCTGGCCGCATCTAATAAAGAGATGCCTCAATAGTTTCTGCAATCCATTCTATCACTTTTTTTTTAAGAGATTGATAATTATGGCATCCTTAAAGGCTGCTGGGATCTCCTCTCCCAGATTTTTTCAATGAGCTTGTGAAGTTGTTGTGTAAATTCAATTCCACCCACTTTGAAGACTTTGGCAGGTATCCCATCAGGTCCCGCTGGCTTTGTTGTTTTTCATTTGGTTAATAGTTGTACACAGATACTGTGGAGATACTGCAAGCTCATCTCTAATTTGTTTTTGCAGAATTTGTAAGAGGACCTCAGCAGCTATGGGGGAGTTGTGGTTAAGGAGATGTTGGTAATGTTTTTTCCAGCGCAGTGCAATAGCTTCATTATCTTTTAGAAGTGTGGTACCGTCTGTTAAGCATAGGGGACATATGCCATGAATTACTGGCCCATAGAATCGGATGGTCTTTGTGGCTTTAAAGAAATTCTGTGCATCATGAGTGTTGGCTAAGTGCTGGATCTCTTGAGCTTTTTTTTTTTTTATCCACCAGGTGTTATTTAGTTCTTTGGTTTTTCTTTGAACCTCAGCCTCAGCATTGGCATATGTTTTTTTTCTTAGTGGTACAGTTTCTTTCTTCCTTTTCTTGTCAATCATGCGTTCAGTCACACTGTCATTCTCATCAAACCAGTCCTGGTGTTTCTTGCTTTGGTATCCAATAGTTTGTTCACAGGCTGCAATAATGGATGTTTTTAGCTTGGTCCAGTGTTTCTCATTGCTATCAGGGAACTCTGAAAGCAGATGGTCCTTAAGACTTAAGCAATCCAATCACCTAAGTCACCTGACATCACATTTTCCTGACATTACATTTTCCTTGCCTCTGTGGTTTGAAATCATGGCTGCTGTTGCAAAGGCACCACACTAACAGCATAACACAGTAAATAAAAATAAAAAGTCAATGGTTTTTGAAAGTTATGAAGATAAATATATACTTTCTTCCCTTTGAAAAACAAAGGGGCACCTGCAAACAGCTACTGGTAATTGGTTATGATAAATTAAAGATCTTGGGACAGAAAGTACATAATTTTATCCATCCACTAGATGACAGTGTTTGTACACAAGGATAAATCCAAAACCAACAGAGGTATGGTAATGTTACATGGACCAACTGAAACATCACAAAATAAATAAATAAAAATAAACGAGCAAACCTTTACTTCAGAATAATTATTATTCAGTCTAAATGTTGTTGTTGTTGTTTTAAGATAGATTTGTGGTGTGGAGTAAGAATCTGAACAAAAAGTCCAGACTGCAGACTTAATAGATGAAGTATTGTGAACAATAATGTTCACACTGAAGCTGGTCTAAACACCCAGTGGCAGAATAAAGTAAACACATTTTTTCAGTCCTCCTGGTGTTAATTACTCTCTTCTGCTAGAAAACTAGTACCACAGGGAAAGGGTTGAGTTAGAATCCTCCTTTCTCTCTAGACATGCTAGTTTTCTATTTCCAAGTAATTTGAGTGGGCGGGAGGGATCTATCATAAGCAGCATACCCCAATTGTAGCCTTAAGTAGTATCATTCCCACTATTCCCAGTGTTTTGAGTTGTGAGCTCATTTACTTATCCAAGCACAAGTGGGAATTAGCAGCAAGCTTGGGGGGACCTCCAAGTTTGCAGAAGTACAGAAAACCTTAAAGAAAATCAAGTTTGGCAGGGGGTTGGACTGGATGGCCCATGTGGTCTCTTCCAACTCTATGATTCTATGATTCTAAGTGAGTCGGCTTAGAACTGAGCATGCTCGCAGGCCACAGAGTGCTGGTTGACTGTTGAGGGGATGGGGGGTGATGGGGAGGATATGATGGCTGGCTGGCTGGCTGAAACAGCGAAGAAACCCAGGACTTCTCCCTGCCACAACATTTGGTTGTAGGTAGAGCTGGCTCGCCCATGAGGCAAGTTGAGTCAACTGCCTCAGGCAGCAGGATCCATAGGGGTGGCAGATTCATTTTTAAATATGTAGATCAAATCAAATTCCTTCCCCATCCCTACCTAGTAGGTGTGCATTGCTGAACCGATCATCACAGTCTTCATACACCAAGTGCACAAAACATTTTTTTTCCCTCTCTACTCATTTGCCCTGCCACTGCCTCCTTATAGCTTAGGTAAGAAGGATTGATTTTCAGTGCTGGTGTTCAGGCTGCAAACATGTGCAAAAGTTACTTCAGCTCTTGTCATCATACTCTGAAGGGATCGTTCTTGTTGCAGTGCATCCTTTTAAAACTGGAATGAAAAGTGACAGTTCTTGATTCAAATAGAAGCAAATTGCCTTCTGTTAAGGTTTAGAAGAGCTTGATGCAGTTACTTGTGGTTTTTTTTTTAAAGCAAGTCTCACATGTGCATTTTGGGTTCTGAATTGGCAGCTATAAAGAAAATGTTATTCCACAGAACAGCAGTCGCTCACGTAGCAGAGCAAAGTTAGCCTTAGACAAAGTGTCAATCAGTGGCCTTTCTCCCTTGACCGGATTGTGAAGCCCACAGTGACCCTGTTATCTGTCCAAAATACATTGGGGTATGCAGCCTTATATGTTAACTCACTTGCATTTTGGGCTGTCCTGGAGTGGCCATAGCTCAGTGGAGAGAACATGCTTTGCATGCAGAAGTTCCCAGGTTCAATTCCCCACAATGTTAGCTGGAGTTGGGATTGCCCTCCATCTGAAACCCTGGAAAGTTGCTGCCAGTCAGTGTTGACAATACTGAACTAACAGGGATGTCCAACCAGTAGATCATGATCTACCGGTAGATCCCCAGCTGATCCTGGTAGATCGTGGGATCCTTATCATGTACAAAAAGTTAGGGGGGGGAGCTAAAAAAACCTCTGTGCAATCCTCCCCCAAAAAAGCTCAACAACTCTGAGCACTTCCCTCCTAAAAAAAGCTCCACAACTCTGGGTAATCCACCCACCCCATGCACGCTCCTTCTCCCTCCAATGAAAATGAGTAGATCACTGCCAGTTTTTTTATACTGGGAGTAAATCACAGTCTCTAGGGAGTTGGACATGCCTGCTAATGATCTGACTTGTTATAAGAAAACTTCCTGTGGTCCTGTGTCCCATCACGTATCTGAAAGAGTGGGCTAAGCCTGGGTAAAGCCTGTAGAGGTGTAGCCCAAGCATGGCTGACCTGTGGCCCTCTGGGCAATTTTGGACTCCAATTCCCATCAGCCCCAGCCAGCATGGCCCATAGCTAGAGATCTGCATGAAGGTGGTCCTTGGTTCAATCCCTGGCATCTCCAGGGAGGGCAAAGAATGTCCCCTGGAGTGCCACTACCAGTCAGTGTAGACATCACTGAGTTAGATGGATCAATGATCTGACTCATCACAATATAAGGTACCTTCTTATCTTCCTTGGGGCGTGTGGGAGATGCCATCTGTATGTTGGCTTCTGAAGGTAAAACGGGGAGAGGGCACAATCTTGCCCTTCACTTTGGACATGAAAATGTCTTACCCTGATCTTGCCGAAATGGAGCTTGGGGCAACTTTTGAGCAGATTCTCTATGATTCATTCCTTTAAAAATGGGGAAGGCCAAAGACATAGCAAAGAAAAAGATCTGGCTGACTTCGGGATTAGTAGCGCACAGTGCACTGCTGGGGATATATGTCACGTTCCTTATTGTTTTCTGTTTATAAACAACTTGCCCCAAGGTGCTAATTAGCTTCAAGTGTTACATACCGTGATGTGTGTTTGTTTCCATACACAGACCGTGGTGGTCAAGGTGAGTGAATCGGTTTAGTTCATTAACATTCCAGATTCTATGGTGGCTTGTCACTGCTGATGAGGCGATCTTATTTTGAGGGTGGTTTTGTCCCATATCAGGAACTCTGCTCTTTCATCAGAGTTAAGACCCTTAATTCTTCACCATGATGCTACTTACTGCTGATGTACTAAGCACAGAAAATCAGACTCAATAATGGTGCATTACTTCAGCTTTTGGGGGAAGCACCCTCTCTTCTGTGTCTCTTTCGTGTGCATGAAGAAGTGTGCATGCACACGAAAGCTCATACCAAAATATAAACTTAGTTGGTCTTTAAGGTGCTACTGAAGGAATTTTTTTATTTTTCTTCCGCATTCGTTATCCCAGATAAAATTTGCCTTGCATCTCTGTCAAACAGATGCACACCATGCTGCATTCTAAACTGGCTCCTTGTCTGTGCATGGATCCTGTGCAATGTACTTTAAATGCCCTTCAATTGCATGGTTCCCTCCCCATCTTTCCCCCCTTAAACCCCAAGACATCTCTGTCTGTGACCATCTCTTATCCTGCTCCACCAGCCTCAAACACCAGAAAGTGCCATGCTTCTTTCTGTCTAAAAGCCCCTTGCAGTAGGTTACATTCACACAAACATTTAAAACATTCTTTTACACTTTAGCTGCCCTCTCTAAGAATCCTGGCAGTTTGGTAAAGAGAACTGAGAATTATTAGGCACACACACCTGCAGTTCCCAGCACCCTTAGTTCCCGAGCATCTCCATGGGCTGTTGAAGTGGCATATGAATGCTTTAGTAGGGGTGTCACCATTGTTGTTATAACCATCTTCCTCCCATATTGTGGAAAAGCAAGGTAAATGTGTTAGAATCGTGCATACTCCAACACAAGGGTAACCAACGTGGTGCCCTCCACATGTTCCTGGACCTGTACTACAACTCCCATCAGCCCATAGTTGGCATGCCCGATGGCCTGGGGTTCTGGGGGGTTGCATCATGTTGACTACCCCTGCTCCAGCAATTGTTTTCAATCCTGCATAAATGTAGCACAATCAATGAGCATTGTGCTTTATCATCAAGGGACAGGTGGATTGCAGAATCTACTTTGAGCAGTGAGCTCCACCAACCAAGCTTGATGCAAAACGGTAGAGGCATTAGTACACCCCATGTAAAATGCTGTGGAATAACCTTATCCAAGTATTAATCTACATCTGTGTGATGGCAGATCAGAGATCCTAATGCAGAACAACAACAACAACAACAACAACAACAACTGCATCAAGGCCTGCCCGAAAGCAACCAATTTATACTCCCATTTCATCGGCTAGGAACACTGAGACTATGTAATAATTAAACAAAGAAACCAACAAAAAACTAACTTGCAATTTTATGAAACAGAAAGTTATGCCAGCACCCTTGAGCATAAAGTTCTAGTTTAAGGGAAGGCAACACTGAGGGATCAAAGAATAGACAGTTTGTCTATGAATCAGGCTAGTAAGCTTGCGTAGGAGTGTGTCTTAGTTGTTGCTCTGCTTGTGATCTACTGCAAATTGCCCAGAGATCTTCCAGTAGATTTTGATGTAGCTCCTGCCCTCCCCTACCAAAATGAAAAATCCCTACCTGAAAGAACTAAGCTGATGTTATATGAGAGATTCTTCCCCTAGTTTGGCCTCTCCCATTAAAGTGGCTGTGATGAAGAGAACAAGGATATTGTCTCTGTGGATTTATCTGGCACAAATGAGCACCAATTACAGTGTTTACTCACCACTGGGGGTTTAAGCCATCGTTTTGTCTAATTATGGTGTGAATGGCACACTGAAAAAAGCCATCCTTCTTTAAAGAACAAATCCCCCAGGAAATCCTTAAAACCTTGAATACCAATTATAAAACAGTTCCCAGCCTGCCCATCAGAGAAAATATGTGCTAGCCCAGGATCACCTTTGTCCCCAGGTCTATGTGAGCATCACTTGAAGAAGAAGAGTTTGGATTTGATATCCCACTTTAGCACTACCCGTTCCCCCTCCCCTGTGTATTTTGCAACATGTTATTGATGCAATAAAAGTTCATTAGAGGTATATCTATACTGGATCATCCACACACCATTCTGCTTTATTAGTTGTTCTATGTTGCTTCTCCAAAGCTGTTTGATTATTCCAGTCTGAAGGGTCACCATTTATTTATTTATTTATTTATTAAATTTATATCCCTCCCTTCCTCGCCAAGGAGCCCAGGGCAGCAAACAGATAAACAATTTAGAAGCAAAAACAAAGTAAAACATTCTAAAGCTGTCAGATCGAGTCTAAAAACGACTACAGTACAATTAAAAACATCGAAAAGGAGTTATCGTTAAAAAACATTCTTCCATTCCATGATCTTGCCGTTGCCAGGATCAGTATACCTCAACCTCCAAATGCCTGGGTAAACAGGAATATTTCCATATTCCTACTG
The DNA here is from genome assembly GCF_963506605.1 of Zootoca vivipara. NCBI lineage: Eukaryota > Metazoa > Chordata > Lepidosauria > Squamata > Lacertidae > Zootoca > Zootoca vivipara. The sequence continues at coordinate 23,201,444 of NC_083294.1, forward strand.
AACATCAATAATGATGAAGACAAGAGCACCTCACTAGTGAGGGCATACCACAACAGGGGAAACCACATCTGAAAAAGCCCTGTCATATAGGACAGTGGCAATACACATTTCATTCTGCAGAAAATCTGCCCTGCAATGGAGTACAACCAACAGTTTGATGGTAATTTACATTTACCTGGTTAAGAAGCCCCCAGAATCTTCAGTGAAAAGGTTCAGGTAGCCTGTACCCCTGGAGAGCTCCTGTCAGGCAGGGCGGACATGCCTGTGCAACATTTCCTTATTATCCATTATTTATTTAGAGCATTTGCTTTCCACTCTTTGGCTGAAAGTGGCTTTTAAAAAGGTAAAGGACCCCTGACAGTTAAGTCCAGTCACTAACGACTCTGAGGTTGCAGCGCTCATCTCGCTTTACTGGCCGAGGGAGCTGATGTTTGTCCGCAGACAGTTTTTCCAGGTCATGTGGCCAGCATGACTAAGCTGCTTCTGGCGAAACCAGAGGAGCGCACAGAAACGCTGTTTACCTTCCCGCCGGAGCGGTACCTATTTATCTACTTGCACTTTGATGTGCTTTCAAATTGCTAGGTTGGCAGGAGCTGCCTGGAACTGAGCAACGGGAGCTCACCCCGTCGCGAGGATTCGAACTGCCAACCTTCTGATTGGCAAGCCCAAGAGGCTCGGTGGTTTAGACCACAGCGCCACCCTTATCCCTGCCAAAAGTGGCTTACATGCACTCAATTAAAGCAAGACAGCCCCTCCCCTGAAGGCTTTTAAAATTTATTTTTAAAAAAGAGAAGGGAAGGGAAGGGGTGGTGGAATCAAACTCGGGGATGAATTCTTCAGCAGTTGTTGTTCTTCTGGCTGGCACAGTTCACAGCTTCCTGATGAAGCTGGTGCCCCATTAAAGATGATGGAACGAGCCTGCTTCCTATCTCTGCCACCAGTGACAGACTGTGTCTTCATGGCGCCCAGGGCAATCAGACAGATTGGAAGGGCACATGTCTGTTGTGTCCTCCTCACACCACCCTGCCAGTGTCCCCCAGAAAAATGTGTCTGGGCCCATCGCCCCAGCAGCCCCCCCCCAAGCTACACCCCTGTCTTCCACTGAGGCATTTATCTCTGCTGGGCGACAGAACTAACCTGCTGCCTTGGGTACAGCCTTTTCCTACCCAGGATTCACCTTTAAATCAAGCATGTATTTGAGGACCCATTTCTTTTTTCTTTTTAAACCAAGTGTTTGTATGGTGGTAGTGCTGTTCTTGCAACCCACCTTACTTCAGGTCATTCCCTAATAGTGGCCCCAACCTACCAGTTGAAGACCAGCCCAGTAGAGGTTGCCATCTTGTCTGTCCCTAGTGTTGAAGTAAGATTCAGCTTTCTGCTTGGTTGGCTTCTGTCTGTGGGCACAACCTTATACTTCCTCTTAGGCAGAAAAATAGTGTGTTGAACCGAAGTGAAATGTTCCAGAATGCCTGCGAAATGTCTATGTCTTCTTGCTTTGATATATGCTAACTGGCTTGCTTTGATACTGTGGTTATCTGTGGACCTTGGGATGCTGGGCTCTAGGCCTAGAGAGGGGAAATGTTTTGGATAGCTACCACCTATGGCCTCACGAACCAGGTGTGATGGGAGGTTCTGGGCAAACTGAGGTATCCTTCTCTGTGCATAAAGGATTTATGAATGTTTGCTTGGGTGCGGACAAGTGATGACTACCTCTCATTGTTGCAGCGCCCATCCCGCGTCTGTAAAGGCAGCGAAGCTCTTTTCTGCCTTACTCAGAAAATACACCTGACACCTTCTTACAATTCTCCACCCAGCTACTCCCTGCCCGCCCAGATTGGTTAAAACAATCCAAACCTTGCTGCCAAGCCCGTTTCTGATTGTTTGATTTCTTTTGTGGGCTTGTATTTAAATTCTGTTTTAAGCTGCCCCAAGTGATTGCAAATGCATTGGAAGGGCCAGGGCCAGGGTGGGGTGTGGGTGTGTCAACATTTTCCAAATAAAGAAATGATAATAATAAACAACAACAAACTGTCCCAAAGGAAAGGTGAACGTTCTTTGGAAGTACATGGTGGATTCCCAATGTAAGGAGATTCCCATCCTAGCACCTCATTGGAATATACACAAAAGACTGGACTGAAGAATAGACCTTGTCCATATACAGATCAAGGGGCAATATTGGTCCAGGTGCCTTGAGCCCTTGGTTGATTTTTCATCCTAACCTGACATTCCCCAGCGTGGTGTTTCGAAGACTCATACTATGTGGTGGCCAACCTCCCCAAATCACTAAAGGACACAATACATTAGACAGAAAAATATGGATATTTATAATGATAAATAGGATTGTAATTTCTGACAGTGTTAAGTATTAATCCTGCATACAATATATAGTTCAATATACAATCAGGTGTTTTTTTAAATTTACAATAGGAAAAAAAATCTCACAGGTAATTCTCTGATGGTTACAGTATATGAAAAAGCATTCCTTGGGTTGAACCAAGGAACTCCTGCATGCAAAACAGATACTATGGCCCTTGGCTTTCTTTCAGTGCTTTGGAGCTTAGGTTGCACAGAGGTAATTGCTTATCAAAAGGGTTGCATAAAGCTGGTGCTATGGATATAAATAGGAGCAGCTGTATTCTAGTAGTCCCCCACCCCATACACAATATTAGCCCAAACTCCCAAGAGAAAAGAAGTAACACCCCACCAAGAATGAACCACGTGTATGTGTGTATATTAAAAATAGTGGTTGAGGGGAAATTAGCATTTAAAGGCAAACCTGCCCCATTCCAGTTTTCCACAACAATAAGCAAACCCAGTCATCTCTGAATTTTGCAACACAGATCTCCAGACAAGTAATGTTATACAAAACTGTGTATACGCAGCAAAGTGTGCATGGCAATGCAAATATTAGTAAAAAATAATATACACAAACATATTAAGTAAGGGGAAACTGTTTTGCAAAAAAAAAGTATTGGGCAAAATTGTATACAAATGTGTATATTGGGAGAAATTACCACAAAAATGTTGGTGAATCTACACGAGGACTTTAAATAAATAAATTGCAAACTAGTATGGACATGTGGAGAACCAAACTTAGGACTGGAAAAAAATGAGAAACTGGGAGGAGAAATTGAAATGGACAGATTCACCCATCTTTTGTTTGAAAACAAAACAAAACACACCATAATTTCCAGAGTGTTGGATGAAACATGGTCTTGTTATTGACATAAGCAAGAGTGTGTGTATGATTGCTAATTTTAGCATGGCTCGGGTTTGGGGAATTTGCACTTCATGGAGAGAGGGGAATTGGCAGATGAATGCTATATAGTAGAATACCCTCTGGGATTTTATTTCTAGGTTAGATTGCAAAATGGAGCTGAGATTAGTTCATGTCCCTGAAATGTTACACACCTAACACAGATGGCTTTGCAGATATCATCTTTTAATGAAAAAAACAAAGAGGACTGTGTTAGCTGATTAATTAGTATAATTCATAAGCACACGGCTATACAGATGGATTCTGTTGCTGCGTAAGCTTCAGGTGCTCACTCTGAAAGAACACTTAAAAGAGATATGCCTGTATATTGGCAATATCTCTTATCACCTGCTAAGAATAACCTCCTGAGTGCTGCCCCCCCCCAAGACCCATTATGGTTTAAAGACTTTTCTCCACCTTGTATATTCTTTTATTTGGCAGTGCCAAATTTGCAAGGTAGGCATTGTTGGGTGCTTATCAGGCCCCATTCCCCACAAGGGACCCCATTGCCCACTTTTAGAGTCCCCAGGCGCTCTCGTCCCTTCCTTTTTGCAGTCACTGCCCATTCATCTTGTTCAGCTTGCTTGCCAGCAAGAGGTGACTAGTCTTGCACTTTGATGTAACATTGTGTTTTTATTTTTTGGAACCTGCCTAGAGTGGTTGGGGTAACCCTGTCAGATGGGTGGCATATAAATAAATAAATATTATTATTATTCCCTGTGTCTGTTTTTATGACCAGGGTCCACACAAAAGAACACATGGACAGAGAGTTGTAGCAGTAGCAAGGTGGAGCGCCAGCTGTGGGGGAAGAAGGGGCTTCAGCTCCCTCAATATTTCTAGGCAGGAGGCTGAGCCCCCCCCCCCCAAAATTGAGGGGGCCGCCATTCCCCGCCGCCCCCAGGCAAGCGCTCACACCAAGCCTCAGCTGTGCTCCTGCGTCAGGTCTGACCTGGGAGGCAGAGACAAGCAGGAGAGTTGCAGCTTTTTATTGTTTCCAGCATCAGAGGTGGCATGCCAAGAGGGTGGGGTGGGATCACAAGTGGTGAGTGTGCTGTTGTGCTCATGTCCTGCTCTTGGGCTTCCCATTGGCTGGCCACTATGAGAATTGGGTGCTGGATTAGATGGGTCCTTGGTTTCATCCAGCAGGGCTGTCCTTTCAGAGGAAACCACAAGGCACCAATTGGTACCATAGTCACACTGAAAGCAAAGAGGCCTCAAAGATTTTGGGAAGTAACCTGAAATAGAAGGAATAGTATTCAGATGGATTAAAGAAAGGATGTATTTTAGCATTATTACTTTTCAATTGGAGCCAGTGGGTGTTGCCCAACTCATTGATAGACTGGCAAATTAGTGTCCCAAAGTGTGAATGTTAATTTTGCCAATCCAGAGATCAATTTGTGTCCTGGTGCATAGGACACATGCATAGCAGTTCCTGTTAATTTTAGTGGAACAAACTAATCTTTCCAATGGCGATTGGCTCCTGCAGTTAAAGTGAACCAGTTAAATAACTCATTCTTTAGAGTTGTTCTGGTCTTGGAACAGATTGCTGTACTGGAATGTGTATATTTCAGGAAAGCTAGATTTTGCAAATCATTTGAGAGAGAAAGATTTTGGACTTCCTTGCTTTCCTGGGGTGAGCCATGCAGAATCACTAAGCCACGGTTCATGTTTGTTAGCAGAGACAGAATCTTTGGCTGCAAAGATGACCTTCAAGAATACATCTCACTCACACTTTAGTTCATGTATTATGCACTGGTTCTGATTATAACCAAGAAAAGCTATGGCGCTATATAGTATTTAATCTTGTGGTTAATGCTCATATTGTTTCTCATGCTCTACTGAAAAATTCTCCTGCATTTCTGCCATCTAAGAAATTGCATTATAAAGAATCTGTGGGGATATTTGTTTTTGTTGCACTTACCTTCAAGGTGACCTAGAGCTGTTTGTGAGTGTGCTTTATATCACTCTACAAATCATCTCCCCAGTAGTGTGTGCTCTGCAGCCTTCCTGGGTGCCCTTCCTGACAACACCATGACATCATCAGCTGGGCTTTTCTTAAGGTATGGGGAGGTGAGGATGCTGCCCACTGTGCACCTGACAACTGTTGTTTTTTTAAGTGAAGTCTTTGTACTTTTAAAGAAATCAGTGTGGAAAGGTTAAAAAGGAATACTTCTCTTAGAAATAAAATCTGCAAGCACAGCAGGTACTCAGTAATAGTTTTCCTAGGTTTCCCATGCTTCAATTAAAACCCAGAAATAAGTCATGAAGTAGTTTCTCCCATGGGGCTCTTTCAGAAGCACAGGCAGCTAAGGAGGCTGCAGAAGCACCAAGAAGTGTTTATTGGAATGAAAAGCTCCCACACCACCAAGGCCACCTCCCAATAATTAGGGTGTTTCAATCCTACAGCTACCAGAATTCTGAAGAAGTGCTCAAGTGTCCTGAGAATGAGGCAGATAAAACCTGCAACCTCTTTCACAGAGGGAGAAATAGGCAACAGGTTTTGATACAGTGCTAGTTCCTTCTATTGCTTTTATTCATCGTTAAGTCCAGGAGTCCTCTATTTTCTCCTGCAAAAAAACAGTTCTGTTGAGTCACCTGGGCTGTTTTGGAGAGCTCTTACCAGTCCAGAAGGATGAGTACAGGGTCAGATTATACCAGCTCATTATAAAGCAGCTTCATTTGTCTATATGTACGGTAGGTTGTTTGAAACCAAACGTCACAGCACATGCTGCTTACAGCTCTTAGTGTAAAGCTAAGCTTGCTGGATACTTGTCTTGCCATTTCCAAGGCAAACTGACTTCTATGTAGAATCACTGAGTTGGAAAGGACCTCAAAGGCCATCCAGGCCAACCCTCTGCCAGTGCATCCCTCAAGGCTGTCCAGAGTTTGTACTCCAGAAATCTAGAATGCCAGAGCAGAATCTTCCACCATATGAAATTGGTTTCTTACTGCAGACAGTCTTTTTTTTTGCAACCAGTTGCTTCCCAGCCCACTAAGTACTGGGGATCCTGCCATGCATTTCAACATCTGTAAACTGCTGGATGTTCTCAGTGCTCTCTGGAGATGTGGTAATAGGGGAGATGACGTGTTTCAGGCGCAGGAGCATGGTGAAAAGTAGAATGAGTAGGATGGCCAGTAGGGTCAGAAACAACCCTACATACATATACAAGTTGGAGTATTTATCTGCATTTGCCACTCCTGTAGCCAGGGTTGGGGGTGGGTGGGCACGACCAGTAAGATTTCCACGGAATCTGAAATAGACCTCAGTCATTTCTTACTCAGGCCTTTTCCATTTTCTCTGTTCACTCATAAATTCTTTATTCCTTCTTTGATAGTGTCTTAAAGATTAAATTAGGAGGTAATTCATGCATCAGTATTGGATGGACTGAAGTCTTTGCCTTGTGTAGAGGAATAGTTCTCATCAGAGGGTCATCTCACATGGCTTTGCCTAAGGAAATGGCAGAATCAATCAAATGTTCCTTCTGGGTGGTGGGTTTTTTCTACTTTTTAAAAAACTTTCCTGGCTGAAAAATATTTGTGTTCTCTTCAGTAAGGAATAAGCGTCTCAGTGGAGTTTGGGGGTAAAGATCTCCTACCAACAGTGTCACTCAATGGCTCACAGATCCATGAGTTATCTTGCAAAAGTCTGCTTTGGTTACTTTTGGAAGCAGACTCCTGTCTTCATTAGAAGGCAAACATCAGTGACTATATTCAGAAGAACTAGAGTCTGGTCTTTTTCCACTTCCCACCTTCAGATGACCAAAATGACAGCAGTACCAGTAGCCAACATGATATTTCTATAAAGAGAGAAAGACAGAGAGAGAGACTATATTATTAAGCAAACTTTCACATAATATATTTGATTGTAGAAAATCTCTTGGTAATAAAAGGAAAAATTACTGCGTTGCCAAAATCTGTACTCGCAGTTTCTCATAAGTTCTCTTCCTCTGCAAATAAGGCTTCAATTTCTTTGCTTCATTCTCACAGTAATTTTTAATTCCTTTAGAACTTCCTTAAGCCTGGGGTTTTGAGCTTCCCTTATCACTGCAATGTGGCCAAAGGCTAAATATTTCTCCAGTGCTCTGCAGGTTCCCATGCTGCCCACAGTTCCTGATCTGAGAAAGCTGTCTAGGAGGAGTTTTCTCAGGGTATTTTTCCCATGAGCTTTGACTGAAGCATGAGCACCCTAAGAAACCCTGTTTAGTGCAGACAACAGGAGGAATGATTTGCAGAAAGGGTTCCATCCAACCGAGTTCTCAGAGTAGGCCTGCTGAATTTCATGTCCTTAAGTAAGCAGTCTCCATTAACTTCAATAGTCTACTGTGAATAGGGCTAGCATAAGATACAACCCAAATAAATGACACTTGCACCTCTCAGCCACCTCAGCAATAACAGAAGCACAGCCAAAGCAGGCTGATTGGATGAGTGAAACTGACCACCTGTCTCCTTGATCCTTGCCCATCCTGGCTTATAAAAGCAAGCCAGGAAGGGCTGGGCGATGGGCTCCGTGGGGTGGTGAATGCTTCCCTCTATGAGGGAGCCTTCTCAGACCCACTGAAAGAGGCGGTCATTAAACCACTTCTTAAAAAAACATCTTTAGACCTGGCCAATATGGCCAACTACCGCCCAGTCTCAAATCTACCATTCTTGGGCAAGGTGATTGAGCGGGTGGTTGCTGAACAACTCCAAGCACGCCTGGAGGAAGTGGAGAAGTGAGGTTACAGGGAACCAGACAGAGGGCCTTCTCGGTAGTGGCACCCGCCCTGTGGAACGCCCTCCCAGCAGATGTCAAGGCAATAAGCAACTATTTTACTTTTAGAAGACAACTGAAGGCGGCCCTGTTTAGGGAAGTTTTTAATTTGGTGGTGTACTGTTTTTAATATTCGGTTGGAAGCCGCCCAGAGTGGCTGGGGAAACCCAGCCAGATGGGCAGGGTATAAATAATAAATTGTTGTTATTGTTGTTGGGGAAACCCAGCCAGATGGGCGGGGTATAAATGATAAATTGTTGTTGTTGTTGTTGTTGTTGTTGTTCACCTTTTCTTTTGCACTGCACTAATTAAAAGATTCCAGTTCACACTTGAAAATGAGCACCTTTAGGAGGGATGGGAATCACCCTATTGTCCTTGCTCTTGCACTCTTGTGTGTACAGTATTCAGCACACATACAAACTGTTCTGTATGTAGGCTTCATACAAATGGTCTGTTCCCCCTGTCATACTGACAGAGCCCATGGATGTACAGTCTGTACATGTATAAGCTTTTCCAGATGTTTTTATGAATGTCTGTAGGAAGCAGGATCAAATATGTGCTACCAAGGAGTTCAGCCTTGCTGTCATTTTAAAAATGCTCTTGAAGATTAAGCACATACTTGGGACACAAAAAACAAAGTTATAGTTTGAACTTGTGACCCTCCTTAGTGCATAAACCAGGATTGAGTCTTGGCAGTAATACATGAGAACTCCTGGACGTAATAGTACTTTGAATTGCCTGCTCTATACCGCAGTTAAGTCATCCAAGGCACAATCTTAATTACCTAATCTAGCCCTGCCAGAGAAAACTCCGTTTGCCTTACTTAACACACTGGTAACACATTCTATACACACGGAGTCAGCCATCAGCAGACTTAATCATTCTTCAAGGTGTGGCTCCTACAGCTCAGGTAGAGAGTACTATATCTACTCTCTGAGATCTACAGTAGCAGTGTACTAGATATCTAAGGACTTGCACAGATCATTGAATTACTGCCTAGAACATGCAAGTTAAAATGGCATAGATAAGTGTACCCATTCAATCTGGTGATCAGACTACAGAAGTTAAGTAGAGACAGCAAATGGGATCTGCAACTAAAGTTTGCAGTATTGCTCCCTAACAGGAGAATGCTTGAGTCCTTTTCAGAGTTGCAGCCAGGCATGCCTTTCTCCATCATACCCCAGCTGTGATGGGCTCAAGCCAGCTCATTCACATTCCTCTACACCTTAGCTGCCACTGATAATGGCCAGTTGACCTTAGGTGGTTGTGGTTGTGGTTGTTTTGTTTTTTTGTTCCTTCTGCAAACTTCAAGGTTCCCTTGAGCATCCTCGTGTCTCCCTCTTGTTTTCCCTTGCTAGCAAAGGGGCAGCAAGTTTACTATTGGAGGAAGCAATTGGATCCTATTGAATATCATGATATGGGTTGCAATATAGAGAGGTTGAATGTGGTTGCAAGGTTCAGGTGTTTTTGTACATTATAAGCACATATATCAATAGAGCAGGGGTGTCCACCTCCCAAGAGACTGCAATCTACTCACAGAGTTAAAAACTGGCAGTGATCTACCCCCTTTTGGTCAAAGTTGTTGCGTTTTTTCAGGGAAGAGGTAAAATGTTGAGCTTTTTTAAGGGGAGCCACAGTTGTTCAGCTTCTTTAGGGGAGCCAATGATCTACCCGTGATCTACCGCAGACGTCCAGTGATCTACCAGTAGATCATGATCTACCTGTTGGACATGCCTGCAATAGAGTAACTAAGGTAAATACATTGGTAAGCATAGGTAAGAGCCAGTGTGATGTACTGGTTAAAGGGTTAAACTAGGGCCAGGGTTCAAATTTCCACTTAGCCATGAAGCTCACTGGGTGATCTTGGGCCAGCCACTGCCTCTCAGACTCACCTACCTCACAGGATAGGAATGAGAATTAAATGGGGGGGGGAGAGAGAGAACCACCTTGAGCTCCTTGGAGAAAATGGTGGGATATAAATGCAATAAATAAAGAAATAAATGAAATTAGAGGAACTAAGATAAGAGGGAGGGGTGAGTTTGGCATGCTGGTAGTGAGCGGTGATTGGTTGGGAGTTTTGTAAGGGAGTTTGAATACTAGCCTGAGAGTTGAGTTGACAGCGGAGGTGCATTTGGGCGTGGGTGGTAGATTGTGTGAGAGTTGATGGCAGATGTGAAGCAGGGCTAGTCATCTAATATCGTATCAGTATTATAGCAGCTACCGTTGTATATAAGATAAAGCAGCAAATAAGATAAACAGATTGAAACCATGTGCTTAGGTACAATCCGCAATCGCACAGCCATTGTTTATGATTCCTCTTCAATAAATTAATTGCTTTACACCACATGCCTCATACTTTGCTAACATCAGGGGAATTATTATTATTATTATTATTATTATTATTATTATTATTATTATTCCCCACCCATTTATTCAGATAAATATTATTTATGGTGGAAGCAGGTTATAGAATTACCCATAAGAAACACAGCTCAGAGCCATACATCTTGTTAAAAGTGAGAAGTGGCACAGGTTAGTTTTGGGTGGTGGCAGAGCACCCCCTGGCAGATGAGGGTGTGTGGCATGACAGTGGTGACGGCCACCTCTCTTGTCTTCTGCAGCTCTTTCTGCTGAAAAAGGCAGAGCTCACATCGAATCCTAACAGACCATTTTGGGTAATGAAATAATATGCGTCACAGATGTTACTTCTGAAAATTATGTGGCATTATGTTAAAGTTATTAACCTGAAGTTCATGTGTAATAATCAATTACAAAACAAGAGCCCCAAATTAATGAGCCTCTACAAGGCACTTCTAATAAATGGAAGAGATTAAGAAGTGGAGATAATTCATTGAGGCTGGGAGTTTAGCATGGATGACTGTGGTTAGTTTTATGCTCCAGTCTTAAGAGTAGTTGCTCAGTTCCTTGCAAGGGAAGAATCTGATTTGCTCACAAAACTTTGTGTGTGCATTGACTTCCTGCCTTGTATTCTGTGTCAGGGAATGCTCTGTGATGAGGGCAAGAGGGAATCTTCATGCAGAACCCCTCCTGACTAGTAGAAGATTATAAGGAATACCACGGGGAGGCGTTGCACATACAGATCAGATAAATTATGGGGGAGTCAAATCGATTTGAATGAATAAACCCAGCTGAAAAGTCTATGCATGCTTCCTTGCACAAGGGCTTCCTTGTTTTCTTTGCCAAAGAGCCCATTTATTTGCATACAGTAGAGGTTTTTTTGTGAACAGGGAAGTTCTTGTAGGGAGCATGCTAGGGCTACAGATAAACCCACTCTGCAAATGTTCTTTTCTGCAGAGGAGCCAACTAGATCAGAAGGGCCAGGGGCAGAAGCCATAAGGGTGCTGGATCCATACCCTGTCACCAATCCTGAGCCAGAGGCAGAGTCTGTTAACCAGAAGTGCCTTGACCCACAGGCACTCACCTTGGAACCCCCTGAGCCAGATCCCCCGAGGACAGTATAGCCACATGTCCTACTTTGCATGAGGAGTGAGGAGTCGAAGTGTTATTGGACTCCAAGTCCCATCATGCTTGACCATTGGTCATTCTGGGGCTGATGGGAGTATTTACTTACTTACTTACTTACTTACTTACTTACTTACTTACTTACTTACTTATTGTTTCCGTCTATAAACCACTTGTTATCAGAAGATCTTGAAGTAGTTTATAGTGAATAAAACACACACACATTCTAGGGGTCCCAGTGTTGAACTCGGAAGAGATCCAGGTTCAGATCCTGACTCAGTTATGAATCTCACTGGGTAACCTTGGACCAGTGACCTCCTCTCAGTTTAATTAACCTCATGGACTTGTGAGGATAAAAGAGGAAGAAGTATGAATACTACTACAACATCCCATATGCCAAGATATGTGGATCTTTCCACAAAAGTAATCCTCAGTTAAGCAACTCACTGGATGCCTAACTCACTCTATAGTGAGAATGCAGAACCTGGGACCCTCCAGATGTTGCTAGATTCCAACTCCCAACATCTCCAAATGTTGGCCACACTGGCTGGGGCTGAAGGGAGTTGGAGGCTTCCTTCAACATCTTCTGGAGGTTTGCAGGTGGTCCACAACTCTGCTTTAAAAAGATCACAGTTTGCTGTGCTCCTGAGCTAATTGCCCCTGAATGCCCCTACATACAAGTGAAGAGGCGGAATATGATTCCTGCATTGTAGGGTGCTGTAATAGATAACCCTTGGGGTCCCTTCCAACTCTACCATTCAATTTATTTATCCCCAGCTCTAGAGCTTGAATAACAAGACTCTTCTTGTTAGCTAAGCTACTGCAGTAAACATCTTTCTTGCAGTTACAAACAAGTCAGCCTATCATGTCTTATTCTCACCAAACACAAACAAATTAACCATCTTTTTAAAAGGATCACTTTCAACATTTTAGGTTAACTCAGATTGGGGTGATTTTTAGAGTGGACAGCATGGTATTATTGTGAATATTCGGGGGGCTAGGAATTAAGTCGATGCTGCTTGCAGAAAAAGTTAGTCAAAACACTCTGCTGTTATAGCATTTAGTGTGTTTTTAAAGGCCACCTGTTCCCAAAACAAGCTGTCTGGGCTTAATCTGACTACTGAAATCAATACTCTTGCTTAGCTCATTTGTAGCACACATAATCTCTTTACTTCCCACTGAAAAAGCACAGACACCAAGAAAATTGATACCTTAATGCATGCTTTTTAAAAAAGAAGAAGAAAAGAAACCATCAATTGGAAGTACTAGCTTTCCTTTTTTGGTGGCAGATAGTCTATTTTCTCCTTTCATATCAAATGCATAAAATAGCACATTCTTCTAACTAAGCCTTGGCACAGAGATAAAAACAGTTGGATTTTGACAAGTGCAGCCAATTACCTTTCATCGTAAGCAGGAGCAGAGGAGTGACCCCTCAAGACACCTCCTTGGTTGGTGTACCCTAGACTGCTTTCTGCAAGGTGTCCTGGAAGCATCCCCTCTTAAGATGCAGGTGCTTTGGAAGAAGGACGAGACCAGCTGTTGTTTTGTCACTTGAGCTGGAAGACTAGGCTTTCCAAGGAGAAAGTACACTTTCCTCTCGTCTCCTTTGCACGCCAGGGTTTTGCATTGCGACAGGCAGAGGGGTGCTGCTTAATTCCTTAGACGCTAGTTGATGGTCCTGCTCTCACTGTGCTGGTGATAGTTTTCCTGCACGAGCGAGACAGATCCATATATCTTGTAGACAGCTGAACCACAGCAGCCTCCGTCAACCGTCTCTGTCTCTGTCTCTCTCTTTCTCTCTCCCTTTGCTTCTATAGGCAACAGACACAGTAAGCTGGGAAAGGTATCTCTCCAAGCGCAGCTATGCTTCATCAGTAGGGAGAGAGAGAGAGATGGAAAAAAAGAAAGCTGCCAACAACACTAGTCGCAAAGTTTCTATAAGCCTTTTTTAATTCCTTCCATGCTGCAGGCTGTTCCTTTTTCCTCTAGGCAGCCAGCCACAAAGCAGAGGCTTAGATTTGAAAGCAATGATCACTCATTATGATTTATTTTTTAAAAAAACAAAACAAAAAAGGGGTTTTAAAAAACATTTTGTAGGATTGGAGGCAATCTTTTTAAATATATAGTCAAACAAGGCATGCAAATAAAGATGCTTTTCAGGGTTCCACCCCCACCCCCAGGGCTTTGAAAACCTTCAAAATAAAGTAACTGCAATACATCACAGCCAATGATATTTGTGCCATATTACCTTCAAGTTTCCTCCCCTTCTGTTTGTATGCAGCCACATTTGACAGAATGAAATCCTGATTGCTTTCAGGAGTAGAGCCCTTTTCAGCTTCGGGGTTCCCAGTTCACTGCTATAGCATAGCATGCAACTGGTTCAATAGGAAACACTGTGGGGAAACATCAACAGACCAAAAATTCCCACTACATGTAGACACCTATCTGGACACAACCCATTGGCCTGGTTTTGGGGAGGGGAGTTCAGAAAAGGCTGGCCCAAGGTATTTTTCTGCCTGAGAGAAGGGGAAACAAGTAGGGCCTGGTGGCTCTGGGAGTTGGCAACGGATCCATGGCAGGCGGCGTATGGACTTTTGCAGGTGCCCAATGATGCTGACCATCAATTGGAGGGTGCAGGAAAGAAAGGGAGGAATGATCCTTGATTGTGCTCAAATGCCATTACGTATACATGTAGATGGGTTACTGCGGGAAATGAAAAAGCCAAGGATTGCATTTGATAAAAGGCCATAGCTCAGAGGCCAGAGCATCTGCTCTGCATGCAGAAAGACCCTGCTGCCATTCACTATGGACAATACAGGGCTAGGCAGACCAAGAGTCTGACATCCTGTGTTCCTATGAAATACAACATGGTATCCCCTCCCATTCTATGTGCAAAATCGAACCAGACTGGCACTAGAATCTTATTTCAACACTGGCAAAATGTGATAATAATATCCCACATCACAGCTGAGCGCAACAGGCTAGTGGGAGCTTAGGGGACTCAGGAAGAATGGTTAGGGGCTGCTGCCACTTCTAGTATCTATTGCCTGAGGTAGATGCCTCATCCTGCCTAAGGGTATGACCAGACCTGCTTTCAGAAGTAAGAGACTGGTACAGGCTCAGCCCAAATGTCCTGCAGAGAGCAGTCAGACCAAAGTGATGTCCAACATTGCTCCCAGTTTTATTGAAAGCTAGCTGAGATTAGGGTGGTATCGTGATGCCTGAGGTATTCTTGTTAACATGCAAAAGAAAAGAAAAAAGAGGTTATCTCACAGAAATCAGAAAGTAAAAATGATGCACTTGAGGTAACAAAGGAGGAATATGCATTCTGTACAAAAGTGACACATAATGACAATTTTACATTAAATACAGACCAATCCAGGAGTTCTTGTTCACAGTAGGCAATATGTCTCCCTCAGTAAAAACATAGCAGCTCATTGGAAGCTAGTCACATCACCTGATTCAGAATCTCTCTTCATCATCCGCCCAATTGCTCGGCAGGGGGTTGGACTGGATGGCCCTTGTGGTCTCTTCCAACTCTATGATTCTATGAATTGTCAGCAATACATATTTCATATGGTAGGAGATTCTACAAGTATTTATCATATATTTATTACATTTACATCTCACAGTTTATCCAGGGAGCTCAAGGTGGCATGCATGGTACTTCCTCCCCCACATCTTACCCTCACAACAACCCTGTGAGGCAGGTTAGGCTGAGAGAGAGCCCCAAGTTAGCTGGTGAGTGGGGATTTGAACCATGGTCTCCTATGTCCTAGTTCAGGCATCCCCAAACTTCGGCCCTCCAGATGTTTTGGACTACAACCCCCATCTTCCCCGACCACTGGTCCTGTTAGCTAGGGATCATGGGAGTTGTAGGCCAAAACATCTGGAGGGCCGCAGTTTGGGGGTGCCTGTCCTAGTTCAACACCCTAAGTACCCCTACACTGGTTCTCATTCAGTGTGGTAGCCATCCTGTGCTGGCAAAAAATAAACCACTCCTCAGAAATTATTCATTTTTTAAAAACTACGACATTCTTCAGAAGATTGACTGTCATCAACAGGCAACCTTTGGAAATGATTTTTGTTCACTCACAGATTCAGTTCAGTGGTTGGATGGCTTTTTAGAGCTCACAGATTCCTCAAGGAACAAAGTGTACCAACTGATATGTTTGGTCTTTTGGGTGTCCATCTGTCATATTCTCTCTCTCTCTCTGAATATAATCAGCCTTTCCTGGTGAGTTTTTGTTGGCATTGCCGACAGACCTGTATGGTGATTCAGGAGCAGGAATACTCCAGCACCCACTTACAGCCAGTAAGTTGGTTGAAATATAAGTATCATTCTTCTTTCCTTATTTCAGCTGCAAACCCACAGTTTCTACCCACAATGATAGATTTGTGAGTTCTGAAAGCCTTCAGTTGCTTTTTCCTTGACATAGAAGAAGAAACAGGGTAGCCACCTGTCCTAATGTATGGAGGGCAGTCCTTTATTTCACAGAGTGGTTTAAAGATGGGGAAAGGCCACTGTAAGCCACACCAGGAGACTCTGTAAGTCTCACCAGGAGGTGATCTGACCATGACACACGGACTGGCTTAAAGTCCCCCAACTTTAGACCACCCTCTCCCTGCCTGCTTGAGAAAATGAAATCCAGAGTGTGCTAAGCTATATATACTGCTCTGATGAAATATTGGGATGTTCCCATGATTGTCCTGAACTACTCCAAACAATATGGCATTAGTGTAAATGTTGACATCTCCGAAGACAAACAGTCTTCCTTAGTAAATTATTTTTATTGAAAACAAAATAAATTTTCTTCTTCCAGTATCACTTTAGAGACCAACTAAGTTTGTCATTGGTGTGACCTTTCGTGTGCATGTACATGAAAGCTCATACCAATGACAAACTTAGTTGGTCTCTAAGGTGCTACTGAAAGAAAAGAAAATTTTATTGTGTTTTGGCTACGCCAGACCAACACGGCTACCTATCTGTAACTATTTTTATTGAGTTTTGGAAAACATAAAATGAACATAGAACAATGTAGACAAAGTACATTAAAGCAATGTCTATAACCTCACTTGAGGTGGTACTACAAAAGTTCATATCACAGAATATCAGAGGAAGTATACAGTGAGTCAGAATATAAGAGAATTTAGAGTGTGTGTCCAATATAAGCAAAAGTTCTTAGGCAGAATTTTGGCTATTTAGATATAGCCTTCACAGTCTAACCTGACACATTGGAGGTTGTAGTAAATATCTGTCCTTATTTTATTTTATTATTTCATTTCATTTCATAAAATTTATACACTGATTGATTTTAAACAAACAAACTCAAAGCAGTTTACAGAAAGTGATTCTTATCCTTGTTATAAGAAAACAAGGCCAGAATATTGCATCAAATTTCTCTCTCTTTTTTAGTTATTCCTCAAACCACATGATTCTGGTAAGCTAATCTTTCTGACAATGCCATATTTTGTCCAGACAGCCTCTTACAGAAAGTCCAGCCAAATTCCAGTGACTGGCTATTTCCAATTGTGATGCTGCCAACAGAAGAACCACCAGATCAGGTTGGCTTAGCTGAGGGTCATCAGGAGATCAAATAATTAAAAGCTGTAGTGCTGGATCTAGTAGGATAATACTGCCTGTGATATCTGATTTTTTTGTGCAAATACTGCCACCCAGAAGTAAGACTAACAGTCTTGATGCCTGAGATCACCTCCATCACTTGGACAAGAAGGCTGTTGAGCATGAGGAGTCAGTGTGGTATAGTGGTTAAGAGCGTAATCTGGGGATCCGGGTTCGCGTCCCCGCTCCTCCACATGCAGCTGCTGGGTGACCTTGGGCTAGTCACACATCTCTGAAGTCTCTCAGCCTCACTCACCTCACAGAGTGTTTGTTGTGGGGGAGGAAGGGAAAGGAGAATGTTAGCCGCTTTGAGACTCCTTCGGGTAGTGATAAAGCGGGATATCAAATCCAAACTACTACTACTCTTCTTCTTCTTCTTCTTCTTCTTCTTCTTCTTCTTCTTCTTCTTCTTCTTCTTCTTCTTCTTCTTCTTCCTGATCCCATGGCAATAAATAGGCACCTGAAAGCATCCCCAAAGACTGCACTGTCACAGTTGTAACCTTATTGGGTTCTACAAGAAAGAAACCCAGGCATCACTCTTTTATCTGGCAGAGGGCTGATGAGATTGCAAAATATTGCAACCAGATATATATGCACACTGTTTGCTGCAAATTGTTTTTATGCTTTGTTAATGTATTTCCCCACCTTCTGAGCAGGGCTCAGGCACTGCACTCTGCACCTTCAAATACAGCTATCAGCATAGGTGCAATTCACTGAGGTATCTGTGCAGCTTCCAGGTCTTTGGCCTTTCTTGCTCTTCTCTTTCAATGGTTTTGTTTTACACTCTCACACAAAAGCAGAGCTTCAAATGTGTGTTTGGGAGGCTTCTTTTGCAGCTGAGAATCTTACTCTCAAGTGAGAATCACAAGGCTTTGAGGCACTTACATCCTCAGAGCTGTAAAATATGTCAGGTCAAGTGCTGTGTTGTAAACAAGAAGAGTCGTCATTTGGCAGAGCTGAGGCTGGGAGAGACACAACACATCTGAGGATCTTTGCCCAGCTTGCAGCCTCAATCTCTCCTTGTGCCGATGCCCCCAGATGCCCCCAAAGAGAGCTGGCACATATTCCTCAAGTCACCAAGGAAGATTCTCAACAGCAGAAGCTAACCCTGGCATACACAGGGGTAAGGAACCTGTGTTCCTTAATGCCTTGTTGGACTCCAGATCTTATAAGCCCTCACCAGCAGGGCCAATGGGAGTCCAACAAAATCTGGAGGGATACTGGTCTCTGATTCCTGGTATAGACAGTAGCCATAGATCTGTCAGCTGTACTGGTTCCCTGTTGTTTTCCGGAATCAATTTAAGGTGCTTACTTTGATATCTGAAGCCCCAAACAGCTTAGGACCAGCGTGGTTAAATAATCACAGACCCTCCAAGTGTCCCTATTTTCCAGGGACAGTCCCAAATTTACAGAAGCTATCCCAGTTTCTGATTTGATCCTGGAATGTCCCACTTTTCCTTAGGACATCCCTATTTTGATTGGTGAAATGTTGGAGTGTATGGAATTATATGACCCCTGAACCAAGGAGATAAGTAACTATACTATACAACCTTCAGAAGACATCTAAAGGCAGCCTTGTATTATTATTATTATTATTATTATTATTATTATTATTATTATTATTATTATTATTTATACCCCGCCCATCTGGCTGGGTTTCCCAGCCACTCTGGCCGGTTTCCAACAGAAAAATAAAATATAATAATTTATTAAACATTAAAAGCCTCCCTAAACAGGGCTGCCTTCAGATGTCTTCTAAAAATCTGGTAGCTGTTTTTCTCTTTGACATCTGATGGGAGGGCGTTCCACAGGGCGGGCACCACTACCGAGAAGGCCCTCTGTCTGTTTCCCTGTAACCTCACATCTCACAATGAGGGAACCACCAGAAGGCCCTCGGCGCTGGACCTCAGTGTCCGGGCTGAATGATAGGGGTGGAGACACTCCTTCAAGTATACTGGACCGAGGCCATTTAGGGCTTTAAAGGTCAGCACCAACACTTTGAATTGTGCTCGGAAACGTACTGGGAGCCAATGTAGATCTTTCAGGATCGGTGTTATGTGGTCTCGGCGGCTGCTCCCAGTCACCAGTGTAGCTGCCGCATTCTGGATTAGTTGTAGTTTCTGGGTCACCTTCAAAGGTAGCCCCATGTAGAGCGCATTACAGTAGTCCAAGCGAGAGATAACTAGAGCATGCACCACTCTGGTGAGACAGTCCGCAGGCAGGTAGGGTCTCATCCTGCATAGCAGATGGAGCTGGTAGACAGCTGCCCTGGACACAGAATTGACCTGCGCCTCCATGGACAGCTGTGAGTCCAAAATGACTCCCAGGCTGCACACCTGGTTCTTCAGGGGCACAGTTACCCCATTCAGGACCAGGGAGTCCTCCACACCTGCCCGCCTCCTGTCCCCCACAAACAGTACTTCTGTCTTGTCAGGATTCAGCCTCAATCTGTTAGCCGCCATCCATCCTCCAACCGCCTCCAGGCACTCACACAGGACCTTCACTGCCTTCACTGGTTCTGATTTCAAAGAGAGGTATAGGAAAGTTTTTTAATGTTCGATGTTTTATTATGCTTTCATATATGTTGGAAGCTGCCCAGAGTGGCTGGGGCAACCCCATCAGATGAATGATGATGATGATTATAGAACAGGACATCCCTATTTTCATCAAAGAAATGTTGGCGGGTATGTAATCAATCCCACTTCCAAGGGAACTCTGGGAATTGCAGCTCTGTTAAGGGAACAGGCCCCCACTAAGAACTCTCAACGCCTGTAGCAACTTGGGTACAGGAAACCTTAAGGACTGCCTGGTTCCTAATATTCCTGCCTGATCACTGAGATCTTATGGAAAGTCACTCTTAACAATTCCTCATGCCTTGGACACTCAGCTCAAGGAGCTGTATGTTGTGCATTGTGGACCCAGTTTTGTGGAACTCCCTCCCAGATGAGCTGAGACATGCCCCCTTCCTGTTGAAATTCTGATGTTTGGTGAAGACTTGTCTATTTTGGCATGTGTTTTAGGTAATCTTTTCTTACTGCATTCCTTTTCTAACACCATTGTATGCAGCTTAGAAACCACAATGTTAAGCAGAATATAAACGTTTGATATAAGTAAGTAAGTAAACACACACCAATGAAATCTGTGGGCATTTTGCATTTTTGAAACTTAGCCTTTCAGCATATGGCAGTGTCACTGGAATGTCACACGGACATCAAAGCAGGGCAAATTAATTAACAGGAATTTATGGAGTGCTCTTTGTTCCCCAGTTTGTATATTCTTCTTTCATCTCCTGGTTGTTATTATTAGATGTAAATGAACCCCACAAGCCTTAGCAAAGAACAACCAGAATCTTCAAGTTTGGACTAGTTTCAGACCAACTGGGTTTCCTGTGACCTCCAGTGTGACCCATAGATCAACCCAGACTTGATGGAAAACTAAGCCAGAAGCATTTCAGACACAGACTGCCCTTTGACTATCCAATTGTCCAAGAGTCATGCGTTGAGTCAACTCTGAATGAAGCTTACAGTATTCTTCCCTGTCCTGCAGTTGAGTCATTTCTGGCTAACAGCATATGATTTAATTCTGAATATGCCTTTATATCCAAACCCCATAAAAAACCTGACATTAAAACACAGACTAGTGTGTACTAGTGTGTCCCAGAGGACTGTATCTGGAGGACTTAGATCTATACTTCTATATCTGTTAATTCTATGTATGATACTTTTCTTTTAAAGGCTCTGAAAGGATTTTATCCTGTTCTACCAAATTTCATTAAGCCCCATACCCAGTACTACTCAGGAATTCTATGAAATCTATGAATTCTATGTTTTCCTTTCCAGCAGATTTTTATTCCTTTCCCATGGCTCTTCTTATCAAGTGATTTATAAAACCTCTATGTACTTTAACTTACCAAAGATAAGAGTGCCAACCAAATCTGTTGTCATATCCTTCCAAATCTAATAAGTCTCTATTTTCCAA
This sequence comes from Zootoca vivipara, assembly GCF_963506605.1. Lineage (NCBI taxonomy): Eukaryota > Metazoa > Chordata > Lepidosauria > Squamata > Lacertidae > Zootoca > Zootoca vivipara. Next base: position 23,222,534 of record NC_083294.1, read on the forward strand.
TGTAATACATTCTTTCAACCAGCAGAGACAGGACGCCTCATAGTAAAGTTTCAAGTCTGGCACAGAGAATCCACCTCTTTCTTTCTTATCTATTAGTAATTTAAATTTTATCCTTGGTTTTTTCTCTTGCCAGATGTTGAAAGTATCTTTTGCCATTTTTAAAATTGTCC